>NC_136518.1:73728504-73996004 GCF_053919585.1 Euprymna scolopes | reverse complement strand
CTGATATCATTTGCAAATTAATTTGCATTATCGCAACAGCCGCTTATCATTGATTTCTCTATAGCAGCGGCCATTGGTCTCCACTGGCAATAAGCCTCCTCAAGGTCCCAATTCTCTTCATACTTGTCCAGCGGAGTTCTGGTCAGTGCTCTCTCCCCGGTCTTTCCATCCTCCTTGACCGTTCTTGGCTATTTGGCACCATTCTTGTTTTTTTTTTGGGGGGGGGGGTGATTGGGTAATGGGAGGGAACTGGTGACGGGATAGAGAACTTATGGATATGCATCTTCAATTTTCTTGGTTCTATGCAACGTTTCTTCATGCTTTGTCTCTGCAGTAGCTAGTCTAGCCCGTGGCTGTGGCTCATGTGTATTCAAGGGTTTTCCTGAATATTTAAGCTGTTTTCATTGTTATTATTATTATTATTATTATTATTATTATTATTATTATTATTATTATTATTACTATTATTACTATTATTATTATTATTATTATTATTATTATTATTATTATTATTATTATTATTTACTCACGTTCGCTCCTAAGAAGGCATATCGCCACTAATGAGGCTACTAATAAGGACCATGCCTAGGAAAAATTGGTATACGTTACATTAGAATTTCTACATATCAGTACAGTCAGGGAAGCAAGTAACAGGAAAGAAATTCCAATTTCTAGCTGTTCGAGGATAGAAACTATTAGAGTTTCCTTGAATTTTTTTCTCCGTGAAATGAGTTCCATTGTCGCTAACTAAAGTTTTCGGCTAAAATTTTGTTAAATGTATTTACTGCATTTTCCGCATTGATGAAACTGTCCAAAATGACAACATAATATCATCCATTCATTGGTCATGTATAGTCGATATGCAATCGAGTCCATGGGATTTTGACCATCGCAGAATTTTTACCGCCAGATTTCTTGATGCTTGTTGTCAGCTACTGCATTGTTTCACCACCATTTCTATATACTGGTCCATCAATACATGTAACATTTCATTCACGATTTCATTCGGGAAATTTCCGATGAGCTCCTATATGGTTGACTATTTAAAGAAAACTGATTATATATAATGAGAGAAGATGTATCGAGACACAGGAATGTGTATGTTTGATCTGGCAGAACAGTGGTTCATTAAAATTGTGGGGTCTACGTTCGCGCCTGGTCCACAAAGTATGGAAATAAAAAATTTTAAAATTAAAAAAAAAAGTTTACAAGTGTTTCTGATATAGATGTACATAAGAATACTTTGATAAGTATGTTTTAACTTAAATAGGGATGGTATGATAAAATTGTGGGGTCTGCGTTCGCACCTGACCTCCATAGAATAGAAATAGGCACAAACTGAAATAAAGACTTTTCATATCTATCTGTATAAGTATACTTTGATAATTATGTTTCTGTTTGAAGAAATATGTTATAATAAAATTATGGGGTGTTCGTTCGCACCTGACCTCTATAGAATGGAAATATGTCACAAAGTTTAACAAGGTTTTTAATATAGATCCACAGAATATTGTGATCAGTGTTTCAGTGTGAACAGGTATGGTATAATAAATTATGAGGTTTATCTATTTTATTTTTACTTTCATCATATTTTGCTTTGGTTTTGATACCCCCAAATTCAACCCAAATTTACAACCCTTCCTTTTCATAACCTATCATACTTTCATAAATCAGAGTCTATTTTCTGTAGGCTGTTTTTGAACCCAGTCAACGACGGATACTTTTGCTAGTATATATATATATATATATATATATATATATATATATATATATATATATATATATATATATATATATATATATATATATGAAAAATTTCCGGGAGGTACAGAATTTTATGATGGCTAAATACAGACCAAAAAGCATGATGAATTTAAAAAATAAAAAATGAAAATAAAGGTTAGCTCACCAGGTTTCGTTCCTCACTTATCAAAGGTAAATCGAGGAAAATACGATTAAAACAAAACAAAAAAAATTCATGAATATGGCGGGGGTAGGAAAGAAACTCAGAAATAAACGGGGGGAAAATTACATAGAGACTAAATTAAGTCCAAGAAGATTTTCTTTTTGCTTGCAAAGAGAAGATCTCGAAGACTTAATAAAAAATGTCTATAAAATTTTCAAATGATAGGGAGAGTGCCACTTACTTAGGATCGTAAACATGTCAGCACTGTAATTCGTGTCACACGTATGGTTATTTATAAGATGGTCGCAAATCGCAGAACCATACGTATTACTCAGAACATCCGAGGGTGAATATTTTGCATAACCAATCTTTGAAGACACATGCTGTTTACAACGAAAATCTAATCTTTGCGATATTCGCCTAACATAGTGCGCACTGCAACTTAAAAAAAAAAAAAATTATTACATTTTCACCCCAAACAAGGCACATTTCCACTTTGGTGTAGGGGGCTACTATCAGGGGCAGCAACTACTGGGGCACTATGTTGGGATTTGGGCAGCAAGATGTCGGTTCACGTTACACTTGAACTTCTGCATGTCAGTACAGTTAGGGAAGCAGGGACCTGGAATGGAATTTCAGAATCTAGCGGTTCTGGGGAAGAAACTACTGGAGTAGAAAGATCTTTTACATCTAGGGATCTCTACTGTGTGGGGGTGGGGTTTAGCTACCTATCCGGTTTGTCGAGGGTGTCTACGTCGTAGGGGCACAAGTGTCTGCAGTTCAGCCAGAACATTCACCATTAAAATACTTGTAAAACAGGCAGAGGGATGCAACGTTTCGTCGATGGGACAGAGGCTGAAGTTTAGATGCCATTCAGGGCCTATCAGATTTGCGACTCTCTTTTGAACGTTGTCTAGGAGCGAGAGACTAGCAGCAGATGCACCAGCCCAAATGTGAGAACAATACTCCATACATGGGCGAATTGTGGCCTTATAGAGGTACAGGATACTTTCAGGTGTCAGTAGTTTTCTAGCACGGTAGAGAGAGCCTACCTTTTTCGCAGCGGCCCTGGCAATGTTTTCAATACATTTAAATAAATAAATAATAGAATTATTATGGTGGGAGGGGAAGAGCATCTTTGCAAATAGACGGCAACATAGGCCTGGTTGAAAAAACAACACGCGGATTCGATGCAAAACAAGACAAAGAAATTTGCTAAGCAAATCGGTCACTGATGTTACCTAGCCAAGGTAAACGTAGGTACACAGGACATCTATTAGCTATAATTTCTTTGAGTTTATGAAAATTGGAAACTTTCTTATTGATAGTAGTTTGAACAATATCCAAGGGGTAACCATTATTACAAAGGGTCTTAATGATAAATTTGAGTTCGTCATCCAGATTAATGTCAGAACAAATCATCAAGGCCCTATGTGCTAAAGTTTTGATTAAATTATATTTTTGTTTTATAGGGCAACAAGAGTCCCAACGCGTATAGAGACCCGTAAAAGTTGGTTTACGATAAACAAAAGTAAGAAAACACGAGGATGTCTTGGACACAAAAACATCCAAAAACGGAAGAGTTGAATTCGTTTCTTTGTCTACCGTAAACTTAAGGGCTGGATGAACATTATTAAGGGACACAAAAAAGCATCCGCATTCGTCTCGTTATCAAATAAGCAGAAAGTGTCGTCAACGTAACGAAAATAAATAGATCCTCTTCATGAAAACTCACAAAGATATTAGCCAACGCTAGTCCCAATGGGGAACCCATGGCCACACCATCCGTCTGTCTGTACATAATATCGTTGAAACTGAATTCTACCGACATGGTGTCGAATTTCATCAATTCTACAAAAATATTTTATGGTATTGGGGGAGTCGGAATTTACTCCGATATAAAGCGTCAGCACAAATATTAATAGTCTCTTACAATGGAATGCAAGTAAAAAGACTGGAAATATCGAAGGAACACATAAATTTGTCTGAATGAGTATAATTTTGTATAAAGTAAGCAAATCTAAAAGAATTTTTAATACAATATGAACTATATTGTCAACCATTTTGCTTGCTAATGTTGACAAGACCCTATCATAGATAATATGGGTCTCAACGGTACCCCCTCTTTACAGGTCTATGGCAAACTATACAAACGAGGGCGAATAAAACCAGTAGGGCGAATTAAATCAGAAATGAAAGTGGGAAGAACACCACTTTTGAACCATTTGACAAGTTGTTTTTGGAACTTGATCTCGATAGAAACAGTAGAATCATGAGTATCTACCGGACCCAATTTAACAAATTTAGAGGTGTCCCCCATACTAGTCAACATAATCCTTAGATCCTAGTGATCCATAATGACAACGCCAGAAGCTTTATCGGGTCTTGTGATGATTAAAGATTTATTATGGCGATGTGCTTTGATAATGCGATAATGTTCATTTCGCCATTTTGCTTTACAAAATGAAATAGGTGTGCCCGCATAAGAATGTGCGACGTCATTAAGTTTCGCCTTAATATCACTGACCATAGAGTGGGAAACAGGAGAAAGTCTTTTTAATTAAGCAAAAAACCCTTTCAAATTCAGCATATATCTCTTCACGCTTTTGGGGTATGGGCGGAATGCAGAAGTCCAAGCCATGCGAAAGAAAGTTCAAGCCCAGACAACTGCGCAGACGAGAGATTAAAGACGTTCTCAGTAACACTAGGGTTCGTCGAGCTACCATATTTTTTGAAGATCAAATGTTGCAAATTCTTTTGTATATATATATATATATATATATATATATATATATATATATATATATATATATATATATATATATATATATTCAACGGTATTTCTCGCGGTTAACGGTGGCCAAATGGATTAGGTCCTTGCTAATGATGGCTTTTGTTGCCGGGTTCGAGTCTATCGACCAGTGTTAAGGTGTTAATCGTGACACCCTGCACTGATGATTTCCGAAAGGATGAAACACTAGCGTCTGTACGTATTTAATAATTATTATAGTAAATAATTATATTAGCCCCTTTAAGAAACTCATTTCTTATCTTTGAGCACTTTACAGTTAAAATAAGAAATCAGACAATTAAGCTCTTATTATACCGATTAGATCACTCTGACGGACATTAAAAACATTTAAAAAAATAAATGTTTAAATTTCTATCGACCGGTGTTAATCGTGACACTCTACACTGATTATTTCTGAAAGGATGAAAAACTAGTGTCTGTAGCTATTTAATAATTATTATAATATATATATATATATATATATATATATATGATTAGTTTTTTTTGGAAAAAGAATTCCAGCAGAGTGCTCAATTAAAAGGAAAATCCAAATTATAAGAGAGTACTTATATTTTGTGTACAGAAAGTTGTTAGTTGAGACAGATCATTGGTAACGTCGGTTTCAAGCCCGATAATAAGGCCCGTTTAAGGTATCCTTATCAAGCTCTCTTCAGCCAATATTCGTCTTGGCTGAAGAGAGCTTGATAAGGATACCTTAAACGGGCCTTATTATCGGGCTTGAAACCGACGTTACCAATGATCTGTCTCAACTAACAACTTTCTGTACACAATATATATATATATATATATATATATATATATGTGTATATATATATATATATATATATATATATATATATATATATATATATATATATATATATCGGTTACATATAGCAAAAGGTGATGTACTATTTCCCTTTTTATTTTTTCTTTATTCACGAAAATTGCTTTTTCATTTTACTGATGAAATCATCATTCTCCGTTGCTTTTCCATATCTTCCAGTGTGACCGGAAGTTCTTTAATGGCATTGCATAACAGGACCGAATATTCACTTTCGTCTGTTGGCGCTGCTATTACAGATTCTTCGAGAGATTCCGACGATTTAGGTATCAACCTCAATAACTCATGCGTATGACCTTTGAAGGCACATATTCTATTTTAAAATTATAATTCAATAGAATTATCCCCTAACGTTGTAGTCGATTTACTGTGTGCCTTGATGTACGTTTAATAGAATCAAACTTGTCATCAGAGATTTGTGGTCTGTTTGCAGAATAAACTCTCTTCCGTATAAAACCCCGCGAAACTTTTCTACAGTGTAAATTAATGCTGAACTCTCGTTTCCAATTGTAATGTAATTTCGTTCAGTGGACAGCTTTGGGATTTGTAGATCCATCCTCAAAAGATGTAAAGCACTACGGCACTCAGTTACTCATTGCTAGCACCCGCCGCTACAATGATTTTCCTTTTCGGGTCGAAATGCTTCAATGATAGGTCTCTTACCAAATAGCTTTTTATTTTTATTTTTTTATAACACCAATACGCATTTTTATGAGCATACTCCTTTTTTACCAAATTATTTAACGGCACTCTGATATCATATACTTTTGAGATATACATGGTATAATATCTTGCTAATCTCAATGATCTAAAATGATTTTAAATTATAATTCAATAGAATCATCCCCTAACGTTGTAGTCGATTTACTGTGTGCCTTGATGTAACTTTAACAGAACCAAACTTGTTATCAGAGATTTGTGGTCTGTTTCAGAACTCAGTTCAAATCCGTATTCTTCAATTCTCGAAAATGCTACTCTACTATGGGCTTTGTGTTGCATCTCATTTGCTTTAATAAAAATATTATACAGATATGTGATTGTATATTTCATACTCATCTACCTTGTGTTCAATATTTGCTTAGAGTTACTTGGCTTGGAGTTACTTTCAATCCAAAAAGAATAAGATTAAGTTTCAAAATTCCGTTATGTTTGTTTATTGTCGGGTACTTTGAACATTCTTCACAAACTTAAACATGAAAATAAGCTTCTGACAATTTTGAAAACACTCCACGACCGTTTAATTACGTGAATATCTCTTCTGGATATGCTAGGGATATGCATGGTCTTTCAAACAGTCATTCAACCCAGTCGAAAAGTCAGCGCATACTCTTATTTTTTGTTTTTCTTTTTATATAAATTGTTGAGGACAACGTAATCCGAGTTACTGACTTTCTAAATTACACCACTTTTCCTAATCTTTCTAATTCATAATTTATTGCTTCTAGTGTCGAAAACGATACTTTCGTTTGGACTTGAAAGTCGGTTTAACATTTTCTATTAATACGAAATGAACTTGCGTTTTCTTTTTTTACATATAAGGTCCTTCTAAATAAACACGATGTAATTCGCTTTTCAAATCTGTAATAAATTTTTCTGTTGTCTTCGTCTTATTTTATTAAAGATATTAATTATGTTGCAGAAAGAATTAATGGGTATTCTCATGTTGAACACTATGATCCAGTCTAGTCCGAAAAAAATTTGTACAGTACATATACTTTCGATTTATAAGTTTTTCCCATGAACGTAATGTTACATGTAGTACTCTTTTAGACTTTAATTTTGAAACTAATACGCTTCTGGCAATCTTTATGATTTTCTTTAACCGTAGACAACCTATTTTTTCAATTTTGTTTTTTTATTACCGATACATTAGTTTCTGAATTGGGTAACAATTCTACGGTCTGACCATTTATTATTATTTACATATTTTTTATTTTACCTTCTTTTATTTCGTTTTTAGACAAAACTACATTAATCTTCGGTTACAATTTACTGTTTCGAAAATGTAATGGCCTACACGCCTACACCCGAATGACTGTCGTTTGATTGTCATGCACTTACATTTCTTGTAATAAATAATTTTACCAAGAATTCTTCATAAATTTTGGTTTCGCTTTCGATTATAGCTGATGGCACTTAAGTTATCTATTTTTTATAAATAATTTTACCAAGAATTCTTCAAAAGTTTTGGTTTCCGTTTCGATTATAACTGATGGCACTTAAGTTATCTATTTTTTTTATAAATAATTTTATCAAAGAATTCTCTGTAAGTTTTGGGTTTGGTTTCGACTATAGCTGATGGCACTCCAATCTATTTTTTTAAAATAAATAATTGTATCCAAATCATATGGATATTTTTTATTTTTGAAATCGCAACCTTATAATATATAAAAGTCGATAGAAAATTGACTCTATAATAGTATATGCGAAATCTGCAAGAATTAAAATATCATATTTAAGCGTACTTTACGACCGGGCTACGCAGTGCGTCACCGCCAACTTAGATAAACACTTTTGCAGCTTTTACAAAAGAGCTACAATAATATCAGAGCGTTTCCATTTACGCTGAACATCCACAAAATGCTAACATGTTACATATGCATGCTTCCCCTGTGGAATTTCCACATGTCCCGCTAGGATCGAATGAAGGGAGGAAAGAGAAAGAAAAGATCTCCGTTTGTAGAAGGTTCAATAATATACATACGGCATTAATTTCCATAGGAGCGAGACAGAAGCTACTATGAAAAGGAAGAGTTTGGAGCATTTTTTTTTTTTTAGTTTTTCAACAGCTAAGGGAGAGAACAGACGGTGGAAATTACAGTTGAAGTTAGTCATCGTGGAAATACAGAAGTTCGAACAAATTTATTTTTTCATTAATTTTTTTTGTTTCATCCAATGGCGTATGAAAAAAAACAAACTATCTTTTATCGAAAATCATTTAAGCATTTATGTGGCGTATGAAAAAACTTTCCCTTCCATCGAAAATGTTCCTCAAAATTTCTATTGTTTCGCTAAACGACGCGTTTTTTAAGAATAAAATTAACGTATTTAGTAATTTCTTCTATTCCTAAATTTTGTAGCTATAGCTTAATTGTTTCTTCGTTCGACAATTGTTCAAATCTTTTCGTAAATATGCTTTCAAAAATACGTCGGAAACGTTGAACCAATATCCGAGTCGTATTTAAATTCCAATAGTAAATTTGAGATTCGATTCCACTGAAAAAAAAAATCCCCGAACTTGGTGAGTTTTTCGTTCATCTTTCAAAAAGAGATTTGTTTTTCCTTTGTCTGTTGTTGATTAACTTTTCAAGCTGTTCTTGTTGGTGGATTATTATTATGCAGTACTTTAATCAATTCTGGAATCATCCCCAAAATATTATCTTAGCAGACAATAAATTTTCTACGTACAACATGAGAAAGGAGCAAGTTCTTACTTTCTCTAAGAGTAAAATAAAAGTCTCTTTTATACGTGTCTCGCTATAAAATACTAACTTTCTGTAAGTAACAAATAGGCCTTTTCACATTTTTTGTTAGTTTTTTTTTTTTCAACGTGAGGTTGTTTCCATTAGTTCGTCGTTGGGCTTTTTTTTAAAATTCTAACTTGTAAGTCTGTTTCGAATCCATAGTTGCAACTAGTACAACTAGTTCGTTTCGAATCCTTTCGTCGCCACTAATATGATCTCAGAAAAAGAATATATATTGTTGAGATAGCTGAGCGGTCTTGCTTCAGTTCGAGTAAGTTTGATAGAGTAATGTAGTCGAAGCGGAGTTCTTAGTGTGAGGCTTGTGTATCTTTCAACGTCTCTCACAAATGTATCTGCCGGCCGGTATTTATTGCTTAGCCAGCTAATCACAATATTGCAGGACGGAAGACCCGGATGTACTTATATTCATTACTAGGGCTATGACAACAGAATATTCTTTTCATTGTTTTGACTCTCGAGTATATATCTGACACAGACACAGTTAATCAACCGGGAACCATATCACTATATAAAAGGATATAAGATATCAACGGATACACACTCGAGAGTCAAAACAATGAAAAGAATATGCTGTTGTCCTAGCTCTAATCATTACATCAGATAAAACTATATTTCTAAAACTGATTTAGGGTATATCTGCACTACTCAATTGGGAAATGGTACCCGTTTTTTTTCCATTAAGTCAGGTATTTGTGCTAAGTTGATTTGAAAAAAAAATTAGATTTTGTGATAAAATCGATTATATATTATGGAATTGCCAGCTGATTTTTGTCGATAGAGAAAAACACTTTACCAACAATATATATTGATTACTTGATAGAAACATCGATTACTGTAAACTGAATTGAGAGTATCGATAAAAGTAAGTGTACATACATTGCATCTTGCTTCTCCATTGCTCAAACTTCAGGGCTTGAATTTCTGTTTTTCAAATTGCTGGAAAGCTCAGCTGCAGGAAAGTCTCTCGTAAAATCCCAACAGTAGTCAGCAATCATGAGTGTGTTCCAGTATCCATCTTTTTCAGGGTCTGATGAAATCTCTTCCCCTGCTTGTCATTCATTGAACACAGGTCGTGTATGTTGTATATTTCTGAAAGCAGTCATCATGTTCTGGACAAGTTCGGCGTAGTTTCTGGCCTTATTTTTGCCAAGTTCTTCACTACCAGAACAAATGCCTTCCACGATTCCAGTTTCACTTCGTTCATTGACTTTTCCAACTCTGGATCTCTGATGAGCTGCCGGATCTAAGGATCGTCAAAGATGACAGCTTTCAACTTCTCCTGAAAGACTTCCTGTTATTCATTGTCTTCTTTTACTTTTTCTTCTTCTTTTTCTGTTTTCTTCTTCTTCTTCTTCTTCTTCTTCTTCTTCTTCTTCTATCTTGCCATCGTTCTTCATCTTTTTCTTCCTTCTCATATTTTATTAATTTTTTTCTTTTTTGCATCAGATTTCTTCTCCTTCTTCTTCTTACTCTTCTTCTTCTTTTCTTCTTCTATCATCATCATCATCATCATCATCATCATCATCATCATCATCATCATCATCATCATCATCATCATCATTTTGTGTATTGGTATATTTCTGTATTGTCTAGTTTACTCTTTCGTTCATTCCATCCTTTTTCCACCATTAATCCATCATTTTTTCACCATTAATCCATCAACCGTTTCCCTTTTTCTCTTTCTTCCCGGACACTCATCGTAAACCTAATAAACAAATCGCAGGAAACTGAGAGACAGAGAATAACACGTTGTTCCGAAGAATTATCGATAGACAAATTTAGAAACAAAAGGAAAATAAATGAGAATAGAAAGTTTCGAGATGCGTCCATTCAGTTAACGCGTTTAGCGTTGAAAATTCTATTTAAAACTAAAACATGACAGACCATCGTATATGCTCTTCATTGCTTGAGCGTGATTGACTGACGAAAATTATATATCTAACGTAAACGTGATAGACCAAATAAAATTCTATTTCATACTTAATAGTGGCTTACGAAAGAAAATTCTATTTAAAACATTAAGCATATCAGAATAACAAAAATCCTATCTACAACTTAAACTATAAAGACTGAAGAAAATGTTATGACAAACTTAATTATGACAGACAAACTAATATACTAAACCATGACAGACTAACAGAAAAATCTATTAAAACTTTAGCATGGTAGGCTGTATCAGAAGTCTTTGTCTAATGCAAAGCAACAAAACTTTTTGGCTAAAACGTCAAGCAGAGGTTCGCTAGTCACAAGTTGAGTTGAGTAGAGTTCGTTGTTCACAACACGAGATACACGTTGACGTTCTCTATTCGCATGTTTTAAATGCTTCTCCCAGTCCTCCCAGTGACTCGCCTTTTATAATGTTTCGGGCACACCTAATTTACATATACCACACGAGATTGCTCGAGATCTACGCGTGACCGGAGGCTTTAAAAGACAACAGCCGCCATCTTGGCTTTTTTTTCTCTGTCTTTCAGCCTGCTGCCGAGATAGATTATGTAAAATGTTTTTGATGGGGGTAGATATTTATTTGCTGCCCACCTCAGCAAAATGTGGCACAAGGCCGGAAAGTGGGAACCCCGCAGGCTCCCCTAAAGAAGGGGCACTCCTGCAATTTTAAAAATTGCCTGAGTAACCCCGTCGGCATTCCCCGGTCGGGGCGCCTCAGGCAGCAAGCAATAAACTTGCCCCACCGGAAAGCCCGGTGGCAAGGCCTGGGAGGGTGGACCTCCTAGGTATTACCCAGGCGGTGTACCTCAGTACAACAGGTGCTGGGCCGGTTCCCGGCCCCCCACCTGTTGGGCTGAGTGTCAAGTGACGAATCCTTGACATGTACTACCCTGTCTCCATGCAGCCGAAGCCGCTAGGAGACATCCCATCAAAAGAGTGTTTTGATGGGGTAGATATTTATTTGCTGCCCACCTCAGCAAAATGTGGCACAAGGCCGGAAAGTGGGAACCCCGCAGGCTCCCCTAAAGGAGGGGCACTCCTGCAATGTTAAAAATTGCCTGAGTAACCCCGTCGGCATTCCCCGGTCGGGGCGCCTCAGGCAGCAAGCAATAAACTTGCCCCACCGGAAAGCCCGGTGGCATGGCCTGGGAGGGTGGACCTCCTAGGTATTACCCAGGCGGTGTACCTCAGTCCAACAGGTGCTGGGCCGGTTCCCGGCCCCTCACCTGTTGGGCTGAGTGTCAAGTGACGAATCCTTGACTGGTACTACCCTGTCTCCATGCAGCCGAGGCCGCTAGGAGACATCCCATCAAAAGAGTGTTTTGATGGGGTATGAGACGAATGGATTCGCCAATCATTTTTATAACCAACGGCTGTGCTAAACAACCAATGAAAACGTCGCAAAATTATTATAAAAATTGTCGAATTTTGGATTCAATCAGTTTGCCGTTTGTTACGTCACGGACCGCATTTAATTCTTCGCAGCCATCTTGGTTACTGATCTGAACTACGCCGCCATCTTGGTTACTGATCTGAACTACGCCGCCATCTTTGTTCAACATAATATCTCAGAACTGGAGAGGTTAACTACGCCACGGACCACATTTGATTCTTGGTCGCCATCTTGATTACTGATGTGAACTACGCCGCCATCTTTGTTCAACACAATGTCTCAAAACTTAAGAGGTTAACTACGCCACGGACCGCATTTGATTCTTGGTCGCCATCTTGATTACTGATCTGAACTACGCCGCCATCTTTGTTCAACATAATATCTCAGAACTTAAGAGGTTAACTACGCCACGGACCGCATTTGATTCTTGGTTGCCATCTTGGTTACTGATCTGAACTACGCCGCCATCTTTGTTCAACACAATGTCTCAAAACTTAAGAGGTTAACTACGCCACGAACCGCATTTGATTCTTGGTCGCCATCTTGATTACTGATCTGAACTACGCCGCCATCTTTGTTCAACATAATATCTCAGAACTTAAGAGGTTAACTACGCCACAGACCGCATTTGATTCTTGGTCGCCATCTTGGTTACTGATCTGAACTACGCCGCCATCTTTGTTCAACACAATGTCTCAAAACTTAACAGCCCGTTTTTGAGGTCCTCTCTATGGCTATCACACAGGTCAAAATTTTTTTTTATATTAAATTGAAGAGAGGCGTATGCATGAAAATAATATTTTAATTTAGATGTTGGCAAATCAACGAAATTTTTTATTCATAACTTAAGTATGACAGGTCAGAAAAGCATTTTATTTTAAAACTTGTGACTGATAAACGGAAATATTTCTCGCAACCAAGGAGTGATATAATTATTGACATAGAGAGCCTCTGTAATAGAGCTGTTTGGACGTATCTAAAATGAGATACGCTCATTCAATTAAAATACTATTTAAAAATAAAAGTGACAGACCAGCCGATCGATCTATCGAGCGACTGACAAGGCTTCTCAGAGAGACTTAAAAACGTATCTAAATCTGATAGAAAAAAGTGAAAGTAAAACTGAAAGTGAAAATAAAACTGAAAGTGAAAGTAGGATGATGTGAGCCAAAGACAATGAAACCGATTTATGGAAAGGTCGTTTGAGTGCGATGGGTTTCCGTTCCCCATTGTCTTCTTATGTGAAAGGAAAAAGTGTGAACGAGTGACGATCCATATCTTCTCGTTTGTATCTATTTCAGGATGTCTGCGATGGAAACAAAATATCCGCGAAGTACTTGGTTGTTCAACATATGTAACGTGGATAAATAAACAAACCAAAATTGCACTCGGTAGAGCACAGAAATCCGCCAATGCCAAAAAGAGAATAAAAATAAAAATAATAAAACAGAGAAGAAAGCAGAAGAGAATGCGAGAAAGTAAAAAGAAAAGAAAAAATTTGAATTAAAAGAAGAAAAACTAAAACAATTTTAGACACGAAGAAAAAGATAAGGAAAACGAATAATAATAATAATAATAATAATAATAATAATAATAATAATAATAATAATAATAACGGAGCAAATACACAGAGCTGAAAAGGGATACGGAAGGTGAAGAAAATCATAATAATATCTATAATAGTAGAAGCACTAGCAACAATCCCAAAAAACCTTGGAAAAAGAATGGGAAAAATTGGAATCAGAGGAACGACTGGAAAAATAAAACGAACACCAATAATGAAAACAGCTTAAATATTAAGGAAAACCCTTGAATGTGGAGACTAACACACACGAACCACAAGCGCAGACTAGACCAACTGCTGCAGAGACAAAACATGAAGTGCCACATGGAACCAAGAACATTGAAGCTGCATACGTATAAGTTTTCTTCACCCCCACCCCCTATTATCATATCATTGCCCCCCCCAAAGAGTGAGACCGAATAGCCAAGTAAAGGAGGAAGGAAAAACCGAGCAGTGAGCACTGACCAGACCTCCACTGTATTAGTGTGAAGAGAACTGGCACCTTGGGGAGGTTTATTGCCGCTCAAATTCCTGTAAAGACCAATGGCAGCCGCTACCAACTAGAAATTATTGCCAAGCAGCTGTTGCGATAATGCAAATTTATTTGTAAATGTTATCGAAAGAGGTGGAGAGTACTGGAAAATCTGGGGAGACTTGTTGTCACTCAACTTCGAGGTAATATCACAGACTGTATTCAATGAGATCTTTGATGACCTGTGTGAAAGCTTTTGGTGAGCCATTATAAATAATAATAATAATAATAATAATAATAATAATAATAATAATAATAATAATAATAATAATGCAAGAAGAATAAGAAGAAAGAGCACAAAGAGAACAAAAAGTAGAAGTAAAAATAAAAAAGAATAGAAAAAAGAAGAAAAGATGAAGAAGAAAATGAAAATAAAAGAAATAAGAAGATAATTCGAAAAGTATAATAAAAAATAACAATAAAAGGAACACAAAAAATAACAAAAAAATGGAGCGAAAGAAATAAAAAGCTGAAGAAGAAGAAACAGTGAAAATAAGGAGAAAATAAGAAAAAGAAGGAAAAAAGAAATTTAAAGAAGGAAAAAGTAAAAGAAAAAAGTGAAGAAAATTCCAAAGAAAAAGAACAATAACAAAACTAAGCTAAATGTAATAAAGAACGCAAGAGACTCATATGCTCAATCCATCGAGTCTAAAGTAGCTGAGCAGCGACTTGGTTCCCACGACATTGGCAAATAACAAACAGAGTCTCGAACAGAGGCGTGTCCTCTATCCCAACCATCATCAATAGACCTGAGATAATTTCGTCAGCATCTGACAAAGCCAAACTCTTTGCTAAGAACTTTGCAGCAAATTTTACTTTTTGCGATCAGGGCCGCCTACTTCTCGTATTTTCTCGTGCGACTGAAAACACGCTATGCTATATACACATATGTGCGCATTATGTTGCTAAACTTATCAAAAACCTTGATTCCAGTAAATTGGATTTCTTTAGTTATATTTCCTTTTTTTTCTTTTTTTTTCTCTTTTACTTCCTTACAATTAGGTGGAGGAGACATTGAATGTATCACAGTATTCCATCTTAGAAAGTATCTGACTTTTATATAAAAAGAGGCTCGCATTAAAAGTGAGATACTTTCTTGACCTGATCCAAGCATTATTGCAGCAAATCTAACAGCAGGGAATCGACGGTGGCTAAGCGTTTAAAGACACGGATTCAAAACATGGCTGTGCCAAGTTCGAATCTAGTTCTATCTACAGAAACACTTTCGTTTAAGAATGCTCGCAACCTTCACGTGGTCCATCTCGTAACTACCCGGTGTCTTTTTATATTTTTTTGGCATATCAAACTTGTTCAGGTTATTCAATGGCGAATCCAGCAATTCTGAAAAAATATTCTGTGATTCAAGTTTTTTATATATTTAAATAGTTACTTATTGATTGAACCTTGCAAAGGTTATAATGTTTTTATTTGGTGCGTTTTGAATCAGGAAGCTAGTGGGGAAGTGGGGAAGGAAGAAGAAAAAAAGGAAAAAGAGGAGAGGGGAGGAAATATGAGAGGAGAGAAGGGGGTTGTTGTTTTTGGTTTTGGTTTTGTTTGGTTTGGTTTGATTGTTTTTGTTTTACGGCATATCAACCTTTTTCAGGTTATTTAATACCGAACGCTAGTGTCAAAAGAGAGTGCTACATCTATGCTGTCAGAGACATGATTGATTAGATTATAGTCTTGGGTCGAGGAAGAGCGATAAAGAAAATACAGGTTGCCAACGCTATGTTGTAAAATTAGTTTAAAGCACATGTGAGTGGTTGATTAGTTGTTTTTGTTTTACGGCATATCAACCCTTTTCAGGTTATTTAATGCCGAATCCAACGATTTTGAAGAAATTTTTTTTAATAGAATATATTTGTTGTTTTCAAGTCGGATTCTATTTAACCCATAGTTGGGACCCTAACAGGTACTACGACTCCGGGTCAGAGTGGACCTGGGAGCAATTCCAATTAAAGGGTTGCTCCACACTCCCCAAAGCTAGCAAGCTGGGGCCTCACCACTGGATATAGTTTAAGGTCATATCCAGGACCTTTGTTTTGGGGCCTTGCAGAACATGATTGAGTTGTGCAAAAGGGAAAGAAAAACAAAAACATTTATGTGAGGTGCATTTTAATCAGAAAGTCACTGTTTTTCAGACAGCCTTATCTAGTAGCACCAGAATGTCGTTTTATAAAGATTTCTAACAAAAAATATATCGGGTAAACCAATGCCAAAAATAAATTCATCTAAATCATACGAAATGAATGAATTTGATGCATTTTAACATATCTCAAAAAGCGCGTTCACTGCTACGTGGGTTGCCGAACATTAACCGAACATGTCAGCTTTGATCTCTAGAATACATATAAACAGACTGCTTTCTGATTTAATATAGTAAAGCCATTTTCAAGTCCAATGTAAACAAATTCTGGTTTAGCTATTCACTTAAATGATAAATTTCAAAGGAACTTGCGATTTTCGATTTAATTTTTTATGTATCCAGTTAAAAATGAATATAAAATGAATCCTATAAAAATTATGAGAAATAAAATAAATCCAATAAAAATTATGAGAAATAAAATGAATCCTATAAAAATGAATATAAAATGAATCCTATAAAAATGAATATAAAATAAATCCAATAAAAATTATGTGAAATAAAATTAATTCTATAAAAATGAATATAAAATTAATCCTATAAAAATTATGAGAAATAAAATTAATCCTATAAAAATGAATATAAAATGGATCCTATAACAATTATGAGAAATAAAATGAATCCTAAAAATTTATGAGAAATAAAATGAATCCTATAAAAATGAATATAAAATGATTCCTATAAAATTATGAGAAATAAAATGCACCCTATAAAAATGGCTATAAGATGAATCCTATCGAAATTATGAGAAATAAAGCGAATCCTATGAGAAATAAAATGAATCCTATAAAAATTATGAGAAATAAAATGAATCCTATAGAAATGAATATAAAATTTATCCTATAACAATTATGAGAAATAAAATGAATCCTAATAATTTATGAGAAATAAAATGAATCCTATAAAAATGAATATAAATGAATCCTATAAACATTATGAGAAATCCAATGAATCATATAAAAATGAATACAAAGTGATTCCTATAAAATTATGAGAAATAAAATGCATCCTATAAAAATGGCTATAAGATGAATCCTATAAAAATAAAACCAATCCTATAAAATATGAGAAATAAAACGAATCCTATAAAAATGAATATAAAATGAATCCTATAAAATTAAGAGAAATAAAATGAAACGATATAAAAATGAATATAAAATAAATCCTATAAAAATTATGAGAAATAAAATGAATCCTATAAAAATGAGCAATATAATGAATCCTATAAAATTATGAGAAAAAAATGAATATTTATATACAATAAATAAATGAATAAATGCATGAAGAGAAAACACTCATTTGATGCCAAATAATTACAGATATAAATGAAACAAAAATATTTTTATTTTTCGACCTACAGGCGAGAAAGTTAAAATTGATTTTCTTTTAAATAGCATAATGACACGACAAATTATTTAAATAAAAATGAATTAAATTATATTTACAAAAAATAAAATGACGTTGGAGTTAAATTTTTAATGAGATAATTAAATTTATGTCATCAGTGCAAATACGCTCGTAATATTCTATTTTAAATATGAATAAAATTTACCCAGAGCAACGTTTATCAAACGGATGGAGGGAACATGGATAGAGGGAACGGATAGAGGAGTGCGACTGGCCTTCGATCGGGGAATCAGAAAAGGACGCTGGAAAAAAATAAAAATGCACAGACATTCTTTCAACATTGAAATTGAACCTACCAAAGATGAAGCAGAAGAACTGGTAGAGTTCAAGAGTACAAAAGCAATGAAGCTGACTTTCAGTAACGGAGCTTCTGGTTGTCTGTACAGGATGCTTGTCCAATACTTACCAAAAAAGCATCCGTAATATTTATACAATTCACTACAACATACCTGTGCGAATATCGATTTTATGACCGGACGTCCATTAAAACAAAGCCTAAAAATGATCTTGATGTAAGGAACGATATTCGCGTTGCTGTGTCCAAGATGGAGACTTTGTCACACGATCTAAACAATATGAGTGTCATTTTCAGCAATGTTTTCACTTTGGTTTATAGTTTTAAAGTAACTGAATAAATAACATCACATTATTTTGCTGAAGTGCACAGGCCACGAGTGTTGAGACACTCAAAAAGTGGACCAAAGGCTGAGAACCACTGTTCTAGAGTATTTAATATTTTATACTACTGAGTTGAAATTGTGTGTAATAGCTAAAATAAGTTAGTGTATATAAATTAACAAACTTAGGATAACTTATTTTAATATTGACTATACTACATTGTCCATTGCTACACGAGTCTGTGTGGCAGAAGAAGAGCATGCTATTTCTGTGGATGAAATAAAGAGTTCCGTTCGGAATTTCAAGCAGATTCTTCAGTTCGACATAAAACACATGAAAAGGTCAAAAGTCATATCGACCGAACAATTGGGCTAATAACACTGAAGATGAGAACAGTAGTCCGAATAATGTGAATAATCAATCCTCATTTAAAAAATTGAGAACCGTAGAAAGTATAAGGAAAGTATTATATATATATATATATATATATATGTGTGTGTGTGTGTGTGTGTGTGTGTGTGTGTGTGTGTGTGTGTGTATATATATGTCAGGTCATGTCATATGCTACTGGTACCATGTAATCAAGATCATTAACAACATTAATAAGAGTAAAAGAATAGTTCCAATAAGCGAAGTAAAAATGAAAAAAAAAAAATAAAATAAAATAAAAAGACGTTACTGTAAAAAAAAGTCAATAATCTGAATTTTAAATGATCATAAAATTAGAAAAATGAAATAAAAATTTAAAAAAATAAAATGTCAATCAACACATATGAAACATTTTGACAACAAAAAAAGCAAATTCACATTAATCTTCTATTTTAGAAATTGAAAACTAAACATTAGTTTGCAACGTTTTTAACAAAAAGAAAAATGAATCCCGCAAAACAAACAACTAAACAAACAAACAAACAAACAAACAAACAAAACAAAACCAAAGCAAGAACATGTGTTTGATATTTGTCAGGAAAATAAATAAATCAATTTAGAAACTATTGATAGAAAGGAGAAAACATGGAATACTAACAGAAGAATTAAACACCGAATATAATTTTAAATAAAGAAATAAATAAAAAAGCAAGTAAATATAAGTAAAAAAAGCAAGAAAATTTTCGCGAGGATGAAACGCGGAATATTCTGTGTAGCTTAAATTCCATATTTTCATAACTTACTACCTAGCTTCATTTATGTATTGAGCACTGTTGAAGTACACTGAAAATTTACGCATAAAATTATAACTTATATTAATTTATGTGATTAATATATATATATATATATATATATATATATATATATATATATATATATATATATATATATATATATATATACATATATATATATATTGGGACAGCAAGTGGTAATACAAGCACGTTTTATTTAATATATATATATAATTATTTATTTTCATAGCCGAACAACGTCGCAGCTCACAAGAACTGTGACAGTCACCAAACCAGAAGTCCAACACTCGTTTCGCCCTCATTTGGTCTCATCAGTTAGACATATCCGAACTCTGCCAACTAAGTAAACGCCCCACACACAAGAAAGTCTATTAACTAACACAGATCAAGCAAACTGCGACGAAATCCAACTGTGGAATGGATCCACTTCGTCTCAAACAATGGACGCAGTCATCCAACTAGCTATAACCCAAGCAGAAGTCTCGCAAGTAGAAATTTTAAACGCGCTAGGACGATTCCATCCAACAATGTTAAACTAGCGAGCATATAATAATAGAATTTTAAGAATGTGAGAGATTATATAATTATTTCCACAGCAAAACAACGTCGCAGCTCACAATACCCATGACAGTCAACAAAGCAGTAGTCCAAGACTCGAGTTTCGCTCTCATTTGGGCTCATCAGTTACACATATTCGAACTCAGGATTCGAAAACTTGCCTCGTACATGCGAGGCAAGCACTCTGTCAACTGAGCAAACGCCCTGCACAAAAGAAAGCCTATTAAATAACACAGCTCAAACAAACCGCGGCGAAATTCTTCTGTTAAATTGACCCACGTCGTCTTGAACAAGGGACGCGGTAATCCATCCAGCTATAACCGAAGCCGATGTCTCACAAGTAGAATTTTTAAACACGCCAGGACGATTCCATCTAACAATGCTAACCTAGCGAGCATATAGTAATAGACTTTTAAGAATGTGAGCCAACCAATGTCATATATATATATATATATATATATATATATATATATATATATATATATATATATATATACCAGCAAACAGTTAATAAATCATGTTAAAAAACACTTTGAAATGAGTTAAAAACATATTTAATCTGAAAAGGAAACACTAGATAGTCCTTAATCCGCGGAGTTTCGAAGAAGTACTTTTCTTCTCATCAGAGGGTAGGAATTAGCAAAATGCGGGATCGGATTTTGCATACAAAAGTATTTGATGAAGCAGCAAGTAAGTCAAAGATCTTACTTGAAAACAAAAAAAGTGAAGCAGAGGGAATATGGTGGAGAAAAAGGTGATTACACATGAATGGAGAGTCTGGTGGAAGATAAAAAATCAAGTGACGGTAAAATCCAAATATGTAACTTCAAGAAAGTAAGAGAGAGAGAGAGAGAGAGAGAGAGAGAGAGAGAGAGAGAGAGAGTAAGAGAGAGAGGGGGAGAGGGAATTAGACCAGAATCTAGAACAGCAAAGTTTAATTTAATGTATTAATACTTTAAAGGAACATTGGTGATAGTAATGTAGATATATAATAAGTTCAACAAGTCTATAATTTATTTATAATTATTGAGTATTAAGATTAATAATTGTAAATTATGAATCAGTTTCAAAAGGAGAACACAAAACAAAATTAACTTGAGTGTATGATCGTTTCGAAATCGATATTCTTATTATTAATATTGACAAATAATATTGACAATAATCGACAAAAAATGCGGTTTTTCTTTTTTATCTCCTCATCAGCACAAATGGGGTGGGGATAGGGTAAAACACCACAATAAACTAGCATTTTTATAAGTAAGGTGGATGGATCTTTATGATGAACGGGATGTCAATACTTATTTTTGAATTTGTCACTATATATATATATATATATATATATATATATATATATATATATTGTATTTTTGAATTATTATCTACCAATCCTCTCTCTCTCTCTCTCTCTCTCTCTCTCTCTCTCTCTCTCTCTCTATATATATATATATATATATATATATATATATATATATTGTATCTTGTGTACAGGAAGTTATTAGACGAGATAAGTCATTGGTACCGTCGGTTTCAAGCCCGATAATTAGAATCGTTTTAGATATCCATATCAAGCTCTCTTCAGCCAATACTCATCTGAAGAGAGCTTGATATGGATATCTAAAGCGGTCCTAATTATCGGACTTGAAACCGACGGTACAAATGACTTGTCTCATCTAACAACTTTCTGTACACAAAATACAATATATAAATACGGTCTTATTTTTCGGATTTTCCTTTTAATTGAGCACTCTGCTGGACTTCTTTTTCAAAAAAAAAACAAAAAACCCTAATATATATACATTAAAATAATGTTATATCAGTTTTCATCTCGTACAAAAGTCGATGTATTTTCAATTGTTTAATATATTTATTACACAGGATTCGCAGATAATACAAATCTGTTAAATATTCGATGTGATCTATACCAAAAACATATCTACTAACCTGAACGTCTGATGTAGATATCCTCCAGGGTATTGGAACAAAATGTGCACGAATATTATATTTCGTTTTCGACATACAACCATTATACGAATCGAATGATCGTTAAACGCGTATGTGTAAAAACAATACACAATATTAAACATAAACTTGCGATTCCCCTCAGCATAGTATATGAGAAAAAAATAAATCGAACCGTAGTTCTCGGGAATGTTAAATTTACAAACGGACCCCAATAACATGTAAATTGAAATCATATTAGGGTTTGCAGAGTTTTAACTGGAAAATCGCTCCAGACAAGGCATGAAGCCACTTGATGCAAGCAGCTAAAATATACTTCTTCAAGATAAAATCTAGCAAATGACAAGTATTATACGGATAGATTATCACCCAGAAAACAGCAATTTTTACCCCTTCATCAGAAACATCGGTAATAAATTTTGAGGAGTAAATAATAAAATAAAGAAAATGTCAGCATCCTTATGTATTCCTAAATGGTTACTGATCACTCATCAACTTGATACTAACCCGACGGTCAATGTTTATTTATGTAATTGTGAACTGTTATTCTCATTTTCATAGTTGTACTTGTTTCACCACGTTTCAGCCAACTCATTCTCTGGCCTTCTTCAGATGATTAAACACGACGGGATAAGAATGCTGAGTCTCTTAACTGTATCCTCAATAATTACTGCCTTTCATAGTTGTTGTCTGCTCATCACGTTTTGTCCAACTAAACTCCTTGCCTTCTTTGGGTAGAACTGAAACCTCTATCTTCAGACAATGCTCACCTGGAACCGTACAGATTCAACGTCTCAATCCACTGCGCTACAGGTCTCGAAAAAATAATATATAAAGGTCAATGTTGCTAAACTTTATTGATCCAACGACAATTGGTGTGTTTACGTGATTATGCCATACGTATATTCAGTTGTTGCCTAAATCCCCGCCGTTTTTTTTAAAAGAAAATCAAAGAATTTTAATAGTAAAATAAGTTCGTGTAGGATCCAAGCTCCAAGTTTTTGTGTGAATCCCATCGACTCACGGTGGCGTGAAATTGTCGCAAAATAACATTTCATCTTTTCACCGAATTCTCTACATGTCTGATGACCATCTTCCTTCAAAAGAACCCAGAGTTGGTCTTCGTCTATCTTGATTGGTTTTCCGGAACGAGAAGCACCATTGAGGTCAAAATTATCGTGTTTGAATCTGGTAAACCAATCTCGAACAGTTCTGTCAACTATAGGGTTTTCTCCATATATGGCACAAATATCCTTGGTCACTTCACTCACTTTTTGACCTCAATTAAAGGCGAAAAGATGGAGGTGTCGAATATGTGATTTTTTTTTTATCTACCGGACAATCCATTTGACGGTTCTGCAAAACGAGAAAAAATTATATGAGCAAAAAACGATGACAATTATCTTGTAGAACAGAATACTTGTTTTCTAATGATATATAACACTTTGCTAAATATCAAAACTTTTTTAGACAATTTTTTTATGAAACGGCGGGAACTTATGCAAAAACCCGATACAACGCCTTTGAAGAATCTATAAAAAATCAATATGAAAATTCGATAAAATTTATATGCTCTCATTCCTTATCATTTGAGATCGATATAAATTAAAAGTTATAGGACGTTAACTACCTGCCTGGTGAAGTGGCGTTTTAGTGCTTGATACTCCCTGCTGTAAGCCATTCTAAAACTCGTTTATCAAATATACTGTTGCCACATTTTAAATTCCGCTCAAGATACTCTCTATTTCTTCGGGCGAGTACAAAATCGAATTTGCAATCTTGTGGGGGCGATCTCTTCTCTTCTTCCCAGTTCTTAACTCACAGAAAAGACGCTGCTAGTCTTTATCTATATTTCCATGTATTTATTCATTGAATAAATATCTCCGCTTAACTCTGAAAAGGAGCATAGCTGAAACACTGTCGCATTTAAGTAAAAACGCAAAGTTTAAAGTTCACATACGAAGGGATCATGCCGATAAAATGTGATGAAAGAAAGAAAGAAAACTAGGAGAAAGGGGAATATTTTAAACTAGCGAAGGTACCTCGAAACAACAGAGGTGTTAAAAAAAAAGTAGGCAGGTAGGCTCGAACCCGTAACACAAGGAGAAAAATAAGGTAAAAATACGTAACGTCTTACCTGATGCGTCCATGGCGGAACTGAAAGTCGCGAGCGTTGAAATTAAAGGTAGTCGATAAAACGATACCGATCACGTTAGGAGCCGTCACGTGTGTCGAAAGATTTTGGCAGACATGCATGCACACACGCGCACATTTTGCATTCTATATTATAGACTAGCGGGGGTGTCAGGCGTTGCCCGGGAGGGTGAAGGAATTAATGTTTTTGGACATTATTTTTTTTGTTGTCCGAAAGATCGAGCTTGAAAACGATACCGATCTGATCAGGATCCGTCGCGTGTGTCGAAAGTTTTTGCGACCCCCCCATCACACATTTGCCTTTTATATATTAGTTTACGTTATGTAAATAGTGTTGGGACGGTAAGTGTTTTCAAACAGTCCTAAGGAGAAAAGAAAATCTTCTGCTGAAACACAATTATTAGAACGCAAAAATAAAAGTATAAATCATCCTCTTATTATTCAACCTTGCAGCAGAATTATTTTCTGTAACGTTGCCCGGGGAACCAACACGATGTGATCTCAGTCTTAAAGTGGACAACGAATACAAAAGAACTTCAACTCTCTTTTTCTTTGTAACCTTATTGTTATGGTCGTGACGTCACCCATGTGGACGTCTTCTTGAGCCTTATGCACGTCTCTCATGTGATCTCGAACGTGCTCCACGTCTCTCCTTCCTTTGCGACTGCATTCTTTTGTGGTAAACCTGTCTTCTATATATGTTTCTTTTTTTACATTTTTAATCCTTTAAAAAGAAAGTCTGGTCTTGACGGAAAATCGCAATACAGTTTCCAAACTTACATCGAAATTACAGCAATTAAAAATAAAACTATAGCAAACACAGGCAATTATGAAGAATAAAGATCGTTGTATAGTCGGAATATTTCGGGCAGTTTACGTGAAACACCGAAAATTGACGAAAACACCGAAAAGTGATGAAAACACCGAAAAGTGATGAAACGCCGAGAATATGCAATCGCAGCAACCAACGTTTTTACAAAACATTTATTTGCTATCCTTAATTTATCATAACAAATTTGATTTAAAAAGAGAGTACCATAAAAAGAAAAATCATATAAAAATGGCCATAAAAATGTTTATTATCAGTTTGTTATTCAAAAATTAATGACACTTACCTTACAATGAGTGTTTTTTATTAATTTGAATTTTCTTATATTTTCGTAAAATAATTCTGTAATAATTACTCATTCAATTTGCTTAGTAACAATAAATAGAATATTATTTCCATTTTTCAATTAATTTTTCATTGATAATAGAACAAGTATATTTATTAATTGAGAAAATTGTGAAATCTTTTGCGCAAAAATAAAATCGCAAAAACTTCCGTTCGGAAACATTCCGGCGTTTTACGTAAACTTCCTGGATGATAGCCTGATCTTTGTTCTGCATAAGTACAAACAAAGCAACCAATCAATCCGCGAGATCTACAAAAAATTATAGAAAAACGAGAAAGGTGGGGTAAATTTTTCCAGACTCCACGCAGGTCACACATAGAGAACGTACTCATATCTGCTCCAACTTTGTTATCCACAACACTGGAAAATAAACCAGATATAGTGATTTGGGACAGAGCAAACAAAAAAACGACCGTAATAGAGGTCAGTGTACCCAATGATACAGGGCTTAACAGAGCTGAGAGGGAAAAGATAACAAAGTATCAAGGACTTATGTATGATATGAAACGAAATTAAAAGACGTTTTAATTATTCCAGTCATCATAGGAGCAACTGGGCTTATGAAAAAGAACTTTAAAAAGTACATAGCAAGCATACCCGGTTAACCAAGTGCAAGTGAAATACAAACGATTGCACTGAAAAGGACGGATAGAATCCTGAAAAGATCTCTTGGTTGGACTCACTAAAATAGGGGTAAATGTCAGACATCTGGTTGGATGTCCCATCCCCTAGAAGAAAAAGTTTAAGAAAAAAAAAAAAAAAAAAGGTAATCTGATAGTAAGAAAAATAATTGAAAAATTAAAAAAAAAATCTCTGCATAAACAATGAAGTAAAAGAAAGAAAATCAAAGTAATGGTCAAAGAAACACCAGAGTTATAAAAATGTACCAAGGGTGGTAAAACTAACCCTACTCCAAGTCAACAACAGCAATGTAACAGACCCATATCTATTTAAAATAGAAGATCTTCTATTCTGCGTTTGTTGTGGCGTTACATTTCCTGATGAACTATATTGATTTACAAGGAATTTATTCTAGAAATTTTCAAGCGTGTGATCTGAAAAACCTTTCTAAGCAAGTAAATGCAAACATTTTTATATGCACGAAAGGATTAAGACTGTGCCAAAAAAGGTAACACACCACCTGTTTTCTACAAACTACTGCTATACAAGAAATATCTGCTTAAAGGAAAAGTGCGTGTGGTGAACCTGTTTGAACTTCTTGCATGAACAATAAAATAAAAGAAAGAATCAAGCTAATGGTCAAAGAAGGACGAAAGTTACATATAACATGCTGATATCTGGTTTTTCTTTTCCTCCTCCCCAGTACTCTCCTGACTCATTGAGAGCATAGCACACGTAGTATGGCGCAGTTGTATCTCAGTTTTCCTTGGGGAGGAATCAGATTTAAAGGTAATGTTTATGTAATGAACTCATATTTCTTTTTCTTGCTATTTTAATTTATGGAAACATTTTGTGTTGATCATATATATTAAAAAATAACAAAAACTGGTGTATCCTGTGGGTATTCTTTTTTTATATATAAATGTGATCTAAATCTAAGATTTTCGAAAAATTTCCTTAGTTTTTTTTTTACATAGGCATCACAACTTATCAAGGCTTGAGGGCACTCGAGGATAAGGGTTAAAGAGTGTACAGTAGAAATTGGACAATATAGTAATCGTTAGTAATAGAAATTTGGTAAATTTGTCAACTTATATGGAACGGCTCATCAAGAACTTGTTTACGTTAGACTTGAAGAATTCAAACTGTTCAATAGAGACTGGAGATATATCGTGAACCAGCAGGGAAACTATATTTTGCAAAATAATAACACTATAAACATTTTGTATTAGGGTGTATAAACACCCCATGCGACTAACCATGTTTGGATAACCCAGGTGACTAATGCAGAGTTAAGTAGAAGTTTCTTTATTTTGTTATCGTGTTCCATTTACGGTTTAAAAAAAATCTGCAAAGAATTCCTTGACGAAAAATGCTAACAAAATCAGATCATTCAATCAACAAGAATTATTACAAAGAATGATTAATCTATTTTAATTTTCGGTTGGAATTATTTATTAAAATATGGATAAAATAAACCAAATAATTATTCATTTATTGGTTGTGTTCCAAATCTAACAGCGGTTTACTTTTTGTTTACTGTTTTTGTTAACTAAACCCTAACCCTAACCCTAAACCCACGATCCTTGTTTAGTTTTTCATCTCAGAAGACCCTCTTCTTTCTTTTGTTCTTTTTGCATTTCTTTGCTCCTTCTGCTCTTTTTAAAAATCTTATTAGGTGTGGTCCGAAATGCTACCAAAGTCAAGATAAGTTACTCTTCTGTAATTAAACGTCTTAAAAATTGGTACAAATCTGTTTTTATGTAGCCTGTATTGCCGAGCGCAGTGAAAAAAAAAATGAAACAAAAAGAAATAAAAAAATATGCCCGCCATTTTCTTTTATATTTTTGCGATATTATCACCTAACATGCAAATGAGATGCTTCTTGTTTGAAATAAAAAAAGTCTGAATTCGCCGAGACTGGGTCGATCAAATAACTTGGTTACCATCTGCTAGAATCGAAACCAAAATCTTTAGCCTCCCGCCTTATTAACTCCAGAAATTGCGACCGAAATCAATCAGCTCACATTCCCAATAAGAAAGACCTTTATTTCCTTCTCGTTACGTGTCATTTCAGACTTCCTCCCACGATGCAACATCCTGTACACGTATCTCTTGTTCTAGTGGAATTTTCCATTTGCTTGCTTAATGTTAAACTCACATAGAATTTTTTTTGCTTCTAATCCTTTTTATACACTCTCATTTAAATATTGCTAGACGAACTCTTTTGCATGGTAAGCCAAATCCAACTGGATTTTACACAGAAAGATGAAAACAGCAATTTTGATGCATAGCATACAGAGCAACGGGGAAAAGTATGATTGAAATTCGAGTAATTTTGAAGGAGGAAATGCCTTGTAAAATAAGGAGTTCTTATCTAGCGCATAATCAGCATTTTTTGGGTTGCATTAACGCATGGTGTAGATTTCTCTAAAATACCCCAATTAATTTTATGGGATATTAGACTACGTGTGATCCGTTGGATTAGAAACACTGCCAGTATTTGTTAAACTTTAATTTCATTCGAAAATGCAGAAGCAGTGATAAGGAGAGAATTCGTATGCCTGCTAGAGAAGGCCTGATTACCTACTAGATAGTTTGAATACCTACTAGAGAGAGATTAAATGCCTACTAGAGAACTTGAATGCCTACTAGAGAAAGTTTGAATGCCTACTAGAAAGAACTTGAATATCTAATAGATAGAAAGCTTGAATACCTAATAGAGAGAAAGCTTGAATACCTAATAGAGAGAAAGCTTGAATACCTAATAGAGAGAAAGCTTGGATACCTACTACAGAGAGTTTGGATACATACTAGAGATAGCTTGAATGCCTACCAGAGAAAATTGGAGAGAAACTGAATATCTACTAGACACTGTCATCGAATATCTAAGGTCCCTCTGTGCAGAGATTTGTTAGGACAACCTGGCCTGAGGATAAATTTCTCTACAAATAAAACTAGACTAAATAATCAAAACAACATAGTATTCGAAGTTCAAACAAAATCCCATCAGTATAGTTACCCTGCATTGGTTTATGTGAGAATTGGTGCAAGTTGTGTGCATTGTAGTAATTACGCTAAGCTGGATAGTCCACCAGACTAAATAATTTTTTTATTAGGACTATTTTTAGTTTTTAAAAATAGTCCTTAAGGGGACAGCTCAAATCAATGCGCCTTGCTAACCGATTAGTCAGTGTGGCCGAATCACTTTAGCACCGGGCATTGATCATCTCATAATAAGTAGTTTATTAACTGCTACACTCTTATCTGTAATTCTATTTTGCTCCGCTTTTGTTTTTATAACTTTTGCATTTTTCCTTCTTAGTAACCACATTTTTTTTTGTTCATATTTCCACTGAAATTTTATCCTTATCCATCTCTCTTCTAATTCTTCAGTTTTTCTGACCTTCATTGTACACGTGGCGTTTTAAAAGTAATACCCCTATTTTTATTCCACCAGAATCGATCAGACGGGAATTGCAAATTCTATGTCTATAAGTTGATTTATGCATACGTGGCCTCAAAGTTTCATCTTTCTGTTGCAGATATTGTCGGTGTGAGACTCTGAGACTGCAACTTCTGTCATGGATGTGCATCGGAAGCAGAGATGCGTCATTAAATTTCTCTATGCAGAAAAAAAGTCAACCGATCAACATTAACCGGTGCCTGTTGCACGTTTACGAAGCCGATGCAGTTGATATCAGCAAAGTTAGGAGATGGGTACGTCGATATCAGATTGGCGACAGAGATGTGAGCGACAAAGCGCGCTCCGGACGCTCATGCACGTTCACCACCCCATCGCTGACAAAAGTGCATCGAGAATGATAATGCCTATTATCATTATGTAAAAATTTGATCATTATAAAGCTATGACTAGCAGAAAAACCCGACGTTGTCCGGGATTGAACGATGATCAACAAATGTTTCATACCCCCATATTCTTATTGTCATCGAAATCAATGAAATCGACCATTTTTCAATCAAATTAATTGATTACCTGTTCTAGTTGGGATCCCCATCGCGGTACATCGGGAGGAAACTTCACATGCCTCCCTACAATGTGCTAGTTCACGATACATTGTAGTCTACATTGCACTGTGGAGAACCTACTCTTGGTTTTACAAAATTATTTTATATATAAAATGCCTTGAATATATATATTCAAATTCAAAAGTAAAGTATCATGATTAAATTGTGCTGTAAACAGAAACATACATTTCGAAATAATCTACTGTTGATTTTATATGCTTGACCTTACTAGTTGTGCGGTAAAAATGGCTTGAATTTAAGTTTAAAATGAAAAAGTCAAGTATTATAGTGCATTTGTGCTTTAAACAGAAACATTTATTTGGACCACGCCTCGGTCATGTCAATGAACCTACTTTTGATTTTATTCGTCGGTTTTTTGCTTGTGCGGTAATAAAACTTCTAAAAGGCACTTGTGATATTAGACTATGTAATGTGATAACTTTAGCAAAAATCGTATACCCTATTATTCATTGGATTTTTGTCGATTATCGATTATCGATACTTATCGAAGACATTACAACACAAAACTTATCTAAGAACATCGCCAAGCACATAAAGTACCTTTGTGTGAAATTTAATAAAAATCGGCCCAGTCATTTTGGAGTCTATGGGGAACAAACTCTGACACGCAGATGCACAGACAAAGTTCCTAATGTTAAGATGTCCACGTATGCTTGTAGAATAATAATTTCAAAGTTATAAGGGTTTTATGAAGAATAAAAACGATTTTGTTGTTTATAGACACCCCCCCCACACACACACACATATATATATGTTGAAACGGCTCTCGTATGTTTTCTTTTTCATTTTTACCTCGTTATTTTTTATTTTTATTTGTCCGTTTTGCACTTCCGGTCGCCTAACTCTTCTTCTTCTTCTTCTTTTCATCCGTTTGCTTAACTTTGCTCTCTCTCTCTCTCTTTCTCATTTTCCCTTCTTTTTTCATAGGTTTTTATCCATCTTCTATGTCATTGCTCATTTATCTCTTTATTCTTTCTTTTCTTCTAATTGACAACTCCAACTTTTTTTCAGTCTTTCAGTCGCCTTCTCTTCTCTTTTGGCTATTAAAAATAAAGGTCAAATAAAGGGAGATAATCGGTATATAAAGGTGATAAAGGTCAGATTAATGACTATAACACAGAATAAAAGGGAGTTAATTAGTTTTATTTAAAATTTTTTTATTGTATCTTTTATTTTAATATCAGTTATTTCTCGTTTTCACAGAATTATTCAAATTCCACTAAAATTATCCCCCTTGATAGGACTTCGTTATTGATTTTTTTTTTAAAAGCAACTAAACAAGAAAAGACAATAACTTTAAATGTATTTGCTGTGAAGAATGACCTTTGGCTATTTCAATCATATATCTTTATTTAAATATATTCTTTCCATAGTGTGTCCTGGATATGACCTTAAACTATATCCAGTGGTGAGGCCCCAGCTTGCGAGCTTCGGGGAGTGTGGAGCCACCCTTTAATTACCATTGCTCCCAGGTCCACTCTGACCCGGAGTGGTAGTACCTGTTAGGGTCCCAACTATGGGTTAAATAGAAACCAACTTGAAAACAACAAATATATTCTATAAAATTTTTTTCTTCAAAGTCTTTTGATTCGGCATTAAATAACCCGAAAAGTGTTGATATGCCGTAAAACAAAAACAACCAACAACCAGCTTTCCATAGTGACCTTATTCTGACCCTCAATCAATCAACGAGAGGATTCTACCTGAATTATTCAACACATCGACCATGGTTGTACTTTCAATATCATCTTGCTTAATTAAACTAAAAGATAAGAAACATGTTCGACTAAATTGCAATTTGCTTAGTGTCATAATTATCTTGAAGGACGTGGAAGTGGTGTAAGAGTTACTGATGCGTGCTGCGCGCTTGACACTTCATGTTCAAACACAGGAGTGGGCTGTAAAATATTTTAGAGAAAAGCCTTTCAGGAAAGTATGAATTCGCTTCCTCTTTCTAAATATGTGACAAACTGTGATGCGTTTTTCGAGTCTAGACCGCAAGATACCATCTCCTACCGGCGTTCTACCTGAAGCCTTGTTCTGTCGACATATCGCAAATTGCTCTGTGCATATCGCGTCACTTAGCTTTTTTATCCTTCTTTTTTATAACTGTAATAATTGAGGAAATTTAAAAACAATAAAACATGTAAAGTTACACTCTTTTGGAAGTTAAAGGTTCATTCCTAAACGCGTGTGACACTCAAAATACTATTGCAAATTACTTAGGACTTTTACCCAGTCATGGCTGAGAGAACGAGAACCTGCTACTCCTGTAGATTAAATAAAAGGGTTCTGTTTAAAATTTCTATGCAAATTCTCGAATTCGATAAAAAAAAAGATTGCCGTTCGATAAGATACACTTGAAGAAGGTCGAAGGTTACATCGACTGACACGTTTTGAAAATAACGCTGAAGATTAGAACAGTACACCGAAGAATCCAAATAATACGAATAATCAATCCTCATCTAAAAAAATTAAGACACTTAAAAGCATTATCTGTTGAAAGGATTTAGCTTGCGTTTGCCAATAATTTACAGCGATGAGTTGTAGGGCCATAACATTGGTGAACCTTGAAAAACACGTTTGTTCATTTTCACCTCGTAAACTAAAAAAGAAAGCATAACTCATCTCCTTTCTCTGTCACATCATCACGTGACGTAATATCCTGTGACGTAATCATAACTCTACCTTGTTAACTAAACCTTTCGCGCCTAGCTCATAAATATATATATATATATATATATATATATATATATATATATATATATATATATATATATATATATATATAATAGAACTGGCAGAGTCGAAGTCATTCTTAAAAATTGCTTGTTTCTTATCGAGCTAAGATATGGTATTGTGCAGTGATACGAAATCCACCTTCCAGGCCTTACCTTCTCGCACTTTAAGAAAATGTCCACAAGGTTGCCTGGGCCTTTTTTTTTTTTTTTAGACCAGACTGCGCTTTCTATGGGGCATTGGCCTTTTAAATGCAACTTTCTTGACCTTGTATCTTATCTACCCGCGGTGAAAGAATGATATATAAATTTCTATCACACTAAATTTTAATGGAATTTTCTAATCCTATGCTTACTCTAACCTCGTATGGAATTTTCAAATATCGTGAAGTATATGTCGTGTCTTCCTTATTTGCATTTCGTTAAATTATCAACCACTACAGAATTTCTTATGATAATATATTTTGGAAAGATATGTATCTACTATTCTACACACACTTCATGGTTTAAATAGTAGGGTAGAATAGACTCTCACGTCTTGGTAGAGCAATTAGTCTATGAAAAAGAAAACTCAGAATTATAGAGGGCGGAACGAAAAATTTGTCGCCCTAAAGAAAACAGCTACATCTATATTTTAAAACTCTTATTTAAAAAAATCAATTCAAGATTATGATTATGTAGTAGAGCTGACATCTATTCAATGTAGCCGTCTTTAGCCTCAATCACCGCCTCGATACGAATCCGGAAATGGGAGCATGCCTTTTCCACAAGCACCGACGGAAGCTTCGCGAATACTCAGCGGATGGCGGCGATCAGGCTAGCTTTGGTGTTGTGGGAGGTCATGTTGGTGATGTTCTCGACGTATAACCAAAGAAAGTGGATTCAGGCCGTGCCAATAATCATAGGTGCATTTGGTTCAATTCTTGATGAGCTTATGAAAATGCTGAACTCCTTCAGAATCAAATACAACATCACTTGACTCCAGAAATCAGTTCTGCATTGTTCAGCAGGTGCTTTTCATATAATTGACTCTGTGACTATCCTCGCTAGCTTTGGTGTAAGAGCCCGCTCTTGAGGAAAAAAACGACGATGTAAAATATCACAACACTGTGAAGTGAATGAACTACTACTACTACTACTACTACTACTACTACTACTACTACTAATAATAATAATAATAATAATAATAATAATAATAAGAAGAATGAGAAAACAGAGAAGAAAAAAGGCATAGAAAATTAAAGAAGAAAAGGTACAAGGATAAAGAAGAAAAGGAAGAAAGGGGGGGGAAAGGGAAAAGGAATAGAGAAGAAATAAAAAGGAGAATAAAAACGAGTAAAAAAAGAAGGAGAAAAAGAAAGAAGACGGGAAAAAGATGAGGGAGCAGTAGAAGAGGAAGAAAGAAGAAGAAAGAAGAATATGAAGAGAATATGGATGAGAAAATGAAGAAGAGGAGAAAGAAGAAGAATAAAAGGAAACAGTGGATAAAGAGGAAAGGGAAAAGGATGAGAATGATGAATAAAAAGAGGAGAAAAAGAAAAGAGGGGAAAGCAGGAAGAGAAAGAGAGAGAAATAGAAGGTGATCAAGCGGATAAATAGAGGAGAAAGAAGAAAGGGATAGGGAGAAGGATGAGAGAATAAAAAGGATTATAAGGAACAGGATACATTACAAGAGAAAGAACGAGTATAATATGTAACGTAGTTGTTACATTTTAATTTAGTCATTCATAAAAATAAAACTGGAAAAAAAAAATCCAGGTCGGCATTTTTTCTTTTTCAACAAAGGTTTTTATTACCGTGACTTTCCCGTTTAAACACCACTTAAAATGTCTCTCGCTGCCGCTTGTTCATCTAGCATTGAGCGTTTCTCCTTCCTTCGACCGCATGCAAGCCACAGCCGGCCCATTCTCGTTCTCGCAAGTCCATTTTCTTCGGCGCACTTTATTTCTCCGACCCGGCCCGTGATGCATTTTTTTTATTTTCTAGCGCACACTTCTTTATTTGCATAGCAAATTACCTCCCTTCTGGGCTAAGGCTAGGTTAAGTGTTTGACAAAAAGTTTAAGAGTTCAGATTTTGGAAAAATGACAGGTGTTTTTATTCTAATATTATAGAAAAAAGTAATTCCTTAATGAAGTCGATATTTGGCGCCATGGAATCTGACTTGACATCCATGAAGATATCAGCAGTAGATCAATTGTTTTATATTAAGCAACAAACCACTTTGCAAGTGACAAGAATTAACTTGAAAGATGAAAAGACATACACCTGCAGCTTTACGATTCTTAGTATTCTTTAGGGCAGTTAAAAGTTCTTCATTTGTAAATCATCTTTCCCAATAACAAATTCCTGTTCAATAATCAGCCGAAATGGTTGGTCTACCACTACTGGATAGTTTCCAAGTAGCTTTTCAAAGTTTTCGGCTACTGCTTTTGCTTATCTCTTGGCAAGCCAGCCATCCTTTGTTGCTGCTGCTATTTTTTCACGCGCTTATATGCAATATGTTACAAATAAAGAAGAAGAAGAAGAAGAAGAAGAAGAAGAAGAAAAAGAAGAAGAACAAAGTAGAAGAAGAAGAAGGAGAGACAAGGAGGAATAGGGAAGAGGAGAAGATGATGAAGATAAGGTTAAGAACAAGAAGAAGAAGAGGAGGAAGTAAATGAGAATAGTTATAGAATAAATAAATTTTTTGTATTTGCAAAAGAAATACAGTAAAAAATAAAACGAAGACATGGCGGTAAAACCAAGTGCTGAAAACTCAGACGAAGGTTTAAAAAGAATGAAATTAAAAAACAAAAACGCTGTGAGTTCAGGAAGAAGAAAAAAAAACTGAAATAAATCGTCCAAATGAACAGAATGCAATTTGCGAATGAATTTGAGAAACTCTAACCCGAACGAAAAAAGATAAGCGCAGAATCTAAAAATTAGGCACCAACAAATAAATCCTGGATTAAAATACAGCCAAAATACAGCCACCCTCTACATTATAATCTTAGTAGAAAAAATTATTACAACGCTATTGGCGATGAAAGACCTAAAACTATCAGCAACTGAAAATATCGTGGCCATCAATCTAATAAAGATGGCGGCTGGTAAAACCTGGAATATTTTTTTTTTTGGCGTACGTTTTTTTACCCACTTCCTCTTTTGTCACTTCGTCGGCGCTAAACTATTTATCTATATTTTTATTTTTTTACTTTCCATAATTTTATTTGATTTCTTGTTTTAACATGTACGTCTTCATTCATTCCTTCATTTTTGTTTCCAGCGCATAAGATTTCTTACATTTTTGTATTATTTGGATTATCCAAATTACTGTTCTCATCTTAGTTCTACTCCCACATCCAAGATGAGAACAATAGTCCAATAATACAAATAATTCAAAATAATTCCTCATCTCCAAAATTCGGAAAAAAAATTTAGGACTTAATTTTTTAAACTAAAGACGTTATTGCTTATATGACTGACTTGTTACTTTTTCACAATGTAATACTCCTTGAAAGGTGTTGGTACATGTTGTGGATACCCGCTTTGCGAATTCGAATCCCTCGTCGTCAAGTTATTGTGGCTCCGAAAGGGTCGCTAAGGTAAAACATGGACATAGATATGGGTTAGAAAGGTAAGATATACTGAAACAAAAAACACAATATATAAAGAGCAACAGTCGTAGAATATACCGCCAAGATGGCGTACTACAAATTAACAAATTATTATTTATCACTCTCCCACCGCGAGAGGATGTGACACAAGGTCGGAAGATGGGAAAATTGAGCCAGCGCCTCACGAGAAGGATAAATCTGACGCTACAAAAATAAATCGGAGTAGCCTTGTCGGCATTCCCCGGTGAGGGCGCCCTAGACAACAAACGATAAACTTGCTCCTCCCGAAAATCGGGAAGCAAAGCCTGGAAGGATGGGCCCCCTAGTGTGCATCTGTCTGACAGCAAAAAGGGCGTCAAAATGGCATAGTCTCTGTCGAATTGATTGTCCGGGTAAGAACCTCTACTAATGTAAACTATGAAGTTAACATACTGATATTTACCTCTCTCCCACCGCGAGAGGATGTGACACAAGGTCGCAAGGTGGGAAAATAAGTCAGTATTCCAAGAGGAGTACGACAACAAATATAAAATCCACTGAAAGGCCGTGTTTCTCTCGGACTGATGATTAGAGGTTGGAACATTTACTAATATTAACTGTGAAGTTAACAGATCGCGAGAGGATGTTACACAAAGTCGAAAGGTGGGAAAATGAGTAAGTGCTACAAAAGAAGCATTTCGGCCCTGCAAAAATATGTATAAAGTTGCTCCTCCCGAAATCTGGGAGGCGAGACTTAGGAGAGTGAACCTCCAAGGGCTACACACAACATTTTGCATTTGCCCGACAGCAAAATGCATCGAAATAGTCTAGCTTCTGTTGGACCGATTGTCGAGGTGGGAACGTTAACTGCGAAGTTAACAGACCGATATTTACTTCTCTCCCACCTCGAGGGGATGTGACACAAAGTCGGAAGGGATGAAAATGAATCTGTGTTCTAAAAGAAGAAGCACTTCGGCCCTGCAAAAATATGCATGAGTAGCCCCGTCGGCATTCCCTGGAAAGGGCGCCCCAGGCAACGACAGATAAACTTGCTTCTTACGAAAACCTGGAGGCAAGGCCTGGAAGAGTGGACCTCCTAGAGATACACAGAATATTTTGCATCATCCCGACATCGAAATGGCTCAGTTTCTCAATGAAGTAACTCGGTTTCTGTCGAACTGATTGTCGAGGTCGGAACCCCAACTAACGTAAACTACGAAGTAAACAGAACACACCGAGAGTCGTACTAATCGGTCTATTTATTCACTTAGGAGTTCATTTTTAGTGGACCGGTGAGTCTCCACAACAGTACTGCATTTGGGTATGTCACATTCTATCTCTATCTACAGTCTACTTCTTTATAGATAACAGGAAACTCCGACGATACGCGGGACTGAATGATGATCGATGAACGTTTCACACTCCCATATTTTCATTGTAGTCAAAATCGGCGAAGTTGCACATTTTTCAATCAAATCGATTGATTGCCTGCTCTAGTTTGGGACACATCGCAGTGTACCGTGAGAAAGCTTCACATCGATTATCAATACTTATCGAAGACATTCGGATACAAAATCAATCTAAGAACACCGTCAGGCACATATAGTACCTTCGTGTGAAACTTCAAAGCAAAGAAAAGGTTACATCGTTCTAAAAGAAATAGAGATATGAAGAGAAGTACATGTGAAGTGCATGTAAAAATACATTTGCATATTTTTATTGACATTACTGTTTTTATAAACACCTTTTTTGCTTTCATGTTTTAAGAACTCCTTTGAAGGGGAGACAATTCAAGAAGACTGTATCCGAAAATGTTAAAGTTTCATTTAACTTTTAGTTAAAAACAAAACAAATACAATAAAATAATATAAACATTAAGATAAAACATTAATTATCTGAATATTTCTTGACTTAAAATAAAATTAAGAAAAATCCCTCTTCTAAAAATTAGCTTCGCGCTACCCAAACTGTTGAAAACTCTTTATAAATTTTTAAAATCATATATTTTATAAGAATTGCAACTTTTATTGCAAATTTTCTTGGTTTTATTGTGATTCAATAAAAATTAATGTTTTATTTTGTATTATTTTATTACGTTAGTGTATTTGTATTGTTTTTGACTAAAAGTTAGGCAAAACTTTATTATTTTCGGAACTGGTGTACCGTGCCAGCCATTCCAGAGATAGGCACCAAATTCTCTCCCCAGCAAACGATCCTGATTACATTGCTGCAAAGTAGAGGAAGTATAATATCAGAGTTTTTCTTCTCTTAAATGGGTTGTCTTCCGACTTATAAGCTTCATCTACCTAAAACCTTTATTTTCATGCGCGTACTTAAAAATAGGATATGTATGAATATTTCTAGAGACATAACAAAACTCTAAAGAGTTTTTTATAACGCAATTTTTGATGTTTATTAATATTATTAATAAACATTATTAAAATATTTTATTATAATAATAGTAATAATAATAATAATAATAATAATAATAATAATAATAATAATAAGAAGAAGAAGAAGAAGAAGAACAAGAACAAGAACAAGAACAAGAAAAACAAGAAGAGGAAGAGAAGACCGCGAAAATTTTGACTGTTACATTAACATATCAATAGTTCAACTGATTCTGCCGACTTAGCGAACGCACCATACGAACTAGAGGACCTCCCCATAACTACCTAAATCCTTTATTTATCAGTATTAGCAGTAGAGGGGACACTGGCCAGGTGGTTAACAACACGTGATGAATATCTGGGTGTTCCAAGTTCGAATTCAATTTGTTCCACAAAAACACCTTCACCTTTATTAGGTTGTCCAAAAGTTCGTTGCGAAAAATTGATTTTTTATGCAAGTTTAGATTGTTTTCTGTATATATATTACTATAGTGATGTTCACCTTTCTATTCTAGATGGCAATTGATCGAATTGAGCTGCGAGTTTTGATTCATTACTGCTGGAAGCGATGTCTTTCAACCAGGAAAACCGCAGAAAGTATATGCGGCGATATCAAAGTGTTACAAGCGTTTTGATTCTGGCGACATAAGTCTTGAAGATAAGCCTCGTTGGGGACGGTCATTAAAGTTGACTGATGAAGACTTGCAAACCGGTTGGACATTACGCCTTCATCGAGCACTCAAGAATAGGCTGATGAGCTAGGAGTTGATAAGTCAGCAATTCACCGACACTTGAAACAACTTGATTTTGTTCACAAAAAAAGCCGCTCCAAAATCCTCACGAACTCAGCGAAGATCAAGGACTGCTGATTCGACTCATTTAGATAAAGTCGAGGAGGTGTGTCAAGAATTCTTTGATTCGAAGCCGGCTGAACGGTACTTTGACCAGATTCAAAAGCTTGCAGATTGATAGCAAAATCCCACCCTTTCACTTGATAAAAAAGTGAACGAAATGCAATGTGATAAAGAAGCCCTGAATTATCGAGATCACCATTGAACATAACTATATTTTTCAACAGATCTGTTTCTGTAAACAGGTCAAAGAAAGTCAAGACGTAGTTGTTCAACAAGGTTTCTCACCACTGGTTTTCGGAATTGTGACCACTCTCCTCAATCAACTGCAAAATCCCTTAAGGACCTGAGCAAGGCTAAAACCAACGAGCACGTTTACGACACGATGGATTTTCTTAACGCTTCCATCGTAAATGCCTTCGTCGCTATATAAAAAAAAACGTGGTTCATTTATAGCGCCTGTCTTGGCATGGTCGTGTCCATCGGCGACGGATACATTGAAAAAGAAATACAGCTCTAACTGTTGCTAAGTAAAGTGTCGGGTCTCTGCATCTACAACTTTTGCTTTTATTGTTTATTTCGTTCCCTTGGATTTTTCTGCAACAACCTTGATATAGGAAAGAGCCTTTAAGAATCAAATGTTGATTAAGTCATCTTAAGTATAATCTCTACTTATATATAAAAGGCACTGTGTGTACGCGTGTGTGTGTGAGAGAGAGAGAGAAAGAGAGAGAGAGTTCCCTATGGACTCCAAAAAGGCTGTGTCGATTTTTATGAAATTTGACACAAATGTGCTTGATGTGTATCGGTAATCGATAATTGAATAAAAACCATTAACGAAAGAATAGTCCGATTTTAACCAACTTGTAACACTTTTAACACAAGTGCACTTGAGAAGGTAAAATCAATAGTAGGTTCTTTGATATGACAGGGGTGTGTTCAGATTAAATATTTCTATTTAGAGCACAATCACACTATCATATTTGACTTTTGCATTTTAAACTTTAATTCAAACCATCTGGCATTCAAAGAAATCACGACGGAAAGCAGAATAAACCAAGAAAGTGTTCAGAAAATATTGAGGAAAGGAACAAAGGAACTCATGGACGCAAAATGATTGCGTGTACATAAAAGTTTGAATTACAAACTCGTGAAAAGTAAGAATATTTTTATTCTTTCTTCTCTTTTCACAACATCTGGGTGCACCCGTAAATACAAAAGGAAGAGAATACGAATTATTTGTGATTTTCTTCACGTCATTAAATAAGTGTGTCAGTGATTTTTGTTTGCTTAATAAAAAATGTACATACGGTTTTCGGTTTTTTCATCAAGGTCAACATTTTTTCTTTTTTATGGAAAAAGACATTTGTTTTGAAAATATATTGAATATTTCTGTCGACATATACATATATTTTCTCGTCTATGAAAAAGACATTATTTTTAAAAGAAATATTCTTTTCAAAGAATTTAAAACTGTATGCTCAACGTTCGTTTGCAAAGGGATAAAAGGAAACGAAATACTGTTTCCTTTTCACCCTATTGTTCTAAAAAATATAAAAACAAACTGGTTAATCTTAATACGATTTTGTTAAATTTTTGTAAATTTGGTATTGTACCCATCATACAAAATGGATCCCTTTACAATGTCCATTGAAATAATTATTTAAACTGCAAATTGAACAAAAAACAATACGCAGAAAAAAAAACTTCAACAAAAATTGCTTGAACTTCAGAAACGTCCAGGTGAACGACGACGACAACAACAACAACGATACTACTTAATAACTGAAAATTGAACAACAACAACAATGCGCAAAGGAAAGACAACAAGAAAAACTACTGAGGCTAGAGGCCCAGCAATATGATAATTAAGAGCACAGGAAAGAGCTGCTTTCTTAAGTCATAAAACTAATACGTCTATCAATAATATTACCGCATTTTCACAAGATTCACTATGGAATGCAATTGACGATTTCTGCTACGGATCTGAAAAAGTTAATCATTTGAGGCTTATTTTCGTCGATATGAAGATTTTTAGTATCGACTGTAACAGTGGTTGAATCAGAAAAATGTTCGTTTACTATATAAGCATAACAATTTGTGGATTTTTTTTTCTTACTTAGGAAAACGTCGGCATTAACTTTCGCCGAGACGGTGGAACTTCTTACAGAACTGTTTAGCCCGAAAGTCACTTTATTCCATAAGCGTGGTCATATCTGAATTTTTGGAATATGATTTTGTAACGTACGCAGCCATGGTAAATAAACATTGCGACGAATTCAAACTTGCAGACCTCAGTGCGAACAATTTTCATTGAACTAAAATATGGTCGAGATGCGGAAATTATAAAATTAGAAAATGACCTAACCGTAAACTTAAAAAAGTGAACGGAAGACTGCCAGAAAATAGAAATTATTAAAAGAATTCGATTGAGTCTCACAAATAAAAAACAGACATACAGTGTAAAGAACACAAAAAATTAAAGAGGGAAAAGGGACACATACCTAAGATAGAATTTGAAGAAAGAAAAATCCCGTCCCGTGTAATCGATATGGTAATTTGCATTGGGTTAAGGACTGTTCATATTTATCATGAAAATATTTAATATGTAAAATAAAAAAAATAAATAAATAAAATAGGACCCAAAGGTACTCATTGCAGAAATAAAATTAAATACAAAACCAAAGTAGGTTTGGTGGAGACTGAAAATAGCAAGGAAGGATTTCGAAAATTTGTGATTATGAAAATTCATGATAAAGAAATAAAAATGCAACTATAGATTTAGGTTCAGACTTTTCGACAGAAAATTTGAATATCTGGAAGACATTGAATAAACCCACAACGCTGAAAATACGCAAAATAGTAAAGGCTGTTAACGGCAAATTAATTTCAAAATTGAATTTTTAGCGAACATCACATTATTGGGAAAGGCGAAAAAAATTGACAGTTTATGTATTAAGGTGTACGACTAACTTACCCGGGCCGAGCTGGATTCATGAATTTAACTTATGGGACCCGCAATCGATAATTTTTGCAAAACAAAAATAAAAAGTACAACAGACGCCCATGCCTTGAAAAAACAAATTAAAATGAAGATTTTCTTGTTTTAGGTCACGAAAAACCAAACAGAAAGCCCCCCCCCCCCCCGAAAAAACTGACACTGTTGTCCACCGAACAAAAGTATTTATTCCTTTACAAGAACAGCGCCTGATCACAAACCAAAACCAGGCAAGGTACTCTATCGCTTGTCCTAAAGTGATGGCACCCTCGTTAACGGTTCCAGGCAGAAATGCGATTGCAAGCGATTTTTCACCGGATACGAATACTTCAACTACACCACAACAGGTGCCAGTTGCAACTGTATTTTTCCCAGTATTGGAACATTAATTACAGAAAGTCAACTTAGCTCAAAGATATTACGTGCTGCAAAATAATAACACTCAAAGTGTTTTCCCACAATATGGAAGAACGACTGGACCGTTTTACCCGGCGTCTTTTCGAAATAGACAGTTCATCAGATTAACAACAGTAGTGGAAGCCCATGGGACAATATCGCCCCCTGTCTGATGGATTATCACAAGTGGGGTCCTAGGTGAGGTTTATTGACCCTTAATTAATTGTGGTGGAGTTTACCCACGCAAGTAATCAATTCCTTTTTTAATTCTCACGATTGACACATGAGAAAATGGCAATAGAACGTTTTTCTTTCCTAATTATGACAAAAAGTGTAAAGGCTGTATAGTAACTGGGCGTTCTTCACTCCCCACGGTGCGTTTGCTTTGTCGGCAAAATCAGAAAATCGCATTGTATTTTTTTCTTCTTTTCCACCTTTTTCTTCTTTTCCTCTCCCTTCTTTATCTATTATTATATTACTTCTTTTCCCCCATGCTTCTTCTTCTTCTTCTTCTTCTTCTTCTTCTTCTTCTTCTTCTTCTTCTTCTTCTTCTTCTTCTTCTTCTTGTCCTCCTACTCTTCACTGATCTTCAATTTCACTTTTGTGTTCTTTATCTAGTTCTTAGGGATACTGTTATGTAAATGTGAAAGCCAAAGTGTCTCGCTTCTTCTTCTTCTTCTTCTTCTTCTTCTTCTTCTTCTTCTTCTTCTTCTTCTCGTGACTAGGCTTCATTCTGTTAAGTTCTTGGCTTTCTTTCTTCTTATTATGCCTCTAAGAATGTTCTTTTTATCTCCTTTTCTACCTTTTTTTTTTTGCTACTGACATTTTTATATTCATAGTGACCTTCCTTCCAACTATCACATTATCTCGCCCTTCTACTCCTGCCTTTCCCCCTCCCTCTTCCCCTCTTTTTATTTTTACTACTTTTGTTTTATAGGTGAATGTGATTATCCTTTTCTCCTCTCGATTTTTAAAAATCTTTTTTCTTATATAATTAAATAAAAAATAAACATCCATAATACCTACTCTATTTTAGTTATACTTGTCGTTAGATAAGCATTTATTTAAATGACATATTTAGTATATAAAGAAACCTTTCAAATAGAAAAGAAAAAAAAGTAGATAAATTCAATGAAAAGAATTCTAGCCCCCACCGCACTTTCATCACTGCTTGCCTTTTTTCCCGCTCTCTTGAGATAAGTGCACCTTGTGAAAGAAAATATCTCGTTTTGCTTCCAAATCCGCCATCTTTGACGAATCTTAGTCGTTAATTAAGGCAGATCTTCTCGTCTTTTCCTTTTACTACGTTAAAACTTTTTTAGATTCACGTCTACCCGATGTTCCTGTCGACTGATTTTTGTTGTCAGTTAAACAAAACAAAACAAAAAAAAATTGATTGAGTAATTTTTTTTTTTTTACTTTTACACGTGCAATTCATCTCTCGACGCCATTTTTTTGTGTGTTACTTTATATATTTTTTCATTTTCCTTTTTCATTAATATTATTTTTTTTATCTTTTTGACTTCTACTATGGATTCCGGTAGTTACTGTGAGGGAAAGGGGGGCACGAATAATATAAAAATAATTTAACAGCAATTTGAATCAGCCGTGTCGTGTTCTAATTTAGTTACACCTATTGTATTCATATGAAATGTAATATCATTTAGAAAGGTGTGAACACCCTCCCACTACTATAGGTAAGATAACAATTTTAGTTTAATGAATTGAGCCTAATGTTTTGGTGGTATATAAATCAAAGAGGTTATAAAAGGTTCCAACAATTAGTTTCCAGATCTTTTTGGTACATACATTTATAATTGTCTTAGACTTTTGAAAATTTAGTATGTCATTGCTATATATCTTATGAGATTACTGACAGATTTTTATAATTTCAGGTTCAAATGAACAGCTACAGCAGGAATTGAAATACACCCTACTAAAGCGTGATTATCACAGCTGTTGAATTTCAAAAATGCAATCTGAACGTAAGGAAACTTTAGAATGATTTTTTTTATTATCGATTTTCGATACTTATAAGAAACATTCCGATATAAAACTTATTTGAGAACACCCACAGACATATAATGTTCATTTGTGTAAAATTTAAAAAATCGGTCAAGCCGTTCCCGAGTTTATAGGGAACTTACTGGATTGCCACAAATAAAAGGGACGTGCCCAAGATGACGAAAACAAAGTTTCTGTCCACGGATATGGTCTTTTGTGTGATTTCAAATAAGGGTCATATCATGCCACCTCAGGTCTTCGAAGTCAGCTTGAGGGTCAACACCAAAGTGTACCTGGACGTGCCGAAAAGTTTGGTGATTACCTGATGCAATCAAGTGGTCGTTGGCAGACCCTGGATGTGCCGGCGTACAGGTCAAAGTAAACCCAGGCTTGGCTTCAGAAAGAGTGCTACAACTTTGTAAATTTCTTCACTGACTCCCGCCTCTCTCGACCTGAACTCGTTGGCTACTTCATTTGATCATACCAACATGACCTCCACAACACTAAAGCCAGCCTGATCGCCGCAATCTTCCGATTATTCGCCGAGGTCCCGCCGGCGCTTCTGGAAAAGGCACGCTCCAAGTTCCGAACCCGTATCGAGGCGGCGATTAATGCTGAAGGTGGCTACATTGAATAGATGTCAGCTCTACTATATAATCAAGTTACCTGAATTGATTTTTTCTGTAAAATTAAAAAAAAAAAGAGCTATAGTGTTGTTTTCTTTAGAGCGATAACTTTATCGTTCCACCCTGTATTTTATTTTGCTTGTTTCTTTTTTTTCTTTATTTCTATTTCTATTTTTACATTTTTAATTTTATTTCACGTTTTAGTTAAATGTTAAAAAGCAGTTTTAAATGTAATTACCCTTTTTCCGGTTTTTATCTGAGTACGAGAGACGTTCCAGAAGTTATGCCTCCTTTTTTATTCCGCCCTTTGGATCAAAGCTGATTACAATTTATATTGGTATGATGGCTGAACTCATTGACTCATGACCTGAAAGTTTCATCCCTCTGTTGCGGATATTGAACAGTGTGAGACTACATACCAACTAGTTTAAAGTTTAAACCCCATTCGTTTATATACAGAATGATAAAAAAGGGATAACTGGGAGCCACCTGAATCGCGGAAAAGAATAACTTGTTTCATGATGATTGGTGCCGGCGATCAAAATAAAGAGATTATGATTGCTGCTCAATGCTCTCTAAACAATCCGGCATGAATTAGAGAATTTCAATGGGAGACTACGAGGCTGTGAATAAAGGAAGCAACATAACAATCTGATTGCTCTCACACAACAGAATTCATCGAAAATCCCCAGAAAAAGTACTGGGGTGGGCCCTGGTATCAGAATTTGGACTTGGTCTCTTGAATTGAATGTCTCAACCTCTACAATTAAGCTACAAGCTTTGAATGCTTCAGTTTTGTTTTAGTTTCGATTCTAGCTGATGGCACCGCATATTTTTTTTTACTTTTGAAATCATGACACTATAATAATATATACGAAATCTGGGCAAATTTAAATATCATATTGAGGCGTATTTTACGCCCGGGTAAATCCGGGCGCCCCCTCTTCTGCTAGTTCAAAAATAAATCTTTCATTGGATCGGTTGGAATAGAAGCGTAAACGATGCTTTTAGGAATCGGCAGCAATTTGAAAATATTTTAAATACACTGACAAAATGGCTGCGATAAGAAAGGAAAATTATGGAGGAGAATGGATGAAGTGCTTGGCCGCGAGAAAAACACGTCGAATTTAAGAAGTCGTGCAAATAACGTGTATGTCGTAATAATGCTGGCAATTGCTTTTTTTCTTTTTTGATTTTGAGCTATTTTAGGCATAAAAAAGTAAAGTTAATGCGACAATATCGAGAGTTGGACCATTTAAGAGTGAAAATCCGCATGTTACGAAGATATTTACGAGAATCAAATTTTTAACGATTGGCGTAGGCATGTTTGAGAATTATTTATTCAATTCCAGCGTCGGACTTTTTGAAAATTTCCGTCGTCGTGTTATGGAGAATTTTAAATAAGAATTCGAGATATATATTATTTTCATTGGAATTCAATCTTGAGTGGAGTATTATTTATATTAATTTATTTATTGCGGACTATTATTCTCATCTTTATTAGTTGTTGTTTCACGACGTTTCAGCCAACTATTCCCCTGGGCTTCGTCAGGGGGTAACCGCGACGGATAGAAACTTCGAATATCCTAACTGCATTCTCAGCAATCACTGCCATCCGTAGTTGTTGTCGTCTCACCACGTTTTTGGCCAAGTAAGCCTCTGGCCAGCTTGGGATAGAATTGAAACCGCTATCTTTAGACAATTCTCATCTGGAACCGTAGAGATTCAACTTTTCTGTCAACTGTGCCACGTCGTGAAACAACAACTAATAAAGATGAGAATAATAATCCGCCATAAATAAATTAATAAGAATTCGGGAGTTGGATATTTTTTGTACAAAAATATATAGAAGAAATAGAATAGCAGCTGTAGTTGTACTACTACTACTAGTACTACTACTACTACTACTACTACTACTACTACTACTACTACTGCTACTAACTGATTTTTATATGTTTACAAATTAAATGTTTTAAATGCTGTGAAAAGTCTGGATAAGATGAGACAGTGGGTGAAGTCATATAAAAGGGGGTATTAATATATACAAAAGCTTTAGACAAAAAGAAAGCCATCATCATCATCATCATCATCATCATCATCATCATCAGCAGCAGCAGCAGCATCCCTGCTGTTTTTAACAGCGTCGGCGACCACAGCTCTCTAAATTTTAGAGCCTTGGTAATGTTGAAAAGACAAGTAAAGGCGGCAGTTTTCCGTTGCTTTCCATCTTGATTCAGGAGTGCATCCCCCCAGCCCACCAGTGAGTTAAACGCAACCTCACATACCAACCTGGAAATTTCTACGACTCGGCGCGGTACATACAGCGCCTAGCCTGCTCAAATGGTCACCCATATGGTACTGGCCAGGCTCATTGTTGCTTAACATATATAATATACGACATAATCATGTTGACACACCGGTTCTAGCCAGATCACCGAAGTTAAGCAACCCTAACCCGCCTGGCCAGTACAGAGCTATAGACCCCGGGGCTGATCTTCAATTTATTCCTAAAATCTTTGTGAAGATTTGAATTCGGGGTAATCTATTTCATAGATCGTGACGGTATCCATGAAATCAACATCGCACCTTCGCATTTCTTTTAATTTTAATTTACGGGATTTGGTTGTTTTATTTCATTATATGTTTCGCCATTTTCTTTCTTTTTTCATATCTTGTCATTCTTCTATGATTTCTTTCCTTTGTTTTAACATCATATTTCTTCTTTTCTTAGAAAATAATTCGTGCAGGCATCTCTTCAAGGGGCTTCCTTTTAGTACGGTTCTTTTATTATTTTTTCTTTCTTTTTTATTAACCTCGTTTTATTTTGAATCCATCTAGTCTTAATTCTATCTATTCATTTACTTTCCCGCCATTTATTCCCGCGATTTTCCACCGATACCTATTTACCGCCATCTTTTACCCGCGATTTTTCTTTTTATTTTGATTATCATCTTTTCATTGTTTTCATCTAATTCTTTTTTTTTTAATTTCATCTCCACCTCCTTTATCTTTCTTTGCCTTACCTATCATGCATTCCCGTTCTTTATTGTCTCCCTGTTCCCAGCTTCCTTAGAATCCAAGATACACTTCCCTGCTTTTCTCCCTTTTGGATCCCTGGTCCACCTAAATCGCTTACTCGATACTGAAATTGATAATTTTACGCTTCCTTTTTCTCTAAACGTGTTCTTCGAAAAGGTCCCCTGCACATAATATAGTCTTCACAACTGAATTCAATAAAAATAAAAATATTTTTTTATTTATTTCATTCTAATATTTTCCCTTGTTATTTTCAGTTGTATTTGTTTAAACTTCTTTTAGAGAGAGAGAGAGAGAGAGAGAGAGAGAGAGAGAGAGAGAGAGAGAGAGATAGAGAGAGAGAGAGAGACAGACAGACAGACAGAGACCAGAGACAGAGAGAGGGAGAGAGAAAGAGAAGGAGGGTGGCAAAGCAAAGAAGGTCTATTTGGATCACTTGGCGAGTGATTCGTTGTTTAATTTTATGCGCATGCGCGCCTGTTTACACGCATGCGCACGTTACTGCATGACTTAAGGTGCGAACAAGGGAGAACGCTTTCTTCCTCGCCAGATCTATCTGGAGGTAAAATAAAAATGTAAAGACAACATACGTGTAGATGCATACGACATGCTTGACTGGCAGTGTCGATAAGATTCGCTTGTCAGAGAAAAAAAAAAAAGCTTAAATGAAGACAAAGAAAAAATACGTCGAATTGTGATGAGATTTCGAGAAAGTGAGGCAGCCATCTTGTAAGCATGCACTGTAATAGGCTGTGCAGTCTTAGAGGGAAAACTGCAAGAAGAAAATAAATAAATAAATAAAAAGTGCCAAACCGTTACATCGACGTGCCGCGAACGAGATGGCACAAACACAGGGTTTCGGAATGTCAATGGATATTTCCTTCTTTAATTTATTATTTTTTTTTTCTATCGGTGAAAAATCAAAAGGAATCTTGCATAGCTAACGTGTTATCTTCCCGCTTTTAAATAAATGTTTCGCTCTCGCGCACGTATTACGTGAAAACTTGTTTTATCCTCATTAAGTTTCCCCGTGTTGTCATGGCGACTCTCTTCTTTCTAGCTTGACACCGATCGATTGGCTTCCAGTAGAAGATATCTGCGCGCTTTCCCACGAGGACACGCTTATAACATGAGGGTTGCGTGATTTGATAACAATATACCGTCCCTGTTTACTATCTAATTATAGCACCAGGGAATAGTAAGACACAAATGTAATGTGTGAAAAAAAATCCAGCTGCCCCAAAAGAGGTACTCTGAATTGGGACAAGAATGAAAATCACCCTAATCTAAAAATAATTTCCCCTTCACTGACGAAAAGGTGAAATGTAGCAGCAGAACAGTTTGCTCCCAACGATTAAGTGTGGTGGCAGTCATAGCCACAGTACCGGACGGAGATTTTCTATATAAATAAAACAGTAGATATATGTATGTCTGTGCGAATATTTAACCGATAAACACTAAAACTACTGGTCGAATAACACTAAAATCAACAGGAAATAGAAATCATAAAACTGTTATGATTTATTACGAGTAAAATCTTTGTTTGGATAATAACAGACTTCTAATACTTTTGTGCATGCGCAAATTCATTCATAGATTTAAGTGGTTTAATTTGAGACATTCCTTATCTATCTGTCGATAGCTCATACGGTATGATACGCGGCTGTAGCGTTAATTTTTTGGTTTCGATTCTTGCTGATGGCACCAAAGTATTTTTTTATAAATTGAAATCTGTAATACATATATATATATATATATATATATATATATATATATATATATATATATATATATATATATAATTATTCACTATAATAATTGAATACCTATAGACACTAGTGTTTCCTTCTTTTCGGGCATCATCAGTGCAGGGTGCCACGATTAACACCAGTCGAAAGATTCGAACCCGGCAACAAACATTTCACGTCATAAATTTTAAAATTCATTGAATGACTAAAATTTTATTTATTTGCTCTATCTTGTATATCGAGCAATTCTTATTTAGATGGGATAGTATTTATAGAATATTACTGCCAGTAATATTTTGTAAAACTTATAATCACAGATTTCCATGCCAGTTGATTGTGGATAATTTTATTCTGAAGGATATATATATATATATATGGTGTTAATCGTGGCACCCTGCACTGATGATGCCCGAAAAGAAGGAAACACTAGTGTCTATAGGTATTCAATTATTATAGTGAATAATTATATATATATATATATATATATATATATATATATATATATATAAAACTGGAAAGAAAACAGAAATCCAGGTAAGTTTTTTTTATTTCAGTGCAAAAGGTATTTATTATCATTACTTTCCAAGCAATGTCAGCTTCTTATTTTTTTACCTAAGCATAAATTACCTTTCCTGAAGTAATATGCGTGTGTTGCGAAATACAACCGACATTTACTTTTAATCAAAACATTTAGATAATTTTAATTCATCGTAAACATCCCATCAACACACGGGTCTTGGGTGTATTAATCTCTAAACTTCAGAAGACTTTGTTAAGCAAATTGACGAGTCAAATGTCAAGATTGTCTTGAAGAATGTCTTGAATAATAATCTTATCGTTCAAATTGGAGAGTTCTCTCAAAATCGGAAACAAATTAAACATCGGATTTCCCTTTGATCTCCTTTTGCCGTTCCGACTCGTTTTACCGATATTTTCGTTGATTGTAAGAAGTGTGTGTGAGTGTGTGTGTGTGTGTGTGTGTGTGTGTGTGTGAGGGAGATCATTATTGAATTATTTTGAGCAGCTTCTTTTTGCATTAAGAGGCAATTATTCCACCCTTGAGTGCCTCGCCATTTAAAAAGTCGAGTCTCCTCGGGCAGGGGTCTCCACTGTTTTAAAACGGGGAACGATATTGCTGAGATACACAGGCTAAAAACAACAACAACAAAAAAAACAAAACAAAACAAAAGAAAATGATCTGAACATGCTTTATAATGCTAAGTTCATTAGTTTTGCTTTTTAGTGAAACAGTTTCTCCAAACCTCATTCTTTTAATCATTTTCTGAACAAAAACTAAATCAACACTATTTTTTACATATTTCCATCTGAAAATTTTTTCATGAATACTTTTACGTTTTCCATTTCGCGGGCCGGATTAAAAATATAGATAGGTCAGATCTGGCCCGCGGTACATAGTTTGGATACCCGGGAATCATTTATTAATTGTTAATTATTTGTTTATGTATCCATGATCTCCCGGTAATATATATATATATATATATATATATATATATATATATATATATATATATATATATATATATATATATATTCCTCCGACTGATGTACTGCCTACCATCACTGCCTAGCCTATTGAACTTGCTTTCATCGCTATATATATATATATAGTCAGTCGGAGGAAAGACGAAGAATTTAATCCTAGGGGCTCAGTTCAATGCTGCAAGGTGATGGAGGTTCAGTTTTGGTGTGGGCATTATTAGGACCAATGGTCCAGGGCCTAAGGTTCGCTTGAAAGGTCGAGTTAATTCGACCAAGTACATTAATATGTTGACTGAGCATTTTCTACCCTACTTTGGTCGGAATTTGGATGATAATCCTATTTTCATGCAGGATAATGCTCCCATTCACACAGCTGGCAATGTCAAGAGGTTCATGAAAGAACATGATATTCCGTGTTTGGATTGGCCTGCACAATCTCCAGACCTCATTCCTATCGAAAACCTATGGCATTACATTAAGCAACAGTTACGCAATGATAACATTTCAAATTTAAAAGAACTTTGGACAAAAATTAAAGAAAAGTGGGATGCCTTTTCCCCGGAGTATTGCTGCAGTCTATTCAAGGAATTCTCAAGAGATTGCAGCCTGTCAAATTGCAGAAGGGCTATGCTACTAAATATTAACTAGTTCATTGTGTTCCTGTTGTATTTGTGTTGCATTCATGCCCTAAAATACATTTAAATAACAATTTTCCATTGTGCGGACTTTCTTTTTGCTTCCTCAATTTGAAGTTATTTTTAAATTGACGTAAACACTAGAATATTTCAATTAAAAGTCAAATACGAACAGGTAAGATTATAGAAGAATAAAAGTTCAATCAAATGAGGTATAGTTTGTTTAAACAGTTGCATTAAATTTAGCTTAAATTTGCAGTTTTTGAAAAAAAATTACAAGTGCGGACTTCTTTTTTGCCACCTGTGTGTATATATTGATAAAATATATATAATATTAAAAACGATATATGTAGGTATGTCTTCGTATATTTTAATTAATGCCTGAAATGCTTATTTTTATATAAAAAAAAAAAACTGCACGTGTTCGGAAGCGTTGGAATTTTTTATCTGAAAGTAATAGTGTTAATTGCGTTAAATATATCTTGGCAAGATCATCCCACGAAGCAGCAACTTTATCGCAACATACCTGACTACCTTTTTCCCCATTTTACTTCTTCTTCTTCTTCCCTTTCTTTCTTCTTCTTTTTCCCCATTCCTCCTCTTCTTCTTTTCGCCATTGTTGTTGTTGTTCTTCTTCTTCATCTTCTTCTTCTTCTTCTTCTTCTTCTTCCTCTTCTCTTTCTTCTTTTGTCTTCTACCATTCTTCCTCTTCTTCTTCTTTTTCTTCTTCTTCTTTCCTTTCTTTTTTCTTTCTTTCTTCTTCTTTTTCCCCCATTGTTGTTGTTGTTGTTGTTGTTGTTGTTCTTCTTCTTCTTCTTCTTCTTCTTCTCCTCTTTCCTCGTTCTTCTTCTTCTTCTTCTTCTTCTTCTTCTTCTTCTTCTTCTTCTTCTTGTCCGACTTCGTCCTTTTTCTTTTTCATTTTCTTCCTGTGTTTCTTATTCTTTCCGACGAATGGATTGAATAGGCATTTTTAATTCAACATGGCGGAAGCAGAGACTCCGTATCAAAACCAAGGAAAATAAATGAACACACACAAAATACGCTGAAGAGGATGACTAAATTGTCTTCGTCATTAAAGAAGAAATATTTCGTTTGACACAATTAATGAATGGAAAACAAATTAAAAAATTCATAAATCGAAAACACATGAAAAAATTTAAAAACAGACAAAACATCAAAAAAGTAAAATGCATTTTAAAATATTACTTTTAACAAAAAATAAAAACATTTTGCAGTTAAATAAAACAATTTCTAAAATGGATGAAATGTAATTATTGTTATTGTTACTCACTAGGAGTTCTTACACACGTAATTATCAGAGATTACTCACTGATTATAACCGACGGTGTTTCCTGGAGCTCAGGTGACAACAAGTTTTCCCAGATTTCCAGTACTCTCTACCTCTTTCGACAACCTTTTCTAATGAATTTGCGTTATCGCAACAGGCGATTGCCATTGATTTCTCTGCTGGCAATGAAAATAAATCTGCACTAAAATTTTTTGCAATAAGTCTCCCCAAAGTCTCGGTCTTCATTGTACTCGTTCAATGGAGATCTAGTTAGTGATTTCTCTCCTCGGTCTTTCCATCCTCCTTGACCCTTCTCGATTTTCTTTTTCATTTTATTTTAGGGGAGGGACTAAATTTCATTAACATTTTGCGTTTTTTCCCTTTCTTCTTCTTATTATTATTATTTAGCACGTTCTTTTTTTCTTTTGTGTAACGCCGCTTTCATTAGTAGAGGCATATCATTGGTTAGAGAGTAAGTGGGGTGTGATTAAACGATTTAATTTGTGACACACCATTTTTTTTATCGGCATCCTGTAAGATCTCGTGCAACTAAAAGGAGAAGAGAAAAGAAGAAAAGAAATGGCTGTATTTTTTAATGTTTGTTTAATATGCAAATGAAATGCTTCCGGTTGAATATAAAAGAAAAACTGAATTTCAGATTGCGTGGATTTGCGCTTGACTATGGAAGTGGCGAGTTGTGTTAACTATGCGTCGTGTTTTGCAGTTGGGTTTTGGGAAATGACGAGTTGTGTCAGCTGTGCGTCGTGTTTTGCAGTTGGATTTTGGGAAGTGTCGAGTTGTATCGGTTTTGCGTCGTGTTTTGAAGTTGGATTTTGGGAAATGACGAGTTGTGTCAGCTGTGCGTCGTGTTTTGCAGTTGGATTTTGGGAAGTGTCGACTTGTGTCAGCTGTGCGTCGTGTTTTGCAGTTGGATTTTGGACTTGGCTATTAATGTGGCGAGTTTTGTTAGCTGTGCACTTCGTGGGAAACACCGTGGATACGATTTGGCATATAAAAGAATAATGACAATATTATAAGGAATTTTCAATAATTTTCAATCATATTACGTTTATTTACCAACATAATGTGTCGTACAAGAGGGTCGATGTTGATGTCCCTAATTTTCGATAGTAGTATATAACCCCTTTAAGAAGAGATACTACTCTCGAAAATTAGGGATATCAACACCTACCATCTTGTACAACATATCATATAAATATATAAAAATATAACGCATTATATAAAAATATTGAAAATTCCTTCTAATACTGTTATTATTTTTTTTATATACAAACTCGTGTCCACAGTGTGTCCTTCGAACCGCATACTTCAATTTAATTTTTTTTTCAATTTTTTGTTTTCTGTTACAAATATAAATGTGTGGTGGGTTGCTATATTATTTAGAAACCCAGTCTTAATATGGGTTGGGGGTCTTCTTAACTATTTTGTACTTTCATATAACAAATTAATAAACATAAGATAGGATAAAAATTGAATTAAACTTGAAAATTATATCTAAAAAAAGAAAAAAAAACCCCCCAAAACAAGACAAAACAAACAAAAAAAAAACAGAGCACGATTTGTAAACTTTAGAAGTGCTAAACAAATAGAATGACGAAAATTTAAAAGAATCTGTAATTTTAAGGGGCGTCAGTAGAGCCACCTGATTATTCAGATATTTTAATTATTTCTTAAAGCAAAAACAAACGAACATTGAATGATTTTTAAAAAAAAATATCCCCTCAAATATTATATATATAAAAAAAAACATGAAATAAAATTTCTCTCAATAAAGGAAAAACAAACGATCATTGGATGATTTTTTAAAAAATATCCCCTCAAATATATAGGAATACGGCCGACAACTTTCCTTGATGAGTTCATAATTAACGAATACTCTAATTTAACATCTAAATCTGACCTCCAAGATCGCCATGGGCATGGAATATGTGCCTACATAAAAGATGGCTTCCCATGTGGCAGGGATATCTCTAGAGAAGATCCTAATTTACCTTATATGTGCTTCCGGGTTGCACTTGCTTACACCACTGCATTTATATTTGCCCTCTATCGGCCCCATAACAGCGGAGTTACTATCTTTAAGAGAATAGCTGAGAAAATAGACCACACCCTGTCTGCACATCCCTCGGCTAACATCCACATCTGTGGTGACTTCAACGTCCATAACGTGGAATGGCTGACCAACTCAAATAAGACGGACGATGAGGGGAGGTTCTGTCATTATTTTGCCATTGCTTATGACCTCACTCAGATTGTTCGCGAGCCCACCCGTGTGCCCGATATTACAGGTCAATATGCAAGCCTCCTAGACCTTTTTCTCTCAACTTCCCCTGAGATATATTCATGTTCCGTTCTTTCTCCTCTAGGATCCTCCGACCACTCCGTCGTATCAGCTAAGATAAAAATGAAATGTAATAAGTCCCCAGACGTACCCCTCCACCGTACTGTATACCGATACTTTATGGCTGACTGGGATAGCTTCCCTATATTCATATCTGATTTACCTCTGCATTCCATGTTTAAAAAGGATGTGTCCTCTATAGTATCAGACCTGACCGAATGGTTAATTGTAGTCATAGACCGATTAATACCATCTAAAAAATTCCAACAAAAAACTAACAGCCAGCCATGGTCCCCCCAGAATGTGCTGCTGCCATCGCGCACAGAAATCACTTTTTCCATAGCTACCAACGTAATAGATGCACTAAGACTAAAGCTGCTTTAAGGAACGCCAGAAACCATTGTAAAAGAGCAATAAAAAAATAAAAAATGCAAGAGAGGTGGTTGACTCTATTTAATATCTGTTAAATCCAAAATAGCTGATCAGCGGCTTGGTTCCCACCAGTTTTGGCAAATAACAAATAGGATCCTGAACAGAAGTGTGCGCTCTATCCCAACCATTATCAATGGACCAGAGGTCATCTCGTCAGTTTCAGACAAGGCAAAACTATTTGCAAAGAACTTTGCAGTTAATTCTACCCTATGCGACGAAGGCCATCAACTCCCCATATTTCCTCCTATAACACAGAACTCGCTAGGTGACATACAAATATCTGTGCATGAGGTCGCCAAGCTAATCAAGAACCTTGATTCCAGTAAAGCAACTTGCCCTGATGGCATCCCAATTATAGTGTAAAAAAAAGCTTCAACTAGAACTTGCTCCCATACTTACGAAACTATTTAAGCGCTGCCTTAAGGAGAAGTGCTTTCCGACTCCCTGGAAGACCTCATCAGTTTGCCCTGTATTTAAGAATTCAGGTGATAAGTCATCTCCCTCTCAGTACAAACCAATAAGTCTCCTGTGTGCCATGAGTAAGTTGCTGGAATCCATATTAAATAGAGAAATAGTCAACCATCTCAGCAGAAATAACCTTCTTAGTGACACGCAATATGATTTCCGTTCTACAAGATCTACCGCAGATGTGCTAACGGTTATATCTCATAGGATTAATGAATCTCTTGACAAAGGCTTCCTTTCTAGGGCAATTGCTCTTGACATATCGAAGGCCTTCGATAAGGTATAGCATAAGGGCCTACTTCACAAGATTTCCAGCTACGGTATAACTGGAAATGTTCTCTCTATCATTAAATCATTTCTCTCTGATTGGCTCATAAGAGTAGTGGTTAATGGACAAAAATTAGAGGCTTGCAGTATTAATGGTGGAGTCCCTCGAGGGTCAATCCTGGGCCCAACTCTCTTCCTGGTCTACATCAATGATCTCCCTAAACACATACTTAAATCATTTGTTGACATCTATGCTGATGACACGACCATCTACGGCAACACATCAAAGGCTGTAAATGACAAAGTTCTCTCTGATTCTCTCTCCTCTGATCTTAAGCGCATGGTTCAGTGGGGGAAGACGTGGCTGGTTACCTTTAATGTATCTAAAACCAAACTCCTATCTTTACATCATCAACGCTCTGATCCCCATCTGGCATCAATTGAAATGGATGACTCTCGTCTAGGAGAAGCCCCATGTTTTGACAAGCTTCTGGGCTTGACTTTTACTCCTGTTCTGAAATAGAAACACGTACATCAAGTCTGTTGCCAAGGTCGCTGGAAAGATGGTGGGATCCTTCTACCGCTCCAGAAGATATCTCACTACTGATGCAATTATATTATAAAAAAGCATGAAATAAAGGAAAAACAAACGAACATTGGATGATTTTTTTAAAAATATCCCCTCAAATATTATATATATAAAAAGCATGAAATAAAATCTCTCTCAATAAAGGAAAAACAAACGAACATTGGATGATTTTTTTTTAAATATTCCTTCAAATATTATATATATATATAAAAAAAGCATGAAATAAAATTTCTCTCAATAAAGGAAAAACAAACGAACATTGGATGATTTTTTTAAAAATATCCCCTCAAATATTATATATATAAAAAGCATGAAATAAAATCTCTCACAATAAAGGAAAAACAAACGAACATTGGATGATTTTTTTAAAAATATCCCCTCAAATATTATATATATAAAAAGCATGAAATAAAATCTCTCTCAATAAAAGAAAAACAAACGAACATTGGATGATTTTTTTTAAAATATCCCCTCAAATATTATATATATAAAAAGCATGAAATAAAATCTCTCTCAATAAAGGAAAAACAAACGAACATTGGATGATTTTTTTAAAAATATCCCCTCAAATATTATATATATAAAAAGCATGAAATAAAATCTCTCTCAGTAAAGGAAAAACAAACGAACATTGGATGATTTTTTTTTAAAACATCCCCTCAAATATTATATATATAAGAAGCATGGAATAAAACTTCTCTCAATAAAGGAAAAACAAACGAACATTGGATGATTTTTAAAAAAATATCCCCTCAAATATTATATATATAAAAAGCATGAAATAAAATCTCTCTCAATAAAGGAAAAACAAACGAACATTGGATGATTTTTTTTAAAAATATCCCCTCAAATATTATATATATAAAAAGCATGAAATAAAATCTCTCTCAATAAAGGAAAAACAAACGAACATTGGATGATTTTTTAAAAAATATCCCCTCAAATATTATATATATAAAAAACATGAAATAAAATCTCTCTCAATAAAGGAAAAACAAACGAACATTGGATGATTTTTTTAAAAATATCCCCTCAAATATTATATATATAAAAAGCATGAAATAAAATCTCTCTCAATAAAGGAAAAACAAACGAACATTGGATGATTTTTTTAAAAATATTCCCTCAAATATTATATATATAAAAAACATGAAATAAAATCTCTCTCAATAAAGGAAAAACAAACGAACATTGGATGATTTTTTTAAAAATATCCCCTCAAATATTATATATATAAGAAGCATGGAATAAAACTTCTCTCAATAAAGGAAAAACAAACGAACATTGGATGATTTTTTTTAAATATCCCCTCAAATATTATATATATAAGAAGCATGGAAAAAACTTCTCTCAATAAAGGAAAAACAAACGAACATTGGATGATTTTTTTTTAAATATCCCCTCAAATATTATATATATAAAAAAGCATGAAATAAAATCTCTCTCAATAAAGGAAAAACAAACGAACATTGGATGATTTTTTTTAAAATATCCCCTCAAATATTATATATATAAAAAAGCATGAAATAAAACTTCTCTCAATAAAGGAAAAACAAACGAACATTGGATGATTTTTTTAAATATCCCCTCAAATATTATATATATATAAAAAGCATGAAATAAAACTTCTCTCAATAAAGGAAAAACAAACGTTGAAAAATCATAATAAGCTAAAAATATACATGTGAAACATTAACAAACAATCAGAAATATATTTAATTCACAAACGATATATCTGATACGGTTTATTTTCCAAATTATGGTCACTGTGGCATAGAGTATTAAATGAAGACTTTTAAAAAGTATTTTCTAGGGATATTCGGATACGGTATGAATGAATAGTAAAATTTGTCCCCAGCAAGTAATTTATATGATATTAAAACTTTAATATTCTCATATTTTATCTATCGTGGCCGCCATATTTTTTCTTGGTACATAAGACACGACGCATGCTCCAAACAATACAAAACACTCTATCTTCTTCATAAGAATCGCGACCAGTTAAAATAATAAAAATTACATTGGATAATGAAGGCTATAATATCATAAGAACTATTCACTGGCAACAAAATTAACAATTATATTCGTTTATACCAGGCCTGAATACACCTAGAAATAAACCTTTTAATGGTGAGTTTTCATTTGATCCTCTATATCACATTGACGAAAATTATTATTTTTTGGGAAGGGCGTAAATAAAATTTAGACAACCAAGTAAAAAATGACGAATTACTTTTATTTTGTTTAAAAATTATTAACATGGAAGAAATTGAACTCTTAGTAAATCCTGCATCAGTATAGAAATATTTCTCTTATGTTTTGTTTTGCGTAAATTATATTTATGTATTTACTATTAATCGAATCTTTAAATAAACTTTCTCCCGAAAAAATTCAGACAGCCTTTGTCCGGTTGTCCGGAAGGATTAAATGCTAGCAAAAGTAAATTTAATCTTTTGTTTATTTTTTCATTAAATTATTTTTTTAAATTAATTCGCTGTATTTTAAAATACCACCCTTTTATCACTGTGCATCTCGAGTTGTTGTTGCAGCTTTTAAATAAAAACATCTTACTTCCGGAAGCTGTGTTGCCTTTAGCAAATAGTAGGAATAAATTAAATTAAAAAAAATTATTCAAGTCAACTTTAAATAGTATTCCTAAATAGAAAAATTAAAACAAGTGTGTTACTTTTCTTCTTCCTATGTCGTGGCATGTTTATGCCGTAGATGAAATCATAGTATTCTACATTGCTTGTTCGCAAAGTATGATGACACTGTTAACACCTATTTCGCTTCCCATCTGGTCTAATATCCTTACCCTTTCCTTCCCCTGGCTCTCTTCCCGTCAGTTTTGTTTTCCAAGGTGTGCCGTTCGATGCCCCAATAAGTATCCAACAAAGTAGAACTGCCTTTACTTGATGCTCCGCATCAGCAAGCGATCGACCTTCATTCTTCTTAGAACTTCAGTATTCGACACTCTCTCTGCCCAAGAAATGCTAAGCATTCGTTAATAGAACCACATCTCAGCTGCCCCAAACGTTCACTCATTGCTTTGTTGATTGCCCAAGACTCACATCCGTCTGCCAGAACTCTGACCAGACGTAACACTAGCAGCCTTTTCTTGATTCCAAGACTTAGATTTCGTGCACCCATAATAACTTTCATATTCATAAACGTTTTCTTCACAACAGCTATTCTGCATTCGATCTCTGATTCTGGTCGACCATCAATCATGCTTCCCGAAGCTTTCCTTCTAATGTATTGCAGTTCTATTCACTGATAGATGACAATGAGGTATCTGAGTTTTCTTATTGCAGACCATTGAGAATGTCTTCTGACAGTTGATTGACAGCCCCAGTTTCAAACTTTTTTAGGCTCTATATCCAGTAGTTCTTGTAGTTTTTCCTCTGAATCAGCAATCAAGGTGGTATCATCTGCATATCTGAGATTGCTGTAGTTCCTGTCATCAAGCTATACGCCGAGCTTTGACAGTTTCGACAGAGCAGTGTTACTATACAGACTGAACAGATCAGGCAACAGCATGCACTCTTAACGGACTCCTTTCTGGATTTCTACCCATTCACCGCTTTCGGTGTGAAGTCGCACTGCCGCATTCTGATCCCAGTACAGATTCGCAACCAATCACAGGTCTTCCCATCGATCTCTATCTCCTCCAACATTCTCCTAAACACCTTGTGTTTGACGCAATCAAATGCCTTCACATAATCGATTAAACAAATGTTCAGGTCTTTCTCATTTTCGATGTATTTCTCCGCTAGCGATATCAAGCACAATATAGCATTCTGGTTTCCTTTTCCTAAATTGTATTCGAACTGGTCTTTCGAGAAATTCTGCCTGATTGTATCATTTATTCGATTTAGTATCACGCGCAAGATAATCTTTGTGAAATTGCTTACGAGACTAATTGTACGATGGTTCTTGCAATCAATTATACCTGCTTCTTCGAAAGTGTTACGAAAATAGATTCTAACATTTTTTCCGGAAGCTCTCTCGCATAGATCTGGTTTGCTATTCCTGTCAACTTCTAAACACCAAACAGACCCAAAGAATCAATATGCTCAAATAGGATGCCGTCGTTTCCACCTACCTTTCCACGCTCCATCTTCTTCATAGCATTTTGAATTTTTACCCGGGTGAACTCGAAGCCTTTCATTGTTTTCTTTAACTCTGGCTTCTCCTTTCTTTCAACATCACCTTAGAGATCTTTAATATACTCAATCCACCAACGAATGATAGCCTCATCGTCCATCAGTACAGAGCCGCCTGCATCTTTAATGCATACAGCCTGACTCTTCACCTTTCTATGCGTCACCTCCCGAACTTTCTCGTGCACGACTTGCACACCTTTCTTCTCCATTTCCTCAATTCCAACGCAGCATTCAGCTCTTTTGCGTGTTTACACATCGTTCGGATCTGCCAGTCTACCTCTATTTCTATGGATCATTCTATAATAGCCTCTTTACATCCATCTTATTAAGTATTTCTTGTATTTCTTGTGTCATCCACTTTTTTTTTGCATTGACGCATGTGCGCAGCAACCACTCTTCTGAGGCCTTTTCTATTGATGTCTTGAGGAAGATCCAATCACATCTCGCATTGCCTTATTCTTTACATACTGCTCTTTCACGCACTATAGGAAACCGTTTCTCGTGCCATTGTACTCCTTTAGCAGTGTGGTTTGCCTTTGTGTTACTGGTTTCTTGTGCGCGATCTTCTTCAGCTTCAGTCTGATTCTGCTAGATAGCAAAACATGATCTAAGTTGCAATCTGCACCCAGATAGGCTCGAACTCTTTGAATCGCATTCCTAAATCGTTTGTGGACAAAGATGAAATCAATCTGATTATGGTAACCGTCGCCCGGACCCTTCCAGGTGTAAATGCTTCTGTGATGATGTTAGAAGAACGTGTTCGTGATAATTATATCATTCGTCTTGCATCAATCAACCAGCCGATCGCCCCACTCATTTCGCATACCTAGTCCGAATGGGCCCACTACATCGCCGTTTGCGTTGAAGTTGCCCATGATGATTCTGATGTTGTCCGATTTACATTGTTTCATTACCGAGTTCAACTCATCAATCTCTTCATCATTTTTCTCAGCTGCTGGAGCATAGTACTGAATAATCACGGTATCAAATGATTTGCCACGGATTCGAATCAGCACAAGTCGTTCAGAGATGCACCAGAAGTCAGAAAAACACTCTGCCATTATTGGATCCAGAAACACTCCTACACCTTTCTCATGCCGTTAGTTCTTGATACACGAGTATAGAAACGTCATTCTATCTGAAATTATCTTTCCAGCACCGGGCCATCTCACTTCTGTCCAATGTTGATGTTTAATCGTTTCATTTCTTAAACAAGCATGTCTAGTTTCCCGTTCTGATACACAATTCTCACATTCCATGTAGAAATAGTCATGGCTGCAGTAGCTTGATGACGACCGGGTTTCATCTGCAGTGCGTTATAATCCCTGCCGAACAAAATACCGTGATTTTTACCAATATCCTTTACGTTGTTGATCCGATTCCTTTTTTAAGACATCACATGGTTTGACAAACCTTCCCCAGTACAGTGGCACCTGATTCGCCTGTTTGCACCAATCCGTTATCCTTAGATCATCCGCATAGTTGCAGTTGACAATAGAACCGTTGATCTGCTAGAGTCATCCTCCTCCATGGCCATCCAACGTCCTGCTGCCGACGTCTTATTGTACTTATTGTAAGGCATAGTTCCCTGAGCATTTGTCTAGACACCAGGGCGTAGTCCACACGCCGATGGGTCATGCATGTCAGACTCATCTCCGGGCATGTGATCTCATTGCTGGGACAGCTACTCACTGTCGCAAGACGGTTTCCCCAGAGGGGACGGCCAAGAACCGTTGTCACACACTTGTAGCTGCAAGCCATGCCAGACTGTACTCCAACAGATGCCCCGAGTGGCGGATGAAGCTCGCTAGGACTGAAAGCTGAAGCATTTAAGGCTACAACTACCTATGACTACTGAAAGCGAGAGGTACTAAATCGCTACTTAAGCAGCAGCCACAATCTCCCCCCGCCCCATTACAATAAGCCGTAAATAATACAGAAGTAATTATTAAAATATATCTTTAATGTAATATGTAAATTAGATAACTTCTAAAAAAGAGATTTCCTTTGAATAAATAGTATATATAGGGATAATGAGATGAAAATGTATAGAGCCCGGTTTCAGTATTAATATTGATTTATGAAACAGTGTAATCTATATAGATTAAATTGTGAACAAGCAAACAAACAGACTGAGATACAATTTAATTATAATAGAATACGATAAGAAAATGAAAACTACGCCATCTTGAAAACAAACTGAAGGCACAAGAAAGATAACTCTAAATCAGTCAAACTTACAAGACTTTATAAAGCCATTTTTAATAAGTGGAGGAGACATTGGAAAAACTAAAATGTGCTTAAAATTATTTTCTTTATAAAACTACTTGATAAAATTATGTAATTTTTTTGTGTACAAAAATTTTCTTTCTGTCATAGATTGGATTTAGTTTTGTCTTTTATAATGTATGGTGTGGGAGAATTATGGACAAAAGACAAAAAATTATATATATTTAAATCAATTTTAAAAATACTTTCTTTCAAAACTTTTGTTTTTGAATTTTGTTTCGTTTAGTTTTATGATTTTGTTTTATTCGTAATAAAACATTATTTTTATGTCTTTGAACAATAGGTATTGTATGACAATCTATATAATATTATGCTTGTTCCTTCGTTAGTGTAACCCGTACGTTACTACGCTTTCAGCAATTAGATATTCGAATACGAGGCTACATTAAAAGGAGGTCACTCTCATATTCTTGTAATACAATATAGTGGAAATGGAAAGGGGGATTACTCTGTGTAACTTAGCATCAAGGAGAGCATAAAGTGAACCTTTCGTTTACTTTCTGCAGCCTCGACTAGGGTTACTAAATTGGCCGTTTTAAAGCCAAATTTCGCGAAATTTGGCTTTTTGAAGTAGCTTAGCATCTAAAAATTATTAATTATTTTATAAAAAATTTTTTGTAAAAAAAAAAAAAAATTCGCTAAAATATCAGCTTTATCATACTATATTTATTGACTAAATACAGCGTGGAGCGATAAAATTGTCGTCCTAGAAAACACGATATGATTCCATTTCCGTTTGATGAAAACCGGTTTTTATTTTGTTGCATACCATCTACTAGTTGACCAATTGTGTGCAAATCCCAAGAGCGAAAGAAGCATACTATCATGTCTGAAAATCACACAATGTTCAACGAATAAGATCAGAGATACGGCGCTGTACAACTTATGCTCACTACCGATTGAAGATATGACCACAGGACCATTGCCAGCCCCATAAAATGCATTGCTGGATTGCCACGACTGACAGGGACGTAACCAGTGTAATGAAAACAAAGTTTCCGGCCATGGTTATGGTCTTTGATGTGGTTTTAAGTGAGGACCACACCATATTACCTCACACCTTCGAAGTCGGCTTGGAAGTCGACACCAAAGGTACCTTTATGCGCTGAAACGTGTAATGATCTCTCCAGATGCAATTAGGTGGCCGCTAGCAGACCCTGGGTATGGCAGAAGAACCTTGCGCCAGCCCACGTCCAAAGATACCCAGGCTTGGCTTCAAAAGGAGTGCTTCGACTTGTACCCTTCTCGCACTGTCCCACCCCTTGCCTGACTGGAATCCGCTGGACTACTTCGTTTGGTCATACGTCGGGAACATCACCAACGTGACCTGCCACAACACCAGAGCCAGCCTGATCGCCGCCATCCGCCGAGTATTTGTCGAGCTCCCGCCGGTGCTTGGGGAAAAGGCATTCTCCCAGTTCCGGACCCGTATCGAGGCAGTGATTGATGCTTAAGGCGGCTACATTGAATACATGTCAGCTTTATTATATGCTCGAGTTACCTGAGTTGATTCTTTCAATAAAAGTTTTAAAATAAAGCTGTAGTGTTGTTTTCTTTAGGGCGACACTTTTATTATTTCACCTTGTATATTTCTCATTCCATGGAATTTCTACAGTTTGTGCTAGTTAATATATATCCCTCAAATTTCAGTAGCTTTTGGTGTATTTAAAGAGTATACTATTGACAGAAGCAATAAATTATTTTAGATTATGTTACATTTAAACCATAGTTGTTACACACCAATGACATTTTTTTCAGTTTCCTCTTAATGCACCTCGAGCTTAAGCCTTAAATTATAGACTTTTCCTAAGATAAATACTACGTAATGGATTTCGATCAACATTGGAATAAGTATTCTAGATACGGGGGTTAATATCTAATGGTTTTAATCTCTGTAAGGTTACATAAAATGATGAAAAGACTGTTCTGTACGGGAATTTATTTTACCTGCCTTGAGACGGGTATTCTTCCTGTTCTCTGTCTAATTTCCTTCTCTTCATTTTAATCATACTCCGTTTTCTTTCTTTCCTATTTTTCGTCTGTCAGCCATCTTGAAAGCTGAATAAATTTGCATTTTACATTAAAGTAAATAAGCCATAATAATAACGACAAAATAAAGAGAAAAAAAGGCGGTAAAATTCCAAGATCAACTGACGATAATCGCAAACATTCAAACAAACACATTTACAAAAAAAACATCTTCATAAAACAAAACAGGTGTTACAAAGAACATTTTCCTCATAAAATTTGTTCCTTTACAGATTTGGTTTCTTCCTTTTCTTGTTATTTTCTCTTTTTTGATTTTGTAATTTTCTCTCGAAGATTGCAATCATTGTCGTACAAATAAATTTAATTTAGAGCCGCCATATTGAAAAATCGAACAAAGGAAATGCATGTGTTATTTGTTTTTGATTCGTTATTTTGTAGTTTTTCTTTAACATTTGTTTAATGATTTTATCAAATATTTTTGTTCGAATAATAATAATAATAATAATAATAATAATAATAATAATAATAATAATTATTATTATTATTATTGTTGATATTATTATTATTATTATTATTACTATAATTATTAATAATGGTATTATTACTCACTAGAAGTTCTCACATAGGTCATTATCAGAGATTACTCACCGACGAGATTCTGTGGTCTTCCCTGGAGTCTGGGTGAACACAAGTCTCTTCAGTCATCCAGTACTCTTTACCTATTTCGATCACATTTGCAAGTGAATTTGCATTATCACAATAGTCGTTTACCATTAATTTCTCGCTGGCAACGACCATTCAGTGGAGGTCTGGTTAGTGCTTTCCCTCCTATGTTTTTCCATCCTCCTTAACCCTTAACTAATATTTCGTATGGTGCGAGATGATGCCGACATTACGTTTTTTTTTTTTTTTTTAGTATAGGGCTAACTTACATTGATCCAGTTTCTGTATTCTGGGATCCATGTGATATCCCTCTATCCTTTGGTTTTATTTCTGCCGCAGTCTCTCTATGCCCAATTATCGCTTGTAGCTCATGTATATTAGTCTCTACATTCAAGAGAATTCCTTAATATTTCAGCCGTTTTCATTATTGTTATATGCTGTATCTTCTCAACCATCCCCTTTATTCCAATATCTTCCATTCTTTTGTCGAAGTTTTTGCAAGATTGTTCCTAGTGCTCTTGCTATTATTGGTATTATCTTGTCTTTCCTCACCTTCCCTATTTCATTCAGCTCTCTGATAAGTTCTGCGTATTTGCTTCGTTTTTTCGCCTCCTTGATATTTACCCTATGGTCTGCTGGGACGGCGAAATCTACGATCTAGCATGACGTTTCCTTCTTATTAACTATTATGACATCAGATATTCTTGCTTGAATTGGTTTAGCTATTTTTGATATCCGTTCTCAAGTACGGCTACCGGTTTGTGCTCGTATTATTTGTCTAAATGTTCAAGATGCATTTATTTGAAAAATTCCTTTTTTTTTTAAATTTTTTAAAATTTTTTATTACATTTTCACCACAAACAAGGCACATTGCCACTTTGGTGTAGGGGCTACTATCAGGGGCAGCAACTACTGGGGCACTATGTTGGGATTTGGGCAGCAAGATGTCGGTTCACGTTACACTTAAACTTCTGCATGTCAGTACAGTTAGGGAAGCAGGGACCTGGAATGGAATTCCAGAGTCTAGCGGTTCTGGGGAAGAAACTACTGAAGTAGAAAGATCTTTTACATCTATGGATCTCTACTGTGTGGGGGTGGGATTTAGCTGCCTGTCGGATTTGTCGAGGGTGTCTACGTCGTGGGGGCACAAGTGTCTGCAGTTCGTCAGAGCATTCACCATTAAAATACTTGTAGAACAGGTAGAGGGATGCAACATTTCGTCGATGGGACATAGGCTGAAGCTTAATTAGCTGCATTTACTTGTTATGTGTTTTATTGTTTCGTGTCTTTGTCCACAGAATCTGCATTTGCTGTTTTCTAGTGTCTTGTCGATCCTTGTTTTCATATGGCTGGCTCTAATCGTTTTATCTCGTGCGACTGTTATTAGGAATTCGATTACTCTATTTAGATGTTTTTTTCGTAGCCATGTCCAAGTGTTTTCGTGAATCTCAACTTTTCTCACCCTGTTATATTCCGCTGCAGCCGATCGTTAAAATATGTATAATTTCTAAAAATCAGCCGTTGTGATTTCTCAATATATACACTTGGCGATAATAAAACACACACACACACAGCTGTTTATAAAAAATATTCTGTTTATTCAAAATAACCGTTTCCGAATGATAGTTTTGACATTAATAACGACGTGCGGGGTGTAGTTGATGTGTGGAGAAAAGGTGTGTCACTCCTTGCCGTCGTCGTGGTCGCTCTCTCTGTTTCTGTCATGGTTACTCTCCTTCTCTCCTTCTCTCCTTCTCTCTGCTGTCTCTTTTATTAGCCCAGATGACCTTAACATTCCAACATGCGTTGTTTTGAAAACACGGGTCACTCTCGCTGACCCAATCTTCGGGAATTCCACATTTAACTTCTTTGACGTCATCCTCAGCGTTTGCATCTAAGCGTCTGACCGACTTTCCTTTGACGTCACTCCCGGGGATCTAGATTATCTAATAATCCTTATGAAACGCCCATACAATTGCTTTTCTCCCCATTTTTCTTTTTTTTTTTATCTTTGACTTTGTTCTTCATCTCGTTCATTTTTTTCTGCAGTGATTATCCTTTTTGTGTTTCTTGGTATGTACTTTTCTAATTCTTTATTTGCGTCGTTGACAATCCTATATACAAACCAGCTCTTTCCCTCACCTTTCCTCTTCACATGTAGTTGGTCAGTATCATCGTTTGGATGTAATACATTATGCATTCTCATAATTTTCTTAGTCTTCAGTTCTTTTTGGTTCAGCCTATGAATGATCCAGAGTATCTTATTAGTCATATGTTTATGCTTTTGATTATGTTCCTACAATATAATTTACTCTCTAGGATTTTTTCTTTTTATTCTAATTTTCTCTTTCATTTCTCTTGCTTTTATGGTGTCTGCTTCCAGAACTCCCAAATATTTGTAATTGTCATGTTAACCTAGTGTTCTCATTTCCTTTAGTTTGGTATTTTTATACACCCCATTACTTCCAGTTTTCCACTTCTCATAATTAACAGTGCGTACTTTTCCATCCTGAATTCTATTCAAATATCATGTCCTGTTTATTAGCGTCTCTACTTCTTCTTACAAAAAGTTTCGGGTCGTCCATGTACATAGGGTAGTTCATTCTTTTTTCTGTTTTTAGTAAATTTGTATTTGAATTGGATCTCCGAAGTATGATGAACAGTAGTGGGATCAGGAAATCTCCTTGAAAGATACATGTTTGTATTTTTATTTTCCTTCAGCTGTCAATTAAGTCTCCATGTTTTCAGCTGTCAATTAAGTCTCCATGTTTTCATTGAATCTGATAATCTCGTCTGGTATTTTGTACATCCTCAAGCATTCTATTATCCATGTTTGAGGAATCCTGTAGTACGATTTTTTGTAGGCGATTCATACCATGGCTATAAATTAAAAAAAACAAACAACTTTTTATATCTCTCAGGATCTTTTGGGCAATGTATGGTTATGTATGGTTATATATGGTTATGTATGGTTATATATGGTTATGCATCGTTTTATATCGTTATGCATGGTTATATATGGCTATGTATAGCTATATATGCTTATGTATAGTTACATATAGTTATGCATAGTTTTATACGGTTATGTATAGTTATATATGCCTATGTATAGTTATATATTGTTATTTTATAGTTATATATGGTTATGCATGGTAATATATGGTTATGCATCGTTCTATATGGTTATGTATGGTTATATATGGTTATGTATGGTTATATATGGTTATGTATTGTTATATATGGTTATGTATAGTTATATATGGTTATGTATGGTTATATATGGTTATGCATAATTATATATGGTTATTTATGGTTATATATGGTTATGCATCGTTCTATATGGTTATGTATGGTTATATATGGTTATGTATAGTTATATATGGTTATATATGGTTATATATGGTTATGTATAGTTATATATGGTTATGTATTGTTATATATGGTTATCCATAGTTATATATGCTTATGTATAGTTATATATGGTTATGCATAGTTCTATATGGCTATGTATGGTTATATATGGTTATGCATACTTATATATGGTTATGTATGGTTATATATGGTTATGTATAGTTATATAAGGTTATGCATGGTTATATATAGTTATGTATAGTTATATATGGTTATGTATAGTTATATATGGTTATGTATGGTTATATATGGTTATATATAGTTATATATGGTTATGTATGGTTATATATGTTTATGTATAGTTATATATGGTTATGTATGGTTATATATGGTTATGTATAGTTATATATAGTTATGTATGGTTATATAATGTTATGTATGGTTATATATGGTATGTATGGTTATATATGGTTATGTATAGTTATATATGGTTATGTATGGTTATATATCGTAATGTAAAGTTATATATGGTTATGTATAGTTATATATGTTTATGTATAGTTATATATGGCTATGTATGGTTATCTATGGTTATATATAGTTATATATGGTTATGTATGGTTATATATGGTTATGTATAGTTATATATGGTTATGTATGGTTATCTATGGTTATATATTGTTATAAATGGTTATGTACGGCTATATATGGTTATGTATGGTTATATTTTGTTCTGTATGGTTATATATGGTTATGTATAGTTGTATATGGTTATGTATAGTTATATATGGTCATGTATGGTTATATATGGTTATGTATAGTTATATATGGTTATGTATAGTTATATATGGTTATATATAGTTATATATGGTTATGTATGGTTATATATGGTTATGTATGGCTAAATATGGTTCTGTATGGTTATATATGGTTATGTATAGTTGTATATGGTTATGTATGGTTATATATGGTTATGTAGGGTTATATATTGTTATGTATAGTTATATATGGTTATGTATGGTTATCTATGGTTATATATAGTTATATATGGTTATGTATGGTTATATATGGTTATGTATGGTTATATATGGTTCTGTATGGTTATATATGGTTATGTATAGTTGTATATGGTTATGTATGGTTATCTATAGTTATATATAGTTATATATGGTTATGTATGGTTATATATGGTTATGTATGGTTATCTATGGTTATGTATAGTTGTATATGGTTATGTATGGTTATATATGATTATGTATAGTTATATATGGTTATGTATAGTTATATATGGTTATGTATGGTTATATATGGTTATGTATAGTTATATATGGTTATGTATGGTTATCTATGATTATATATAGTTATATATGGTTATGTATGGTTATATATGGTTTTGTATGGTTATATATGGTTATGTATAGTTATATATGGTTCTGTATGGTTATATATGGTTATGCATAGTTGTATATGCTTATGTATAGTTATATATGGTTATGTATGGTTATATATGGTTATGTATAGTTATATATGGTTATATATTGTTATGTATAGTTATATATGGTAGATGCAGTGTTCCTCTTTTTCCTTTTCAGCATCCCTTTCGTTCCTCTAGAAGTTGCTCACAATCATTAAGGAAGTGGTAAAGTTGTTCTCCCAGTTTAGCTGTTAAGCTTTCTTACATCGTTCGTAAGCAAATGATAGACCTACAGTTGCTGGGGGTGGAAGGGGCAGTTCGTTTTTGTGTCCTTTTGTATCAGTATGAAATCTACCTTTGGTTTTCCATTCTGACACGTCTGTTTCGTTGATAAAACTTTCCCCGTTCTTAATTATTCCTTCATGTAGTGTCGTGAGTTTTTTTAAAACCAATGTACGTGCAAAAAATCTCCTCCAAATCCCAGCCCTTTTGCACTCATTCAACAGAGGTCTGGCTTGTGCTTTCTCTCCTGGGTCTTTCATCCTCCTTTACTCTCCTCGCTTATTTTGTGTGGCATCAGGCTTTGGTGACACACCCACAAATAATAATAATAATAATAATAATAATAATAATAATAATAATAATAATAATTATTATTATTATCATTATTATTATTATTATTATTATTATTATGATGATGATGATGATGATGATGATGATGATGATGATGATGATGTACTATTTGTATCACAGTACTCTTAATTTTTGGATGTTTTTAGTTTTTTTTCCTTAAACATTAGGTTTATTCTTTTGACTTTAGACACCTTAAAATTTCATCGTTCCTAACAGGCAAGCCTTTTGCAAAAATCTGAAATGAAATTTTCTCGTCAATCTGATTAAGCCATTTATGGAGGCTTTTCATTATTGTCCCAAGTGTTCCCATTGCAAAAGGAATCACCTTGACTTCTTTACATTTTTATAGTCTCATACACATGTCAGATTTTGAGATTTATTTATTTTTTTAACGTTTTTTCTCTTGCAATCAAAAGGGTGGGCTAATTTTATCAATGATTGAGCAAGTTCCCGTGTTTTGGTTTCGAAAAAATATTTCAGGTTTGGAATGTTCAAGGCCCTTATCAGTTTGTGTGCACATTTCCCAAAGAAGTGTAACATTGTTGTTTTCCTGTACCACTTCTGGATTATACTCATGCCACATTTCATTGTGGTCTAAATCATAAAGTTTGTATATATTCCAGTGTATGACATGAGTGACTTTGTCCTGTCTTTATTTTTACATTGATGTTGAGCCAGCATATGGCATTCTGATATAATATACATTAACATTTCTGCACGTTGGTGATTTTGCAGTTTTGTGAATTAAGTGTTTCATAGACCTAGTGCGAGTGGCTTATTCCAGGGCTGCAATTAAAGTGCTCTTAGTAGATTATTATTATTATTATTATTATTATTATTATTATTATTATTATTATTATTAGATCACAAGGAGCTTTCACACAGGTCATCAAAGATATTTCCTTGAAAACAGCCTGTGGTGTTCCCTGGAAGCTAAGTGACGACAAGTCTCCACAAATTTCCAGTACTCTCCATCTCTTTCGATAGTATTTGCAAATAAATTTGCATTATCGCAACAGCTGCTTGCCATTGATTTCTCGTTGGCGCGGCTATTAGTCTTCACTGGAATTTATAAGCCTCTCCAAGGTCCCAGTTCTCCTCACACTCATCCAGCGGTGGTCCAGTCAGTGCTTTCTCCTCGATCTTTCTTTCCTCCTTGACTCTACTTGGCTGTTTGGTCTCACTTTGAAGGGGGGTGATGTGGTAATGGGCGGATGGGGGTGCGGTTAGAGAACTTATTTGGATGCGGCTTCAATGTTCTTTGTTCTATGTAGCGCTGCATTTTTTTGCCTCTACAGCAGTTTGTCTGGTCCGAGCTTGTTACTCATGTGTGTTAGTTTCCACGTTCAAAGGTTTTCCTTAATATTTCAGCTGTTTTCATTATTGTTGTTCGTTGTATTTTTCCAGTCATTCCTTTGATTCCAATTTCTCCCATTCTTTTTTCCAAGTTTTTCGGGATTGTTCTTAGTGTTCATAGGTATTATTTTGATTTTCTTCCTCTTTCTTATCTCTTTCAGCTCCCTGGCTAGCTTTGTGTATTTGCTCCGTTTCTCTTTCTCTTTCATATTAACCCTGTGATCTGCTGGAACGGCAAAGTTTACGATTTTACAGGATTTTTCTTTCTTGTTAATTATTACGACTTCCGGTCTTCTTGCTTGGATGGGTTTATCAGTTTGTATGTCCATGTCCTATTGGATTTTGTGATTCTCGTTTTTAAGACTGTTGCCGGCTTATGTTTGTATCACTTGTATGCATAATTCCCAGTCTACTGCCCTTCCCACTTGATTGTGTCTGTTCCATTTGGGCTAGTTTGCGGCATTCACTTACTACATGGGATATTGTTTCGGCCCTTTGTCCACAAAGTCCGCATTTGCTTATTTTTTTGTATTTCTGTTGTTGTTGTTTATCCACTAGGAGTTCTCACACAGGCCAATATCAGAGAGTACTCACTGACACTCATCAAAACCGATAGTGTTTCCTGTAGTCTGCATGACAACATGTCTCCCCCACATTTCCAGTACTGTTCACCTTTTCCATGCATCATCGCAACAGTTCCTTGCTATTGACTTGGACTTCTCACTGGAATGCGGGTAGCAATAAGCCCCCTTAAAGTCCTAGTCCTGTTCGCGCTCACCCAGTGGAGGCTTGGTTACTGTTTTCTCTCCTTGGTCTTTCCATTTTCTTCGACCCTTCTCGACTATTTGGTGTGGTGCAAGTCGATGCTGACACTATAATTTTATTGGGGGGAGGGTAGTTAACTTACAATGTTGCAGTTTCAGTTTTCTTGGTTGCATGAGGTGTCCTTCTATTTTTTTATATTACTTATGTTGCATTTTTTTTTATTTCGCTGGTTGGCGTTTGTACCTCATATGGATTGGTCTCCGCATTCAAGGGTTGTTCCATATTATTATCATTATAACACACTAGAGACTTTCACACAGGGCATCATCAAATAATTCTCTTTGTGAACAACTTGTGGTGCTCCCTAGAGTCTTAGTGACAAATCTCCCTAGATTCATTACCTGTTTCGATAACATTTGCAAATCAATTTGCATTATCGCAACAGGCGTTACGATTGTTTTCTCGTTGGTAGCAACCATTGGGCTTTACTGGAATTGTAGTGGCAATAAGTCCTCTTCCAGTCCTCTTCTCACCCAGTGGAGGTCTGGTTATTGCTTTCTATCCTGTGCCTTTCCATCCTCTCTGACTCTCCTCGACTTTCGGGGGTTGAACTTACAATTATATATCAATTTTCTTGAACCCATATAGCGTTTCTTTGCGTTTTACTTCTGGAGTATTTTCTACATATCCGACTCGCACCTGTAGCTCATGTGTATTAGTCTCCGCATTCAAGGGGTTTCCTTAACATTTAAGAAATTCATTGTTGTTATCCGTTGTATTTTCTCAGTCATTTTTTTCATTCCATTGTCTACCAATGTTTTTTCAAAGTTTTTCTGAATTATTTTAAATGCTCTTCCAATTATTGATGTTATCTTGACTTTCTTCATCTTCTAGATTCCTTTAAGTTCTTTGGCTAGCTCAGTGTATTTGCTCTTCTATGTCGCCTTAATCTTCAATCTGTGGTTTGCTAGAACAGGAAAGTCTACGATTTGACAGGATTTATCCTTCTTGTAAATTATTACGATATCTGGTCTTCTTGCTTGTACGGGTTTATCTGTTTGTTCGTCCATGCCCCATAGGATCTTATGATTTTCGTTTTCAAATACTGTTGTAAGCGTGTGTTTATACCATAGTCTGAGTGCTCAAGATGAAATTTTTTTTTCATAATTCCCAGTCTTCCCCATTTGATAGTGTCTGTTCTTGTATTCTTTATATGGCGAATTTGCGGCATTCGCTTATTATGCGGTTTATTGTTTCGCCTCTTTGTCCACGGAGTCTACATTTGCTGTTTTCTTGTTTGTTGTCGATCTTTACTTTAGGAATTCTCACACATGTCATAACCATTGGTCACTTATTGACAATAACCTTTAGTATTCATTGGAGTCTGAACGGCAATCAATCTCTAGTTTTCTAGTGCTTTTTAACCCTCTTTTCAACCACCACAGAGGACTTAATGTTATCGTAATAGCCGCTTATCCCATTCTCGGGGTTTGGGTGGCAAAAAGTCTCCTCAAGTCCACAGTGCTCTCTGCACTTTTTCCATAAGTCTGCTTAGTTATCTCCCAGTTCTATCCTCTCGGACCCTTCACGACTATTTGGTGTGGTGCCATCCGATGTAGACGCCATAAATTTTAGCAGGAGGACGTAGTAAACTTCGCTTTTTTCAGTTTCAGTTTTCTTGGTTCCATGTGATCGCATCTTTTTTGTTTTTTATTTCTATTGTGTTACGTGTTAATGTTCGCCATTTTTTTTGGAATTGACTATTTAATATTTATTTGCTATTATTTTTGATATTTTTTGCGGTTTCTGGAGATTTTGTTGGAATTGACTTTTTAATATTTATTTGCTATTATTTTTTTATATTTTTTGCCGTTTCTGGAGATTTTGTTGGAATTGACTTTTTAATATTTATTTGCTATTATTTTTGATATTTTTTGCCGTTTAAAGATTTTACTTTTAGATTGTATTCCTTTTTCGTGATTATTTTCGACGTGCGATCAGCATAATATTGATTGTTTTTTCTTTCTTTAAAGTTAATTTACTGGTTTGGCTTTACTGTTGTGTAGCGGGGGGATATTGTCTGATGCGTGTATGTCGTTCATTACGCATCTTTTATACGAGCGGTGTATGATATATATATATATATATATATATATATATATATATATATATATATATATATATATATACATATGGGTAGGTGTGTCTCTTTGTCTGTATTTATGTATAGATGTGTGCGCAGTCGTGATCGTCTGTCTATGTATGTATCTGTATTTGGACGTGGTCATAATGTCTTATCATCTAATTTATTATGTGTTTTTATGTGTGTATATTTCATGTACCTTAGTTCTTGGCTTTTTTTCTGCGTTACTCTTCGAAATAATGAACAATAAATGAACAAACGACTGAATTCTTTTAATTGAATCCTTGGTTTTATTATTGCTGAGTCTTGGCGGTCCCCATTCTTTCTTATTACTCGTTCTTAACCTTTTCTGCGTTTCTTTCTCCGACGACGCTTTACGCTAATCTCGATTCGTCTGTTCCGTCCAAAATCGGAAACCAGACTGACTTGCATGCGAGAGAAAATATCTCTCTCTTTCACGCTCTCTCTTTGTTCTTTCTTACTGTCTTTCTACGTTCTCTTTCACACGTACCTGATTGACCTATTCTAGGTGCTATCATCGACCCCAGCTACCGAGTTGGACATACGTCAGCAACTTAACCCTTGAACTTTTCTTATACTAACCAACCTTCACAACAAAATCACAATTTTAAACATGCCGGGGAAACCAGGGTTAGATTACATATTATTAGTACAATAATAAAAAGTTTCGATTAATTCTCCGACCCCCCCCCAGCTTAGCACCACTTTTACGTACCCTTACAAAGATTAACATCAATATACAATCATATTAAACATCGAGTCTGTAATATTTAGTCCGATTTTCATCGAAATACATTGCATGGTTTTGATTAGTTTTTAACTTAACAAATGATATGTTTTTAGCTTCTTGCTTTGTCTGGAGTAAATTTTATAAAAATAAAAACAACTTTTTAAATCTGTACGGATTTTTTATACGTTTGATTAGTAAATTTTTCTTTTGTAAATGTATATTTTACAAACAATTAAGCTGTAAACAAGTTTCTATTTTACTCAGAGATGGGTTCCCAGATGGGTAAAAATAATGCAGTATAGCTGCCCCGCACTTGTCCTCATAGTGCGTCCACGTTGAATGCAGAATTAGCTGGTCGCATTTCTGTAGCTATAATGGTGACATTCACAGTATTCGCTGCTTTGTCAATGTCTTCTCCTTCTTCTTCTTCTTCTTCTTCTTCTTCTTCTTCTAAATATTATACTTCTTTAAATCAATATATAATGATACTAAAGATTGTGTCTATAATCTTTTTCTAATTTTATTCAAAATCAGTTATATGATGTTGTTTCTAGAAAATGTCTAAAATTTAATGCTTAAGCATAAGACGTCTTAATATTGAGGAAAATCTTCTTTAATCAGGGTGAAATGAATACAGGTGGAATTTAATGTAAATCCGAAAGAAAAAAAAAAGATTTTTCAAATGGCAGGTTGCACCCATATTATGTCTCCTAAAAGATTTAAACGTTTCCCAAAAGAAAGTGAAATTTCGAGAATATTTATTAATTGAATCATCTAATCCAGTTTCTGTAGTTACAATGGCGGGGCGCACACAATCACTTCTTGTTTGCCCTTGTTTTCTTTTTCTCATCATTCTTTCTATTCGTCGTCGTATTTTTCTTTCTTATAATAATAATAGCTTTCATAAATATTATCTATAATATAAATCTCACGTGTCTGTTTAAATGTATGTATGTATGTTTTTCTAAAGCTTTCGACAGGGGTGACGGATTTTCACAAGATTGGTATAGTTTTTAATCTTTCGGACGACAAACAGAAAAAAAATTGTCTAAAAACATTAATTCCTACACCCTCAACTGGGCACTTTTCTACAGGGAGGGGTCGCTTTTTTCGCCAATATTTTCGAAAGTCATCCCATCTTTTCGATTGACTAGCCTTAAATTAAACATTCGCCACCCCCAGTTTGGCGATGGGCGCAACAGCAAAGACATCACGTTTTTTTACGTTCTTTTCCTCCTTCACGGTATGGATTCGAGCCTGTCTGGACATATACGGATACAACACCCAACGCCCTCTCCCATGGAGCTACCAAAACACGCTGCTCTCTTTTTCTCACCTTTTCTCTCTGTTCTCCCCCTCTCTATCTCTGGTTAAAAAAAAAGAGAGATCATCTTGTTCATTCGCGCGAAAGACTAGCTGTTTTCTGTGTGCAAAGATAAAGTTACTATATCAACCTTCCACATTCGTAACGTTAAAAATTAGGTAAAGTGAAATTTTCCAATAAGAATTCGAGTAAAAGCTACGTGGCCCGACATTGACGCCACATATAACGGAAACGGCTAATAACATATAGCTAATGGGCAGGGGTGTCGTTTTTAACCAGAGAAAAAGTCGGAATAAAGAGAGAGAGAGAGAGAGAGAGAGAGAGAGAGAGAGAGAAAGAAAGAAAGTCGGAATATATATATATATATATATATATATATTTAAAGGAGATTAGAACAATAGTCTAAAGAGCTGAGTGTATTTCAATGTAACAGTGAAATTACTAGTTTAATTAAAATACAGGAAAGAAAACTTGCTCGTTGTAATTTAGATATATAATAAGCTCGATAGGTAAATATCCTAAAGCTAATTCAATATTAAGTAATGTGATTGATAATTTAAAATTTAAAATTTAAAAATCAAATTATAATTAAATTAAAAATCCGTTTCATAAGAAGGAACAACAACAAAATCAATTATCTGTAAGATCGTTTCGGAAAACAGTGCTTTTTATTGTGGTAGACATTACGGACAATAATTATTACATATAGTTTTTTAATAAGCAAGGTCTCCTCGCAATAGCAAACAAATTGCTATGGCAAACATATATATGAGTATTTTAACCATAGTTCCTGATTTCAAAAGGCGAAAAATTAAAAGATACATCTGCCTTACTTTTAATGCTAGGATTATTTATGGTGTCTTTTAAATTTAATAAAAACCCTTCAAAATTTGCTGACGAGGAGACCTTGCTTATTAAAAACTTGATGTCTACCACAATAAAAAAGCATTGTTTTCCGAAACGATCGTACAGATAATTGATTTTGTTGTTGTTCCTTCTTATGAAACGGATTTTTAATTTAATTATAATTTGATTTTTAAATTTTAAATTTTAAATTATCAATCACATTACTTAATATATATATATATATATATATATATATATATATATATATATATATATATATATATATATATATACTAGCATTTCAACCCGGCGTTGCCCGGGTGTTTGGATGTGTATGTTGAGCAAAAAAAAAAGTGGTAGCAGGAAGGCAGGCTCGAACCCGCACCGCAAAGGAGGAAAAGAACGGGGTAAAATCTAAAGTTTATGCTATTACGACCACCGCCAAACCGGAACCGACATTTTTTAAAATTAAGGCTAGACAATATAAAGGAGAAGATAACTTTCGAAAATATCGGCGAAAAAAGTGACCCCCCCCTGTAGAAAAATGCCTAGTTGAAGGGGAAGATATTAATGTTTTTAGCCAATTGTTCTATATTTGTCGTATAAAAGGTCGCACTTTAAAACGATACTGATCTTGGTAAAATCTGTCGCCTCTATTGAAAGTTTAAGGCAGACATGCAAACAGACATACATACATACATTTATATATTATTACTAAAAAATTTCGACACAAACTGATGAAAAAGCTTGCCCTATCTCTGAATACCCTTTATGTAAAATTTCAAATATTTAGACACGAAATTGTCTGAGTAATTTGGAAGGGACCGCAAATTTTAGCCCTATTATGACCCCTTAAAATTTATTGTTTTGGGCTCAAATCAAGTTATTAACTTAGATCCATGTCCAAGGAACCTATATCTAAAATTTCAAGTGCGTACACCCAAAATTGTCGGAGGAGTTTGATAGATTTCTCAAAGGTTAAATCGTTGAACTTTGACCCCTTAATCGCCAAATTTTCCCAAATCTCAGTACCCTGTATATCAAATTTCGAGTCTGTAGACTAAAAATTGACAGAGTTATTGCGTAGGGAAATGTACACACACACACACAGACACACACACAGACACACACACAAACACGTTCACTTTTATATATATACTAGCATGGGTGCCTGGCGTTTCCCAGGTGTTTGGAGGTGTATGCTAAGCAAAAAAGAAAAAAACAGTCAATTTTTTTTTAACTTTGACCCGTTTTATGACCCCTTAAAATTTATTGTTTCGGGCGCAAATCAAGTTATTAACTTAGATCCATGTCACAGAAACCTATATCTAAAATTTCAAGTGTTTATACCCAAAATTGTTGGAAGAGTTTGATAGTGTTCTCAAAGGTTAAATCGTTGATTTTTGATTTCTTTACAGCCAAATTTCTGGCCGAAAACCGATCACATCGATTTTCCCAAATCTCAGTACCCTGTATATAAAAGTTCGAGTCTGTAGTCTAAAAATTGACAAAGGTATTGCGTAGGGAAATGTACACAGACGCACAGACACGTTCACTTATATATATATATATATATATATATATATATATATATATATATATATATATATATTTACATGGTAGTCACCACTTATCCAGGCCCGGAAGCCACTCGGGGATAAGGGTTATTGCGTGTACAGTAATCAATGGGATAGTATCGTAGTAATCGTTAGTAATGGATATTTGATAAAGTGTCATACTTAAGGGGGCGGTTTATCAGGAATTTGTTTATGTTGGACTTGAAGACATCCAAGTTCTAGTCAGGTGGGAAACAGGCAAACGAAACAGAGTTCCACAGGTATGCACTTCTAAGAAAGAAGCTTTGTTCATGGAATCTACGTTTTGATTTAGGCACAGATAAAATGTGGGGGAAATTATTGACAGTGGTTTAAGCTAGACAGGTGTTTTTCGTGAAATATTGGCGAGGGGGGACCAGGGATTGGAACTCAGACGAGCACTTGCCATCGAAATAATGATAAAACAAAGACAGGCTCGCAACGTTTCTTCTGTGGGAGAGAGTTTCTTTTGTACTCTGTCAAGGCAGGATAGGCTGTTTTTAGCAGCTCCTGCCCAGATGTGGTAGTAGCACTCCATCCTTGATTATGCCTTTTTTTATTTATTCAATTTTTGTCACAGTATTTTTTGTGTAAAAATGAAAAACAAAAAATCAGAAATTAATTTTCCATAAGTATCACTAACACTTTTGATTCTTCGTCAAATCATCTTCAAATGAAAATAACCAAATGAAAAAAAAAAGAAAAAAAAAACAAAATGGAAAAAAGAAAAGAATTTCAAAAGACAACCGAGAATACTATAACTGCCCCCTCTAATTTAAGGAAAACTTTCTCCAACAACTTGAAAATCTTACATTCTTTAATATATAAAATAACTTAAATATATAAATAACTTAAAGAATACTTTAAGTTATCTTTTTTAAAACTCAGCAAGCTATAATTAAAAGTATCACGTATGGTACGAGCAACAACATTTGAAATTTTTTAACGTGACTGTGATAATTCCGTTGACTCGGAATTAAATGTTGATAGTTTATTTGTAGCTGAACTGGTTTCTGGTTTTTACAAATTCACATGCCATTGTCGACTGTTGATAGCGTAATGAAACGAAAAAAAAAAAAAAAGAAGGTAATTGCAACTTCTCTCTCTTTTGTAATCATGGCCACAAGCATTTATTTTCTTTTGAAATTGACAAGTGCGTTTTATTCTAATGAGTTAAGGGCAGAATGAATTCATGGATTGATATAATAATTAATTAATGATTTTGCGCTACGAAACATATGCTGTCAAGAATTGTGCATATCAACTTACTTAAAGGAATAAATGCTAAGATGGTCAACATATATATATATATATATATATATATATATATATATATATATATATATATATAGAGAGAGAGAGAGAGAGAGATGAGCGTTCCCAATGTAATGCCCCGTATTTTTTATTCCACCCAAATGGATCAGAGAGTATTGCTGATTTCATTCTTATGACGGCTAAACTGAAATTCTCTCTCTCTCTCTCTCTCTTGCAGATATTGACGGTGTGAGACTCTAGGAAATCTGCATGAAATTCTGCTCGATAGTTTCAGTTTACAATATTACAAATTTTTGTCTTCGACATCAAGAACAGCAAGGCATAACAATTGCGTTCGAAGTCGGGGAAGGTTTGGTTTAGCGTACAGAACGGGGTGATGTGGACAAACGTTGCTACTGTCACTCTACTGATTTGCGCCTGACACGTCTTTGCTTGCCACATGCAGAGCGTTCGGTTATCCGGGTAGCACTGGCACTACCATATTGCTCTCTGACGATGAGAACGGGTTGATTTTTAAAATTAGGGGACAGAGAGGTTCTAATGTTGGCATTGGCTTCCCTTTATGGCTTCAAGAATCTGATACTTACAGGAGGGAGCATGCATACGTGGAAGTGGTGCTATAGAATCGAATGGATTTGAAAATGGCAGGTCTTCACTCTGCGTCGTTATCCACTACGCCACCGACGACAATAATAGTAATAGTAGTAGTAGTAGTAGTAGTAGTAATAATAATAATAATAATAATAATAATAAATTTAAAAAAAAAAAAAAAAATCTGTTAACCCGAAAAACCGTCCTCCACCATGAAAACATTTGTTGGAATAGCCATTTTTACAGCTAGCAAAGCCTATGATTCCGCTTCAGTAATCACGTGGCATGTCTCCATTATCGAGTATGTTGTTAAAAGCGCGCTCAACGCCGCTTATTCTGCCGAGAGGACATTGATCCTTCGGAAAATCCATTAAAGTCAGTTGACTGCGGCTCATAGTGGGCGCTGTCGAATTATTCGCCCGTAAAACATTGCACGGTACGATTTCATTTTCATTGTGACGGCTCTTTCTTTCCTGCTATGTTGAATTTCCAGATTGACCAGCCATAACGTATAATGCCCGATCGTATATTAGTCGAATAATAAAATAATTTATTTAAGGTTGACCTATACATGAGTAATAATAAATGCTTCAAAATTGGTTCATTAAATTACTAGTATGGAGCCCCAACGTTGTCCGGGATTGAATGAATGTCAACGAATATTCCGCACTCCCATATTTTATTGTGAATGGAATCTCTTAAATCGCACATTTTTCAATACAATCGATTGATTGCCAGCACTTGTTGGGAACCAACCGCGGTGCACCAGGAGGAAGCTTCACATGCTTCCCCGCAGTGATTTAGTCCACAAAAAATTGTAGTTTACATTGCACTGTAGAGAACCTACTGTTGATTTTATGAAATTATTTTTATATGTGGTGTCTGTAATTAAAGTTTAAAATGCAAAAATAAAGTATCATGGTTTAATTATGCTCTAAACAGAAACATTCATTTCGAACACGCCCCTGTCATATCAAAGAACCTACTGTTGATTTTTTTTATGTCTGATCTTACTGCTTGCGCGGTGATAATGGCTTGAATAAAGTTTAAAATGGGGGGAAAAAAATGAAGTGCCATGATTCAATTATGCTTTAAATAGAAACATTTCGAATGCGTCCCTGTCATATCAAAGAACCTACTGTTGATTTTATATGGCTAGCCTTACTGCTTGTGGAGGGGGGAAAACTCCTGAAATGCATATGGGATGTTAGGCTGTGTAAGATGTTAAATTTGGTGAAAATCGTATGTCCCTCCTTCTTTCATCAGATTATTTCGATTAACAATACTTATCGAAGACATTCCGATGCAACACCTATCTAAGAACATTGGCAGGCACATAAAGTATCTTCGTGTGAATTTTTTAAAAATTGGCCACACCGTTTTCGAGTTCATAGGGAACGAACTCACATACAAAATTGCTTTTATATTATAGTAGAGATTATAGAAATGTTACCCGTCAACAACTGAATAAATTTAACTCAGGTTAATTTGTTTAAAGCAAGAAAAATGAGCTTACAAAAACTGCGCTAGTTATAGTTCTGAATTTTTTAGATGAGGGATAGTACTTTGTAATATTTGGATTAATCGGACTAATGTTCTTATTTTGAGTGCTATTTGCACAACGTTTCGATCGATGTAACCTCCGACCGTTTTCAGGTGTATCTTGGCGAACTCGGGAATCTGCACGGAATTTCGAACAGAAACTTTTATTTACTTCACAAGGGCAACGTGCTCTCGTTCCGTCAGCCATGACATAGATAGAGATCCTGAATATCACGCAAGTGTATTGTTCGGTCGTCCACACTGAGAATTGAACCTTCAACCTGTCTATTTCCATTTTCTTAAACCATCTTTTCAAGTGAAATGATAAATGGAAAACGGTAATTGCAACTTCTCTCCCAATGTTCGAATTTTGTAATCATGCTTTTATTTAGTTTTAAAATTGTAAGTGCTTTTTATTTTGATGAGTTAAGGGCGAAATAGATTCAATAATTGACATAATAATTACACGAACGATTTTGTGCTACGAAACAGGTGCTCTCAAGAATTTTGCATGTCAACTTACTTAAAGAAATAAACAGTAAGATGGTCAACATTTTGAAATTTGGAATATAGACTTTTGTCATCTACATGTTATATGCTCTGTAGTTACATCGAGCTTCATGAATTAAAGGATTGATACAAACAAAAGGTGAAACATATAATTGAATGAACATATTACCATATATATATATATATATATATATATATATATATATATATATATATATATATATGTATGGTAGTATATATTTATTTTTACCCATATATATCAGAGATAAATGAAATTAATAAATTAATCTCATTAGATTATTTACATATGTTCACAGAAATCAAGACTGTAACATCCTGGAATAGTGTACGATTGTTTCAGAGATATAAATTTATTTAAATACAATCTCTTCATCAGCACAAAGGGAGGGGAAGGGTTGACACCAAATTAACAATTGATTAACAGCATCAACAACTTGGCCTTTTGGTCAAGATCAAAGTGTAGTACTGTTCCGGCAGATGCTGCACTTAAGATAATTTGTACCAGTCAATGGAGGGGAAACCCTCTATACTGGGACAATTATTATTTTTGGTAACCAGAGTGCCCCCTTTTTGCCTACTTTTAGGGGAGCTGGTTTTTACCTCACATTAAAAACGGCCTTGTGCCTAATTTGCTCAGTGGGGGAGCAAATAAATACAATCTGTTCCGGCAGATGCTGCAAGCTATGACTAGCTATGACTAGCAAAGACCAGATGTGGGGGCAAACCCACATGCCTGACCTTTAACCAGCTCCCATTTCCCACCTCTCGGGAGCTGGTCCCCTTTTTCCCTTCCCCCTCCCTTCACTCCTCACATTAAAAATTGGCCTTGTGCCTAATTTGCTCGGTGGGGGAGCAAATAAATACCATCTGTTCCGGCAGATACTGCAGCTATGATTAGCTATGACTAGCAAAGACCAGATGTGGGGGCAACCCCACATGCCTGACCATTAACCAGCTCCCATTTCCCACCTCTCGGAAGCTGGTCCCCTTTTTCCCTTCCCCCTCCCTTCACTCCTCACATTAAAAATCGGCCTTGTGCCTAATTTGCTCGGTGGGGGAGCAAATAAATACCATCTGTTCCGGCAGATACTGCAAGCTATGACTAGCTAAGACTAGCTATGACTAGCAAAGACCAGATGGGGGGGGGGCAACCCCACATGCCTGACCTTTAACCAGCTCCCATTTCCCACCTCTCGGGAGCTGGTCCCCTTTTCCCCTTCCCCCTCCCTTCACTCCTCACATTAAAAATCGGCCTTGTGCCTAATTTGCTCGGTGGGGGAGCAAATAAATACCATCTGTTCCGGCAGATACTACAAGCTATGACTAGCTATGACTAGCAAAGACCAGATGTGGGGGCAACCCCACATGTCTGACCTTTAACCAGCTCCCATTTCCCACCTCTCGGGAGCTGGTCCCCTTTTCCTTTCCCCCTCCCTTCACTCCTCACATTAAAAATCGGCCTTGTGCCTAATTTGCTCGGTGGGGGAGCAAATAAATACCATCTGTTCCGGCAGATGCTGCAAGCTATGACTAGCTAAGACTAGCTATGACTAGCAAAGACCAGATGTGGGGGCAACCCCACATGCCTGACCATTAACCAGCTCCCATTTCCCTCCTCTCGGGAGCTGGTCCCCTTTTTCCCTTCCCCCTCCCTTCACTCCTTACATTAAAAATCGGCCCTGTGCCTAATTTGCTCGGTGGGGGAGCAAATAAATACCATCTGTTCCGGCAGATACTGCAAGCTATGACTAGTTATGACTAGCTATGACTAGCAGAGACCAGATGTGGGGGCAACCCCACATGCCTGACCATTAACCAGCTCCCATTTCCCACCTCTTGGGAGCTGGTCCCCTTTTTCCCTTCCCCCTCCCTTCACTCCTCACATTAAAAATCGGCCTTGTTCCTAATTTGCTCGGTGGGGGAGCAAATAAATACCACCTGTTCCGGCGACCCCAAATATAAGACCTTGGTCAATGTAGGGGAAACTCTTCATACCAATTGTCACTATCCAACTCCTCTACTCCCCGGGGAGTTGGTTCCCATTTCCCCTTCACTCCTCACATTAAAAACCGGCATTGTGCCTAATTTGATCAGTGGGGGAGCAAATAAATACCGGGTCAAGATCAAAGTGTAGTATCTGTAGTGTATATGTATATATATATATATATATATATATATATGTGTGTGTGTGTGTGTGTGCGCGCGCGCGCGCGCGCGCGCGCGCGTGTGTGTGTGTGTGTGTGTGTGTGTGTGTGTGCGTGCGTTTGGATTCTTAATCCGACAGGGGAACGTGATGTGTCTAGTGTGTTAGGTATAAGTTAGTGCATAGCTCATGCTTGCATGATGTCTTTTCGCTTCCAGCTAACACCGCTCGCTAACCTCGTGTCTTCCCTGCCAGTACATAACCTCTCCATCATCAAGACTCCTACAGTGCCTCCACATTGGCAACACCCGGTAACTCGGTGCCTTGCGGCCCCAGGCTAAACGGGTAGAAGATCTCGGAGTAGTAGGGGACCCTAGAGGTAGTGTGTTATGGCCCACCGATGCGTGGACACGCCCTGTCACACTACCAACTCCTACCCCACTGTCTTGTGGGTGCCCTTGGTTGGGCAAAGAGTAGGGGAACCAATCCAAAAATCAAGCACCACTGCCATGTGCACCTTATCACAGCAAAAGACTAAGAGATGGGAACTCTGACTTCAAATCCTACTGCTGCCTTGCAGTTTTCCTTAAAAGGTTACGGAACCTCATCCAGAAAGAAAAGGCGTAGTAGCCAACACGATACGGTGACCGATTACCTCGCTATTACTTTCCGCCAGAAGCTGCGGCCTCCTCTGCTGCCAGGCGTCGCAGGTTCGATCCACTGGACAGGAGCATTGGAGGTTCAAAGAGTGTCTATCTGATGCGCAACATATACTGCACCTAAACTGCGCAAGCAAGTTTGGAGTCATGATGAAAAGTCCTGTGGTGATGGAGTGAGACTACGCCAACGCTGAGGGAGAAAGCACTGAGGTCCTAATTAATCATTGTCAAGACTGATGGACTGCATGATAATATATATATATATATATATATATATATATATATATATATATATATATATTCAGTAATGTGATTGATAATTTAAAATTCAAATTAGAATTAAATTAAAAATCCGTTTCACAAGAAGGAACAACAATAAAATCAATAATTTGTACGATCGTTTCGGAAAACAATGTTTTTATTGTGGTAGACATTAAGCTACGGACAATACTTTTTACATATAGTTTCTTTAACAAACAAAGTTTCTTCATCAGCAAAAGTATTGGGAAGGGTTTTTAATATATGTAAAAGACACCATAAATAAACCTAGCATTAAAAGTAAGGCAGATGGTTTATTTGTTTTGTGAGGAGTGAAAAAAACTCTCACTTTTAGGATGCTACCGGCTCTATCCGGGATATTAAGCACTTTGGATTATGACGCTATCCAGGATATCAAGAACGTATGTCAGTAAATAGGCATTTAGAGCACTACTAAAACCAATTTTCTAATCCCTCCTTTAGAAGAGAAGTAATTTAATTGACCAGTACAAAAAAAGAAAAAAGAAAACAGGAGCCGGATGTAAGCGTGACACAGAAAATAACATACACGCTATCGTATTAATAGATATTTTTCGATTTTATTTCAACATTTAAAGTTTGCAAGAAATGACGTCATGACGTTAAAATTTGAAACGTCACATGCAAATTCTGAGTTTTAATATAATAATGAATAGATATATTAGCAGTAATTATTGCAAAATAAAAGTTCTCATTTTTTATGACGCACTATGGCTTACTCTATATTGTGTCAAGCTTGTAAATAAATTTATGTAAAATCTCTATATTAATAAAACAAAAACAGTTAATACTATCTAGAAAAATACACTATAGGAAAAGAAAACGAGTCACACATTAATCCAAAATCGCCACGCTGCCTGCCTATATCTGATGTATGTTTTCCAGATATTATCTACCTACTTAATTCAATATACTAAATTCATAAAAATGCCCAGGAAGAAACACTCTCTCATAGAGAAAGCTGGTAACATAATACTTCCCCGCTAATTGTTATATATTCTTCATACACGTGTACACAAAGCTATCAAATATTTCATAAGGTCAAACTGTTGAACGTGACCGTGATTATTTCATTTCCTCATTTCGCTTAATTTATATTCAGCTAATACTCCATCGACATGCAGATAATGACCGCTTCCGGATTTTTGCTTTCATTCAATTTAATGGCTGATCAGAGTTGTTCCATGGAATAACAGATTGTGTTGGATTTATTTTATATCTCCTCGGGTAACGCCGGGAAATGGATCCTGCTAGTAGATATATAAAATCCACAGACTATCCTTTTCTTTTTCTCTTCTAATGAAAACACTCTTTATCTCTCCCCCTCTTACTCTCTTTGTTTTACGAAATAAATAAAAGCTTTCTTTTATATGTTCGTAATATTTCATGCAATTCAGGGAGACTTCCATTTCTCAATTATAGTTTCCTCATACCTGACAAATTCAATGGCTGCTTGACGCAATTTGAATTACACGTAACAAAGTCAAAAAGTAAAACACAAAAAAGTTGATATTAAAATTCGTTTTAATGTAAACGACGTGGCAATAAACGTAAGTAAAAAAATCGTATTTATCTATTTCCATTTCAAGATTCCCTCTTCACCGTCTTCGAAGTATTTCACGAGTGAAAGGTTTAAAAATTCCCAAGTCTTGTACAATGAAATTATGATTGGCACGAATGACATTTTCATTTAAATATTTCGACTTGAATAACAGAAAACAAAGAAAATGAATTTGATTAAGAACCAACATTTGAAATATTTCTGCTTGTGGTTTTCATAATTTCGTTTTGTATACGAGGTTTTGTCTGTCTATCAAATTTAAAACTGAAATAGTCTCTGTCGTCGGTCTGCCAAACTTAAATTAGAAATAGCATTTGTCCGTGGTCAGTAGAGCTTACGGTATAAATAGGCTTTGTCGTCGGTCTGTCAAGCTAAAATCAAAAATAGCGTTTGTCTTTGGTCAGCAAAGCTTACATTATGAATAGACTTTGTCGTCGGTTTGTCAAGCTTAAATTAGAAATAGCGTTTGTCGTTGGTCTGTAGAGCTTATATTATATACGAGGTTTTGTCTGTCCATCAAGTTTAAATCTGAAATAGTCTCTGTCGTCGGTCTGCCAAACTTAAATTAGAAATAGCATTTGTCCTTGGTCAGTAGAGCTTACGTTATAAATAGGCTTTGTCGTCGGTCTGTCAAGCTAAAATTAAAAATAGCGTTTATCTTTGGTCAGCAAAGCGTACATTATGAATAGACTTTGTCATTGGTCTGTCAAGCTTAAATTATAAATAGTCTTTGTCGTTGGTCTGTCAAGTTTAATTTTTAAATAACATATTTAGATGTGTCCATGGATCTACATAAAGGGCTTGTTGGTCCGTCGGTCATTCTGTTGTACTTAAATCGGAAGTACCATTTTTGACTGTCGATCATGCTTATTTTTTTTTAATTAAATTGTTTGTGGTCTGTCACATTTAAGTTTGAAATATCAACTAAACGCGCAGAATATTTATTTATTTGTTTATTACAGAAGATCAGAACATCGTCACTGCTGTCAATTTCAAATCCCAATCCATAATTGTCAATTTCAAATACCAGCACATGAAATTCATGTGTCAGTAATCTATAAATTTTGCGATTAACGAAGAGCGCCAGAAAAAAAACCCCTCTTTTGTTAAAAGTACTAAATGAGGAATTATTTCAATTTAATATCGGGTTAGTATTATGCATGTGAAATTGAAAAAAGTGCGCTTGAAATATGTTGACAAAAGGTGAAATAAAAAAGTGACCGCCATGGTATAAATAGTTTTACTTATCCTACACCCCTAATTGATGTAGCATTCTTATTAAATAAACGGATAAATCGATATGAATTAGTATATCTTTTTATATTATTGTTTATTTATTTTATTCATATTCTGTATTAACTCCAAAACAATTTGCTGAGCTTTACATTGCCCCGATGAGTCTCCTCTTAAAAAATCGGTCTTATTCTTTTAACTTCCCCATATATATATATAACACAAATACAGTATGTAGTGCATGTAAACATATGTTAGTAGCTTATATATATATATATATATATATATATATATATATATATATATATATATATATATATAAGACTGATAAATTAAAAAAATATATCCATTTTGAATTTTGAAACTGATGAATCACACAGATAAGAAATTCATTTTTATAGCATGAAAAGGTTAGATAATGCAATTAAGAATAGGAAATTAGATCAAATATTTGTTACATGTCTTCGTCCTAAGATTAAGGGAGGTGGTGTTTGACCAACACTGCTGGGAGCCATGATATAATATAAAACTGTTTTGTTTTTAAATACCCGAAACAGTGTTTCATGGTAAACAACTAATGATCCCTTAAAAATAAATTATTAGTACTATAGTAAATTCGAGAGCGAGTTGATGCAGGTTTTTTTTTTTACACAGTGATCACCACTTATCAAGGCTCGGAAGCCACTCAGGGATAAGGGTTATTGCAAGTACATTACGTTAGTGTGGAGATTTGATGAAGTGTTTACTTAAGGGAGCGGTTCATTAGGAATTTGTTAACGTTGGACTTGAACACATCCAATTTGTAGTCCGGTGGGAAGCAAGCAGACGAAACAGAGTTCCACAGGCGTGCAGTTCTAAGAAAGAAGCTTTGTTCATGGAATCCGCGTTTTGATTTAGGCACAGATAAAGAGTGGGGGAAACTTTTGACATTGGATTCAGCTAGACGGGTGTTTTTCGTGAAAGATTGGCGAGGGGGGACCAGGTGATTGACTTAATAACTAGATGGTTTTCTAACGAATGATAAAAAATATATTTTTAATTTTTTTGTATAGTTTAAAAGGTTAAAATCTTCAAAGACTATATATATATATGTGTATATATATATATATATATATATATATATATATATATATATATATATATATATATATATATATATATATATATAAAATAAAAATTACAATTAAATTTACCAAAATGATCCAAGATGGTAAAATTAAAGTATAATATAAATATTAAAGAATTAATATTTATAAAGTTATCTCAGCCAGATGTAAAAGCTCGATAAAACCAAATAGGAGATAGAGCTTATAATACGAGCAAACAGTTAATAAAACATGTTAAAAAACACTTTTAAAAGGAGTTAAAAACATATTTAATCTGAAAAGAAAACACTTGATAAGTGGATAGTCCTTAATCCGCGGAGTTTCGAAGAAATACTTTCCTTCTCATCAGAGGGTATGAATTAGCAAAATGCAGGATCGGATTTTGCATGCAAAAGTATTTGATGAAACAACAAGTAAGTCAAAGATCTTACTTGATAACAAAAAAGTGAAGCAGAGGGAATATGGTGAAATATATATATATATATATATATATATATATATATATGTTAGTTATGGATTAGATAATTAGAGAATATGAGACGAGATCTCGTGAGAGACATCGTGGGAAAAGATAGAGCTAATGGTCGGCCCATTTTCCAGTAACACCCGGTGTGGACGAAAAAACGAAATGCTGTAATAAATACCTTTTGAATTCACCTAGTAAAAATGCTAAGTTGTATTTGTTTTATGTTCTCCCTTGTTTGTTTATTCCTGCGACGGTACCAGAAAATGTGTAGGTCCGAGAGGTTGAAATGTAACGACACGATTAAAGCGTAACGACCATGTTACCGATACCAGTATCCTGATATCTATCTATCTATCTATCTATCTATCTATCTATCTATCTATCTATATATATATATATATATATATATATATATATATATATAAAGTAATAGCGTTCGTGTGTGTGTTTGTCTGTGTGCACAACTCCCTATGATCAAAGAAATATAAAGTGTCAACATATTTATATATCAGTTAAATTTGTTTTGATATGAAGAAATTATTACGTGACCATAAGTTGGGTGCTTATTTTACGTTAAATTTACATAGGGAAGTGATCCCCCACTTTTTGAAAAAAAATTCTTCATATCATGAAAAATACTAATCTGCCCCAAATTTAAATTTGATAGTCGTTTTCAGCACCACCGGAAACCTTTAAAAATGTTTTTTGAGGAGTTGGAAAGAAACTTGACATTGACCGATTTTTTTGTTCGAGAAAAGGTTCAAAGGTAAGTCGAATAAACACTTTTTTTTTTGTAAAGTTTTTTTTTTTAAGAAAAATTGACAAAAATATTTATTTTTGTTTTTGGGGTGTTATTTTTATTTATTTTATTTTTATTTTTATTTTTTCTCAAGAAAATACCTCTGGGACTTTTGAAGAAATGTTAGTTTCAATAAAGTGGGGGATCACTTTTCTATGATAATTTAACCTAACATGAGCACCCACACGTTGACCCCCGCAAACATTTTGTTTATATTGGGCCGGGGGGATGTTGGTGGCGGCCGGGGGATGTTGCGGCGTTGTTGTAATTGTACTATCTAGAACTGTTTCCTGTGAAGGTGTGTTTTGCAATGAGCATAAATAAAAGACAAGGTCAGACGTTTAAAACCATTGGCGCAAACCTGAAATGAAACTGCTTGAGTCACGGTATGTTCTACGTTTCCATCAGGGCAGGAAATTCAGAAAAAACTCATTCTGGCTCCAAATCAAAGAAGCAGAAATGTAGTTTACCACGAGGCTCTTCAATGAAAAGTTCTACAAAAGGATATGATGAAAAACTGATCTGATCTGATTGTGGTATGTTTTCAGTATCCAATGTGTTTGATAAGATTTAAGCATGGAGTTTAAATTTAATTCCCTCTTACAACATCCACTTACTGGAAACGTGCCTACAAATCACGTACCTAAGTGTGCAGAAAAGTCCCGTGCGATGCGCGGGTAACTTTGCTAGTACATATATATATATATATATATATATAATTATTTTCTACGGGAATCTTCAGTGCAGGGTGTCACGATTACTACCAGTCGAACGATTCGAACCCCGCATCACGAGACATCTCTGGCTCGATTAGCGGAGACCGTATCCATTCGGCTACCATTAACCGCTTGTAATAACGTTGAATTTTAAACATCTTAATTTTAAGTGTTCATTTACGTCAGGCAGACAGTGATCTAATCGTTATACGATGATCTACGCATAAGAGCTAAAATGACCGACTTTTAATTCAACTGAAAGTGCTCAAATATATTCATTTGTTTATCAATTTGTTTATCTGTCTAGTTACCTATGTAGTATATATCTATCTATCTATCTATCTATCTATCTATCTATCTAATTATCTATTTACCTACCTGAAAACATGTCTATATTTCTTCCTCCCTATGCATCTTTATATCGAGCTGTCTATCTATTTCTCTATCTATTTTTCTATTCATCTATCTATCTATCTATCTATCTATCTATCTATCTATTCATCTATCTATCTATGTATCTATCTATATCTTTTAATGTATATATATATGTATATATATATCAGTCTATCTGTCTCTTTTTCTATCTATAGATATGCAGATATATTAAATCCTTCTTAGATAAGAGAAAAATCCAGGTTGTCCTCGACGGTCGTACATCTAAACAATATAATATAAATGCGGGGGTGCCCCAGGGTTCTATCCTTGGACCTCTATTGTTCCTGATATTCATAAATGACCTCCCCGACAACATTGCCTCTGAGATGGGTATATATGCTGATGACACTACACTCTATGGCAGGCACGACAGGAAGACGAATGAACACATTTCTAAAGAAATGGCAGAAACACTAGAGGAAGACCTCCAATCTGTAGTGGAATGGGGACAAAAGTGGTTGGTTGCGTTCAATGCTGCCAAGACTAAACTAGTTTCATTCAATAATTACAAGAAACCCTCTCTACCACCCATAGCAATGGCCAACGACTCTTTATCTGAGAGTCCATCTTTCAAACTCCTTGGCCTAACGTTCACAGGAAACATGAGTTGGAACAATTACATTGAAGGCATTGCCAGGGCCGCTGCAAGAAAGGTGGGCTCTCTCTACCGTGCTAGAAAACTACTAACACCCGAAAGTATCCTGTACCTCTATAAGGCCACCATTCGCCCATGTATGGAGTATTGCTGCCACATCTGGGCTGGTGCATCTGCTACTAGTCTATCGCTCCTTGACAAGGTTCAAAAGAGAGTCGCAAACCTGATAGGCCCTGAACTGGCATCTAAGCTTCAGCCTCTGTCCCATCGACGAAATGTTGCATCCCTCTGCCTTTTCTGCAAGTATTTTAGTGGCGAATGCTCTGACGAACTGCAATCACTTGTGCCCCCACGACGTGAACACCCTCGACAAACCCGACAGGCTGCTAAATCCCACCCCCACACTGTAGAGATCCCTAGATGTAAAAGATCTTTTTACTCCAATAGTTTCTTCCCCAGAACCGCTAGACTCTGGAATTCCATTCCAGGTCCCTGCTTCCCCAACAGTACTGACGTGCAGAAGTTCAAGTGTAACGTGAACCGACACCTTGCTGCCCAAATCCCTACATAGTACCCCAGTAGTTTTGCCCCTGATAGTAGCCCCCTGCACCAAAGTGGCAATTTGCCTTGTTTGGGGTGAAAATGTAATAAAAAAAAACAAAAAAAAAAACAGACATTCAGATAGATAAATGCGTAAACAGATGTCTATGTATTTATCTATCTGAGTGTCTATCTATCTATCTATCTATCTATCTATCTATCTATCTATCTATCTATCTGCGAATCTATCGATGCATCTGTGTGCTTTTAGAGGTGGCGAACTTTAAATTAACATCTCTATTTTATTTAGTTGTAGATTTGGCAACTATCGGTTATTTTGAGTCCAGTTTGGTTTGGCAATTAATCATGAAGAGACTGACACCCGAGCAGCGTTTACAAGTTGCAAATGATGCGATTAATTTACTGAGAGAAACATTTGATGAACGAATAAGTTCACAAAAAGAACCGGTCAAGAAACAAACACTAGAAACTGTCCAGACAGCTGAAAAGGATATGAAAGATTCAGAAAGTAAAGATAACGCCAATAATAATAGAAGCACTAGGAACTATAACGTAAAGCTTCAAAGAAAAGATTGGATAGCTTGGGATAAGGGGAATGGCGTTGAAGATACAACATATAAGAATAATAAAGGCAGAAATGTTAAGGAAAACCCTTTAATGCTGAGGCCAAGACAATGAGCTATAAACGCTAACCGGCCATATAGAAACCTAAACAGAATCAAAACCAAAGGATAGAAGAACACCATATGGAATCAAGAAACTGAAGCCGTCCAATTGTAAGTAAACTCCCCACCCTAAAAAATAACTTGCAGTGTCACCATCAACTGGCGCCACTCCGAATTCTCGTGAAGGGTTAAGTAGGATAGAAGGATCGTAGAGAGAAAGCACTAACTAGACCTTCACTAGATTAGTGCGAAAAGGATTGGAACCTCCGCGAAGCTTTTGTTACCCAAATTAAAGTAAACACCAATAGTTGGTGCTAGAGAGAAATCAATGGTAAACGGCTATTGCAATAATATTTATTTTCAAAGATTATCGAAATAGGCGAAGAGTACAGGGAATCTAGGAAGACTCGTTGTCTCCTAGACGTCAGGGAACACCACAGCTTGTTGACAGAGACATCTTTGATGATAGCATGTGTGAATACTTTTAATGAGTGCAATAATAATAATAATAATAATAATAATAATAATAATAATAATAATAATAATAATAATAAGAATAATAATAATAATCTATATATTAATACGATAGCGTGTGTGTTATTTTCTGTTCCACGCTTACATCCGGGTCGTTTAATTATGTACTCCCATTTTTTGTCATATAAAAAATATATAAAAATAATTTTACCAAGAATTCTTCATAAGTTTTGGTTTTGGTTTCGATTATGGCTGAAGGAACTCAAGTTTATATATATAAATTAACATATATATATATTCATATATATATATTCATAAGTTTTTAATTCGTTTTCGATTCAAGCTAATGCACCCAAGTCATATATATATATATATATATATATATATATATATATATATATATATATATATATATATATATTTCTTTTTTGACATCACAACTTTATAATATATAAAAATCGATAGAAAATTAACTCTATAATAATATATACGAAATCTGCAAGAATTAAAATATCATATTTAAGCGTACTTTACAACCGGGCTTTGCCGTGCGTTCGTGCGTGCTTAGATAAATACTTTTGTAGTTTTAACCAAAAAGCCACAATAATATCAGTGTCTCCATTTACACTGAGCATCTACAGAATACCATCATCAATATATTACATATGAATGAGTCCTCCTGTGGAATTTCCATAGGTCCCCCTAATAATAATGATAATAATAATAATAATAATAATAATAATAATAATAATAATAATATCGGATTAAGGGGGCTTATTATTTTTAATAATGTAACCGAAATGTTTAAAAGCAAGTAATATATAGCAGCTTATGTATTTTCAAATGAAAGTAGAATATATTAAATAGCGGCAACAGGCGTGACCCAACGGGTCACGGATACATCGAATATACACTAAACGGTACGTGGTAACTGCCAATTTCTTGTGTTGCGTTCAATATCGCCACCCGTATATCCCTACTATTATCATTACTTACCTTAATAACCGCGTATCTACGCAAAGCACGCATTGTCTGCGTATTCATGCGTGTGTGCCTGTGGTTTCCTAGTTGTTGGTGATGGCGTGTATGATTCGCAAACAATGTTAGCGAGTAGCAAAACGATTGGATGGCGACGAAGGCTGGTTATTAACGGACAAGTAGCGGGTAATAATACCGTTCACTAATATAAGCAGTGCCCGTCAGGCGAGTCCATCTGCCTAGAATTATCAATGGGAATCCGTTATTTATGCGCCACCGGACCTGAGGGGATGGGGTGGGAGAGTGAGGAGAAAGTGATTGTCGTTGCCATGACGAGGATAATAGAAATTAAGATAAATGGAATATATAGGAATAACCGGGCAGGAATAAACAGTCATTTTCTATGCAAGTGATGGGGATGGGTGGGCTGAAATTGCGTTTATCCAATAAAATAGGGAGAAGTTGGTTTTCTCAATTTCTGGAGGAATCACAAAATGGATTTGAATTCAGGGTCTGTTAGATGATCTACGCTCAATATGTGTATCGGAATGAATCAATTAACAAATCGAAGACTTGCGGTTGATTGGCAAGTTGAGGTCGAAGTTCAGACTACTTACCAATGTGAGAATAACATCTAGGAGTCATGCAGGTAATCATACCATTGTACATATTTACATGCTGCGCACCTCAGCATAATGTGACACAACGTCAGAAACTGGGATAGCCAGTCAGCGCTCCTAAAGAAGGGCACTCTAGCCTAGCAAAAGTTGCGGGGCATTCCCATCGGCATTACCTGGTATGGGCACCTAAGGCAACAAGTAATAAACTTCTCCACCTTAAATTCTGGACTTCCTAGGTAATAGCAAGACGGCGTACCTCAGTCTGACAGGTACTTGGCCATGTAAATGGCCTATCACCTATCTTGCTGATTGTAAAGAACAAATTCTAAACGAGTACTTTCGACCCAAGTCTACAAGCAACCGAAGCAGCAAGAAGACCCGTCCTTCAACATCAAAAATGCTATTTTAAGTATTAATATGTTGCCCACCTCAGCAAGATATGATACAAGGTCGGAAAGTGGAGGCGTTCAGCCAGTGCCCTTAATGAAGGGGCCCTCTTGAATAGCAAAAATTGCCTGGGCAGTCTCATTAGCCTTCCCCGGTAGAGACACTCCAGATAACAAGCAATAAACTTGCCCCACCGGAAAGTCGTCAGGCAAAGTGAACCTCCTAGGTACTTCCTAGACAGCGTACCTCAGTTTGACAGGTACTGGGCCACGTAAATATAAAATGTTATTTTGTCAATATTATTTTGATTTATACTGTCTATTTCTCCTGATAATATATATACACACACACACACACACACATATATATATATATATATATATACATATATATATATATATATATATATATACATATATATATATATATATATATATATATATATATATATATACATACACCAAAAGATAGAGAAAGTAAGGAAGGATGGCTATAGAAATCTTTTTACCCGAATACGATGTCCAACATGTTAAAAATATACCATTTGTTGTAAAAATGTAGGTGAGGACAGGATATTTTTACGGAAACATAAATCGTAAAATTGCTAACTCATTAATGAAACGATGTCCAACATGTTAAAAATATACCATTTGTTGTAAAAATGTAGGTGAGGACAGGATATTTTTACAGAAACATAAATCGTAAAATTGCTAACTCATTAATGAAACGATGTCCAACATGTTAAAAATATACCATTTGTTGTAAAAATGTAGGTGAGGACAGGATATTTTTACAGAAACATAAATCGTAAAATTGCTAACTCATTAATGAAACGATGTCCAACATGTTAAAAATATACCATTTGTTGTAAAAATGTAGGTGAGGACAGGATATTTTTACAGAAACATAAATCGTAAAATTGCTAACTCATTAATGAAACGACGACGAATATTGGCTGAAGAGAGCTTGATAAGGATACCTTAAACGGGCCTTATTATCGGGCTTGAAACCGACGGTACCAATGATCTGTCTCAACTAACAACTTTCTTTACACAATATATCTATCTATCTATCTATCTATCTATCTATATATATATATATATATATATAGATATATATATATATATATATATATATTGGTGGTTGGTTAGTGCAAAAATAATGTCGTTTTTTGACGTTCACCTTTAAAAGATCATAACTCCTTTCATAATAAACGTTATTAATCGAAATGAGAACCATTAGAATCGACACATTTTTGCCAACGAGAAACAAGTTTATTTATCACATTAGAATGAAATCCGGAGTTTAGGAAGCGGTGAAGTCATTGAAGGCCGATTCGGCATCATCTCGGCTTTTGAAGCAATTTTTCACGCAGGAAGTTATCGAGATCCTTGAAAAATTATAATCGGTGGGCGAGAGGTCCTGTGAATATGGCGGATGAGGCAGTGTCTCATAGCCCAATTCGTTCAGCTTCTGCAGGGTCAGTTGACCAACATGCGAGCGAGCATTGTCATGGAGGAAAATTGGTCCCTTCATATTGACCAATCTCGGGCACATACGTTGGAGCTTCTGGTTCATGTTGTCAATTTGTCGCCAGTACTTCCCTGCCGTAATCGTTTCGCCCGGATTCAAGAAGCGGTGATGGATGAGATCGGCCGCAGACCGCGAAACAGTTACATTAACCTTTTTTTTTTGGGGGGGTGCAATTTCGGCATCGGGAAGTTTTGTGGCGCTTCTCCAGCATCCAACCACTCTGCCGAACGTCACCAGTTGTCGCACAGGATCCATGTCACAATCCGCTCTAGAAATAGGTCGTTTTTGTTGCGCACAAGGAACGTAGCTACACCTCAGAACGACGATTTGTTTGATTATCGTTCAATTCATGCGGCACCCATTTATCCAACTTTTTTACTTTCTTAATTGCTTTAAATGGCGAACAACTATTGAGTGATCGACCTCGAGTTCAACAGTAACGTCTCGTGTAGTTTTACGAGGATCGGCTTATATTAAAACTTTCAAATGTTCGTTATCAACCGCAGTCGGCCCGCCGCGACCGTCTTCATCTTCGAGGATCTCGTCACCATTGCGAAATTTCTGGAACCACCTTGGTGCCACACGTTCGTTATTGGTTCCTGGGCCAAACGCATCATTGATATCACGTGCTGTCTTGGCTGCTTTTCGACATCGTTTGAACGTGAACAAGAAAATGTTGTCAAAAAACCGGCAAAAAGAAATGAATGCAGAGACTGAGAACGGTAACGAATAACATAATTCGATAGAGCAAAAAAAAAAAAAAAAAAAAGAAAAAACGCCCTTCAAAATGATATATAACATGGCTATATATATATATATATCAATGAATTAATTCAGAAATCACATATATAAAGGAACATATGTGAGAAAACGATATTATTTTTGCACCAACCTAATATATATAGATATATATTCCTGTCTGTTTATTTATTCACAATAATGTCATAGCAGATTGCGTCATATATGACGTCATAGCAGATGATGTCAAACCTTACATTATAGCAAATGATGTCACACCAGACGTCATCGTAGATGAAGTTGCATCTGACGTATATTGTTTCGGTAATATACAACTAGTGTATATATATATATATATATATATATATATATATATATATATATATATATATATATATATATATATAACTGAGCTTGTGACGGGTGTTGTAACCCAAAATCCGGTAAGACTTCCGTTGCGTATTTAACATAAACCATGACAGCGTAAACAAATAAACACACATCGATGGACCAATTTCGTTGGAACAAACGGACGTCCTTAGAAAAGCGAACATCTTAAATTTATTGAATGAAAAACTTCAAGATATGGGAAGCAAATGCAAAACGTGATTACAAATAATACGTATAATCATCGACCTGTTTCATATATACGATATGTATTATACTAAATAATCAATGTGACAATAAAACGTATTGTTTTACTGTGTACGTTTTCAGCGTCTTATTTTTTTCGGGTTTAATCATCCAAAGAAACAATAGTCTGCCTTTTTTTTTTACATCGTTCATTTCTGTATTACGTTTAAGTTATTTTAACGCAATTTACTTAGAAATAAATCTACTTTAACCCGTCGATAAACATAAGAACATTTTACAATGGCGATTTACCCACCGCCTTATTCTTTTTTAAATTTATTCTTCATTTTTTAATACACCTTTCTTAAAAACATTCATACCTTTTCTTCTACACGACCAACATAAATAAATAACCCAGAAAATATGTTTTTTTATTGCCTTACAAATAAATACTCGACGCGACAATAAAACGTATTGTTTTACTGTGTACGTTTTCAGCGTCCCAATTGTTTTTTTTTGCGTTTAAATAAAAAGATGTTTAAAAATTTGAATTTAATTTTAAGTTTTATGGTATCTGTTCAGTGCACATTTACTTATAAGTATGGCAAACCACTTATAATTCAATGGCTGTACGTTTTTTTTTTTTAGAAATAAACAATTATAAACAGAACGACTCATAGAAATCTATCTATATTCTTTTTTCATTTTAATATACTTTCATAGAAATGTTTCTGTTATGTCATAAAAAACTATTTTCTTTACATCACAAGTGTCACGCTCATACATTAATTCCACAGCTAATGTAATATACTGACCCAACGGGCCACGAGTAGTCTAGTAATATATATATATATATATATATATATATATATATATATATATATATAGTGTTTAATCAGACATGCGTAAATAATGACTTGCTGCAAAATTATATATATAAAATATATTTGTAGTCATCGACATACAGTCCTGTTTCGTTGTATCACAACTCAGTGCCGCTAGACTAGCACCTATCCAAAGGCGAGGATCGAACCTGGAACCGTCATGATGACAGTCGGCAGTTCTACCCCTTGACCACGGAAGCGGTGCCCGTAACTAATCTGTCCGAATGTCTATTTTAATAAACATCCGTCAGCCATTTGTAAACAAACCGCGAGCTTCGCATTTTTCAGCCAAATTAAGTAGCGAGTGATATATATATATATATATATATATATATATATATATATATATATATATATATATATATATATATAATAGAGATGCGATTGAAATAAAAGCCCAATCAAGAGTAAATAGCTATTTTGAAGTGAAACGTTATGCTAAAAAATGATACTGTTGCTTTTTGTCGCGGTTTTAAAGGATCGAAAGAAATAACTTTAATACAAGGAAATTAAGAAATCGATAAATGTTATTGCCTATCATTATCCACACTATTATAGATTCTATAAGCACCTCAAGTTCCCAATTTCTGTGATTCTCTGCGTTACTGATTAAAAGATTTAGTGAAGAGCGAAGGAAGACTGATAGGGCGATAATTTTACGGATGAATACTCCACCTAGAATTTTGAACAATGCAATTTCAAGATATCAGAGAATGAAGATTTGGCAAAGAATGTGTAATAGAGTTTTGACATTATTATCGTAAATAATAATAATAATAATAATAATAATAATAATAATAATAATGATAATAATAATAATAATAATAATAATGATAATAATAATAATAATAATAATAATGATGATAATAATAATAATAATAATAATAATAATGATAATAATAATAATAATAATAATAATAATAATAATAATAATAATAATAATAATGAAATTAAACGGATGACATTAAATGAGTGGGAGCAAACACACACCACACACACACACACACAAACACACACATACACACACACATATATAGGAGTGAATCTCTCTCTTTCTGTCTGTCTGTCTGTCTGTCAGTCTGTCTCCCCGCCCCTCTCTATCTCTTTCTCTCTCTCTCTCTCTTTCTCTCTGCATTAATGATTAAAAAATTTAGCGAATAGCAAAGGAAGACTGATAGGGCGATAATTTTGCGAGTCAATAATAATAATAATAATAATAATAATAATAATAATAATAATAATAATAATTATAATAATAATAATAATAATAATGATAATGATAATAATAATAATAATAATAATAATAATAATAATAATAATGATAATGATAATGATAATAATAATAATAATATTTATATTTATTTATTGTAAGTAATGTCTACATTATATATATATATATATAATGTATATATATATATATATATATATATATATATATATATATATATATATATAATGTAGACATTACTTAAAATATATTTGGGCAAATTAAATTAAAATGAATATCTTAGAAGTGTATTGTTGTGGCCTTAAAAGGTCGAAAATAACCCGAATAGAAGGAATAAAGAAGAAAATGAATGAACCGAAAGTACACAAGTAATGGGTTGACTATATTAAATCCATCACGTCTACTTATTAGGTATAACAACTCTATTCATGGAATCAAGGAGAGTTCATACATTGACAGAAGTGGATTACCCTAACCCTAACCCTAACCCTCTAACCCTAACCCTAACACCCTAACCCTAACCCTAACCCCCTAACCCTAACCTTAACCCTAACCCTAACCTTAACCCTAACCCTAACCTTGGTATTAGTGTTATTTTACGATAATATTATGGACCGTCCGTTTACACCAAAAATCCAAAACAATAAAGACGACATTTTACTTTATTTTTTACTCAAGCTTTGACATTATTATCGATATAAAATAACATAGACATTACTTAAAACAAATTTAGGTAAATTATATTAAAATGAATACATAAGAATATGAATCTGATATTGTTGTGGCCTTAAAAAGCCGAGAAAAAATAGCACGAATAGAAGGTAATTAATAAGAAATTGTATTACCAGATAGTACAGAAGTAATGGATTGACTGAGGTTGTTTCATGACTTCAATTAATTGGTCATAACGACTCTTTGTAGAGACGAAAAGATTTCATAAAAGTTGATTAATTTATTTCTCCTCACTTTATGAAGACAAAAAACTGTATAGGTTGTACATACGAGAATAAAAATAAACTTTTTGAATCTTTTACTTTCGATTGTTAATAACTTTTACAACCGATGTTAATAAGATAGCGACAATGAAAAACAAGAAGAAATTAATGGTGGCTTTCCTCAAGCAAAGCCCCCCCCCCTTCCCGTTTACTGCAGTGAAGACTGGATAATTTCTGTATGATTTATTTTAAAGATTTATTGAAAGTTAAAAAAAAATATTTTGGTAATATTCTGCATTGGATGCGTTTTTATGGTGTTTTATTATTTTTATTCGTTTCATAAACATAGGAGGGGTGTTCAATAAGTAACGCCCCTGACCCACATGGCAAGGTCATGCTCACAGTCTTCTGGGACCAGGACGGAGTAGTGATGAAAGATTTCCTGGCAAAGGGTACCACAATTACAGGATCCTATTATGCTTCACTTTTGAGGAAATTAAAGGAAGTTATCAAAATCAAGAGGCGGGGCAAGATCAGCAAAGGTACCCTACTCCTGCAGGACAACGCTCCGGTCCACAACTCGCATGTCGCCAGATCAGAAGCACGGGCGTGTGGTTATGAAATCCTTCCCCATCCTCCCTACTCTCCTGACCTTGCACCATCTGACTTTCACCTCTTCCCAGCCATTAAGTTGTTTTTGAAAGGAAAGCCTTTCCCAGATGATGCGGCCTTGATTTCTGAAGTCACGTCGTGGTTGGAGGACCAACCTGGGGTGTTCTACAAAAACGGTCTCCAGTGCTGCATCAAACGATGGGAGAAATGCATAACTCTGGGTGGTTCCTATGTAGAGAAAGACTAATAACTGCGCCAAGTTTCGTTGCTCTACTGCTATGGGAAGTGGGTCAGGGGCATTACTTATTGCACGCCCCTCGTATCTTTATTTTAAAAGTTCATATATTTATATTACATATTTTTATTTTTTAATAAAACCTTTTTATGATGTTTGATTTAAAAAAGTAAAAATATAGTTGTTTTGCTTATTTTCTTTTGTATTTTCATTTAAATAAAGCACTTCAAAAAGCAAGTAGTGTTTGTATTATTCCGTGATAGAAAAGATTAAAGTAATTGATAAAAAAAGAAAGGAACATAACCTTCACCGGTAATTCTGACACGCCCACAATAAGCATCGGGGGATTTTACTTTAAGAAAGCCGCTGTTAATTTTGTTTTCTTCTCTATTGTCGGCATCTTTATAATTACATATGCATTTTTTTTGTCACTGTAAGGCAAGGAAACAACTGCTACATGTTATCAAATCGACATGACTTAAACTGGTTTCTTGATAAGTTGCCAACCAGATAATCCGGGGAGGGAGGTAAAATTTTGTTCACCGTAGGCATACAGGGAGTGATTGTTGCATATTGAGTCGGGCAATGCCAGTATTATCACTGGTTGTACATAAGCATTTTTTTGTCTTAGTAAAGCAGGGAAACAACTAGAATTTGGAACACTAAAATCCGAAACAATAAAGACGACATTTTACTGTATTCTCAGCGTTTACCGGGGTGAGAATCATATGCCTTTTTATTCCAGACCATAGCACTATATTCGTCTTTTTTATTTTTGTATTTGGTCATATTTATATTTGGGGAATTCATTTTATCTGTTATAGGTCGATTATTCCTCTAGTTATACATGACAACAAAACAAACAAGAAGTAATTGCAAGATATAATCAACCTTTATAGGCCAACGTCGGATATTATAGTCCACATGTGTTCTTAAACCAAACACAACCAAGTTTGCTTTTTGTTTTTTTCGGAGCCACCAATATCGAAAAGAACATAATAACCAATGATGAACTGCATAAATTCTTTCAACGGTCATTGAAGGAGAAATACACGAAATAAAAACTAACAACGAAAGAATGGAGAATTAATTGCATGCGCGGAACCAGATGCGTAAATAATTGACACGGAATGACGCCATTTTGACCAGACTACGGACAGCTTGATTTATTTGTTCAAAACAGGAACGCAACGAAAATGGCAGCTAATTAAATTTATAGATCGACTGTATTTTATGTTGGCTTCTTTGGGTTAAACAGTTCTATTTTATCAGGTTTATTTCAACAATAAATTACTTACAATAGTTTAAAAAAAATGTTTCCCCCTTGCCATTTGAAGTGCAGCCAAATAATGTTATCTTGTAGATATCTCCACGTTGTAATGGCTGCAGGATCAGACTGGTCGTTTTCACAGTTTATATTGGTCGAGCTGCTTGTCGTTAACAACGTTTCGTAGATGCTTTTATGTTGGAAGCTCTTGTACTTTTCGGCACTAAAGATACTTATAGCGAACTACTGGGATTGATTCTCCAATCCCCGCTGGAGTAATAGAAAACAAAAACGAAATAGAAAAAATTAAATTAAAAAAAAGGCGAAAGATTGCATTTGACGAGGAAAACTGGACATTTGCTGCGTAGTATACTTTTCTCGGATGACATGGTATTCAATTCGACAGCATATATGCAACTGGACCTTTATCAGAGAATTTTTTTCCGACAACACTATTTAATAAAACAACTACAGCTGAAAATGAATCGAATACTGGACTTTTTTTTTTCAACCACACCGTCTTTAATACTTATTTTTATCGCTTAATAACCTTAACTTCTCGAGTGCTAATCTAACTTTTGTCAACTTACAGTGTTAACTCTTTCACACCATAGAAAACGCCACCTATATTAATTAATACATATAATCAGTCAATAAATTACATAACAAAAATACACTCATTTCAATCACATAGCCATATCTGAATTATAACGATCATATTTGTTCCAAAAAGAATATGAATAGTATCATATCTTTTTAAATATATGAACGGCTATATTGCGTTATAAAAAAATCTCACTCCTTTTCACAATGATGTAGCTCCCTCCCCACCTTTTTAAAATTTCCAACGACCTTTTTCGAATCTGAAATGGAACAAGGTTATTCATTACATTACATTAAGAATATATTTACAAATATTTGTCGTGGTGTTGTTTTTGTTTTTGTTTTTTAACTTCATTCATCCAGAGGACGTCCTGTAATAAAGACGAAACGTTGATGAACACATAACTTGGTCTGTTCCTTTTTTTTTTTATCTCTCTATCCCGTTGAAATAATCTTTTCATTCTTCTCAACAAACATATACAAGAATATATCTTCCCCACAGAAAACGTTTTCTCTTAATTCTCTTAATATCTCGTTTTATTAGGATAGTGCAAAAATAATGTCATTTCTTGACGTTCAACTTCATGTCAAAGACTACCTTATTTTTGCACCAACCTTATATATATTGTGATTCGATCGTTTGTCGTGTGGACGTTTCTTGAAAATGTTGTTATGTTCTGGGCACGGCAACCAGCTCCCCAGGGGAATAAACGATAGGCACATGGACTATGCATACATCTAAGATAAATCATTAGGGTTGACTGTTGGTTACATCTGCTAGTGGAGGGGTTAGGGTTAGGGTTAGAGTTAGGGTTAGGGTTCTGCTAGTGGATGTTTTCTCCGGTCTTTTTGGTTGTCGCATTTTTAAATGGAATCATTTATTCGTAACAATTAAAAGAAGCATTTTTTATTCGACCCAACTCGTGTCACCAATGGCGTTCGCAGCCAAAAACAGCTACTTGCCCATGTTCGACGTAATCCCAACTTCAAGTGTGTAAAAACAATTGTCTCTCTTTAAGAGATAGAAAAAGAGAGTTATAAGAAAAGAGAGAAGAGCGAAAGAAAGGGAGAGAGAGATAGAGAGAGATAGAGAGAGATAAAGACATGCATACACGTCAAGAAAACAAACTGAAATAATGTTTTGTTTTTCAATTCCGAGGAGAGCAACCAGATTTGACATTTCACTGTGCACCTCATTATATAAACAATCTCTGGTCGCACGCGTCACTTGTCCAACTGTTGAGTTGGCAGGCCCGGCATTTTGAATATCTGCGCCAGCCCGTCGCTGCGCACCTTTTTCACAAGTACGGGAAAGTCTGACACAAGGTTCACTCTCCGGGAAGCTCCCAGCTCCCCCAAAGACGAACTTCCTTATTGTGCCACATTATGAGTGTTTGTTTTGTTATCTTCTCGAAATGAAGCGGAAACCTATTCTTGATTAATAACGTTGGGTTTAGAAATAACTGATATGCTTCGTAATTAATTCCTATTTACTACTAAGATCATTGAAATGAAACCACCACCACTACTACTACTACTACTACTACTACTACTACTACTTCTAATGATAATGATGATGATGATGATGATGATGACTGTGGAAACCAACCCACATGAACTAAAAACACTTACAAGCAATTTGAAAATAAGTAAAACAGAAAACAGATTATATCCACATAGAACCAAGAAACCAGGGAACACAGAAAAACGTAAAATAATTCAGCATAAAATAATAGTGTAGTGTTAGAACAGACTGGCAGCAAATCAAAGAAAGGTCAAGGGGAACGAAGTGACAGAAGAGGGAGAGGACTAAGCTTACTTTCACTGAAAGAGTGCAATGAGGACTGCCACTCAAATTTCAGTGAAGACCAATGGTCACTACCAACGAGAAATCAATGACAAACGATTATTGCGATAAGGCAAAACCGTTTACAAAGCTCGTCAAAAAAGGTGGAGAATACTGGAAATCTGGGAAGACTTGTTGCCACCTACACAAGGGAACACCACCGTTGTCAGTGAGTAACAACTGATGATTACCTGTGTGAGCACTTCTTGTCAGTAAGCAACAACAACAACAACAACAACAACAATAACAATAATAATAATAATAATAATAATAATAATAATAATAATTCTGATTTCGTTTATCAGCGTCTCTCTGGAAAGGGATGGGATTCATATCCAGAGGATTTCCCTCAACCCCAGCTTCAAACCAGGAGCTTCAAAGATCAACGGTTTTTCTAAGGATGTTGGTAGTACCTACAATTGCAGAGGTTTGAAGGCCGCCTAAAACATCGGGGTTTTGTAGTTTTTTCAATTGTCCTTCCAGACGACTTGATACTACTCCTAGTGTACCGACTACGACCGGGATTATTTGTGTTTTAACCCCGTGTATACTTATCTCCAAGGCCAATGGAGCATAATTGCTCCACTTCTCATCTCCCTTCTCTCTTACGTTTCTGTCCCATGGTACTGAAAAGTCTACAATCTGCCAGTTTTTTTAGACCTTGTCAATGACGACCAAATTCGGACGGTTATGTTCCGATTGCTTGGTCGTTATGACACTTTTGCCCCACCATACCTCTACCTTGCCATCCTCACTTGTTCTCACTTCATCAGGCACCTCCTCAAACCATTTTCCAGCACACTTCACCCCAACCTTCTTACACACCTCCCAATATATTCGGAGTCCCATGCGACCGTGTCTTTTGCAGTACTCTCTCTCTCTCTGGGCCAGTCCACTACACCCTGCTGCAATGTGCGCAATTGACTCTGAGGTCTTATCACAAATCAGGCATTCTGCAGCAATTTCCTATCCTAGAACCACTTTTTTGAAACAATCGTGTTCTTAATGCCTACTCTTATGCTGCACAAACAAAAGTTTCAGTACACTTAGCCAGATACCCATCACTAAGTCATTGCCATGATCTTTCATCAGCCACTTCTGCTATATCCTGGAAGAACCGCATATGTACATTTAGACGATCATAGCACTGGAACATAAATAGGCTGCAAGAACAACTTAGGGTTCAAATAGTGAAGAACCAACAATAGACATTTAGTGACACGTATACACATCAGGATGAACCCTTCGTCCCAAGTACACATATCGACATATGGTGCTATGGTACACATGACACAATCGACACCTTTTTAGTACCTTATAATATAACACTAAGAATATATCATTTTAAACTTAGGCTTGATAAACCTGAGAATATATTTCAAATTTACGCGGGTTACATTAAAGATTATTCTTTTTAAACTTAAGCATGAAACACCCAAGAATTTATATTTAAATAAAAGTTTGACTAAATTAAGAATATGTTATTTCAAACTTAACTGTGACAGACCTGAGAATAGTTATCTCAAACTTAACTGTGACAGACCTAAAAATATGTAATTTAACACTTAACCGTCACAGACATAAGACTATGTTATTTCAAACTTAACTGTCACAGACCTAAGAATATATTATTTTAAACTTAAATGTGACAGATCTAAGAATATTTTATTTCAAACTTAACTGTGGCAGACATAAAATATATTTAAAACTGAAGTATGACACACTCAGGAATATGTTATTTCAAACGTAAGTGTGACGGACCTGACAGACCTTAGAATATATTATTTCAAACTAAACTGAAACAGACCCAAGGACATTTTAGTTAAAACTTAAGTGTTACAGACCTAAGAATATGTTATTTCAAACTGAAGTATGACAGACCTAAGAATATGTTATTTCAAACTTAACTGTGGCAGACATAAAAATATGTTATTTTAAACTTAAGTGTGGCACACCCAATAATATGTTGTTTCAAACTTCAGTGTGATGGACCTAAAAATATGTTATTAAAAACTTAGCTGTGACGGACCTTAGAATATATTATTTCAAACTAAACTGAGACAGACCCAAGGACATTTTAGTTAAAACTTAAGTTTTACAGACTAAAGAATTTGTTATTTCAAACTTAAGTGTTACAGACCTAAGAATATGTTATTTTAAACTTTACTGTGACAGACCTAAGAAAATGTTATTTCAGACATAACTTTGACAGACCTAAGAATATGTTATTTCAAACTTAATTGTGACAGACGTAAGAATAAGTTATTTCAAACTTAACTGTGACAGACCTAACAATGTGTTTAGTTTAAACAGTTTGTGACAGACTCAAGAATATGTTATTTCAACCTTAAGTGTGACAGACCTAAGAGTATGTTATTCAGAACTTAACTGTGACAGACCTAAGAATATATTATTTAAAACTAAACTGAGAAAGACCCAAGAATATGTTAGTTTAAACTATAGTGTTACAGACCTAAGAATTTGTTATTTCCAGCCTAAGTGTGACAGACCTAAGAATATGTTAAAATATAAGCATGAGAGAACTAAAGATATGTTATTTTAAACTTTAATGTGGCAGATGAAGAACAACAACATTAAAAGAAATAAAAACCTAAAACAGAAGGAACTAAAAAAGTTTATTGAAGAAAAAGATGCCTTAAAGGATAAATATTTGTTTTCTTTTGAACGTCAACCAATTCCTCCGGGGCAAAACTATCTTCTGTTTCGGCATTCCAAAATTAACATTTGGTATTCTCTTCCCTTGGGAAATCTTAGAGGTGATCGCATACACGTAAAGTTGAACATTCATACTGTTATTTCGATCTTTAAATTTCAATAATCATAAATAATAGATTAGAAAAAGAGGACACATATACACACTCATATAATTACACACACACACACACACACACACACACACACACACACACACACACACACACACACACACACACACACACACACGCACACACACAGACACACACACATACAAATACACACATATATTTTAGAGTAAGTAGTAAGTTTTGAAAGTATATATGCCAATTAAGCCACACATTTTCAAATATTTAACCCTATTTCAGGGGAATTAGAGGTCATATTACCCTTGCCTGATAAACGTGCGCTCATTGGCTACTATAAATGGGTGGGTGAATAACAAAGAATCTGATAGGTTGGCCAACAAAATCAGTACTATGGGGGGGGGGACAACAAGCAAAATTAATTCCAATCAACAGCCTAAGGAATCCCCACGAAGGATGAAACGCAAACAACCTGTGTAGCTTAATTGCCATATATATTGTAAAACTTAATATTTCGCTCTAATTACATATCTAACACTGTCGAAGATAATACTTAAGATATATATACAATTTTATGTAGAGACATATAATTATCTCTCCTCTCTCTCTCTCCTCTCTTTCTCTCCTCTCTCCTCTCTCTCTCTCTCTCTCTCTCTATATATATATATATATATATATATATATATATATATATATATATATATATATATATATATAAGATAATTATCCAATAAAATAAAATAAAACTTCATAAATTGTTCAAAACGAATTAGATTAATTTACCCCTGACAATGAATCCTGAAGGATTGAAAAGTACTCGGACTTATTATAAATATGGTGATTACACCAACCAGTTCCCGCCAGAAGCGAAGACTGTTATTTGGAAGTTGGAAAGGATCGAAAATAAAATTAATAAACAATTAATTAATAAAAAACAACGTCTTTTTTTTTAATAAAATATGGCCCATATATATATATATATATATATATATATATATATATATATATATATATATATATATATATATATATATAATAAAATATGCCCCCTCCACACACACACTCACACACACACACACACACACACATATATATATATATGTATTAAAAGCCTACATTTTGTATTTAACAATTTAAAACGAACTGCTTAATATACTCAGTCATGAATATGCGAGCGACTACATGAATGTTAACCAATTTGCAAATTCCTTAAAAAAACGGCGTTTTTATGGTTTCTTATTAGATACTTTGTCGCATTACACGGAATTCTATTCATGCATAGTTTCTATATTCTGCATAACTGCGTAGAACTTAAGATAAAAACGTTGCAGCACACGGATATATATATATATATATATATATATATATATATATATATATGTGAACAAATGATTAATAAAACATGTTAAAAGACATCTTGAAGAGTTAAAAACATATTTAATTTTAAAAAAAGGAAGCACAAGATAAGTGGATAGTCCTTAATCCGCGGAGTTTCGAAGAAATACTCTCCTTCTCATCAGAGGGCAGAAATTAGCAAAATGCTGGATCGGATTTTGCATATAAAAGTATTTAATGAAACTACAAGTAAGTCACAGATCTTACCTGGTTAAAAAAAAGGGTGAGGTAAGGGGAATAAGAGGTAAAAGAAAAATGATGAAAAGAAAGTGATCTTATCAATATGTGTGCAAAAAGTCTCTAGCAAACTCTTTGACTATTTCGTCTAAAGATTTAGATTTTGATACATAGGGCATGTGGACCTAAATCGTAAACATGATTTGTTATTTAGCTTAACAATTAAAACATTACTCATGCAGTTATTTTTGCACATGCGCAAAATTAAACATTCATTGCTCAAAGGCGCTGGATTTTTCACCTTTTGTATCCATCTGTCTGTATGTAAAACGGTAACAAAGCTGGAGACATAAATAGCTACTAATGCTGGAGCGCTAAACGTTCTGGTTTCTGTTCGAACAGATAGTACCCAAGTAATAGTTTTTAAAACTATTTTAAATCAGTACAATATATTGGATAAAAAAAATGGCTCTATAACAAGAAATAAGAAATCTGCATGAATTAAATTTAATTTGAATTATTTGTACTCCAAACAGAAACATTTTTTCGGACGTGCTACTTAGCATATCAAAGAAACTACGATTGATTTTACATGTCTGACCTTACTGCTTTACGGTGAAAATGGCTTGAATTTCAGTTTAAAACTTCTTAAATGCACGTGTGATGTTAGGCTGTGTAAGGTGTTAACTTTGGTCAGAAAGCCCGTTATTTCTTTCATCGGATTATTTTGATTATCGATAATCAATACTTATCGCTGAAATTCCCATACAAAACCTATCTAAGAACACTGACAGACACATAATAAAGTAATTTTGTGCAAAATTTCATAAAAATCGGCCCAGCCATTTTCGAGTCCATGGGGAACGAAATCACAGGCACACAGACAGTTCATTTTCTATAATAGTAAAGATAATTTAGTGATTGCATGATTCTAATATTTTCTAGATTCGGATTCCAATATCGGATCTGATGTTTAAAAAAAAAAAAATCAGCTAAGAATTCGTTTATTCTATTTTTTGGAGAGAATAGTATTACGTGATATCATGTCCATTTTTTGTATATTATCCATACACATTAATAAACCTTTTTTTCTGGATTAAAAGACTTGATTAATCAATATTTAATTAATCAATTTTTATTTTTATTTGACAGAAGCAACCATTTCTTTGTAAATGAACTTATTTGAATCTTTTCGAATGGAGACGAAACAAGATATAATGATAAACAGGTTTTAATTTTTGTCAACGATTTCGTTTTACGAACTTAACGCCATTGTACGTATTATTTTACAAATGATGACAATGATATAGAAAGCATGATTACAGATAAATTAAAAAAAAATAAAGCCAACAAATTTTAGTTATCAGATATATTGTAGATTGAATCATAATTGTTTAATTTTGTAAATGTTTGCGTTGAATTATAAACGTTTTATTGTATTATTGTTTAGGTTTAATATTAATAAACCAGTAGATGTATCTATACGTGGGAAAATTTTTAACCGATAAACTATTAAATTACTGTTCGAATAACACTGAAGTTAACAGGAAAGCATTCGCATAAACCGACTTCTCAAAAGTCTACAAACTGATATGTATGTATATATATATATATATATATATATATATATATATATATATATATATATATATATATATATATATATATATATATATATATATGTATATGTATATATATATATATATATATTAGTTATTTCCCAAAATTTTATTTAAATTCATGCTATATTCACGAAGTTATGGCATTTTATTTTTTTATCAAAGAAATTTTACTGTCCATCGCTTTATTGCAGATCTCTTACAATGCAAAAAATCAGGCGAATAAAGGTTATTGAAAAGCAAGGGATAGTTGCTTGACTCACAGAAGGATTTTCCATCAAAAATTTAGCCACGGAGCTGTAATGGGATTCAAGAACCTTAGTTGCATTCTTGAACAACCCGAACACTAAATCCAGAAAAAAAAACTTTTAGATCGTGATATTCGGAAAATTTTCTTAATTTCTACAACTTTCCCTGCATAAACATCAACAGTAAATTACCACATAGGTCAGATTTCCCAGTTCATCAATCACCCAAGTGCACTCGAGTATTTTCAGATTTCGAAAGTGTCCGCCCTTTGAATCCGGTTTGATTTAACTTATGTTTTTGTTTTGTTTTGTTTTAGTAATTCGATAATAATTACTAAATGATGCGGGAGCTGGAGACCTTTAGGAAGAAAGGGGAAGCGGAAGCGAATAGCATTTGAGTTAAGATTAATAAAACAGACCAAATATGGATTTCAGTTCCTTAACACTGACTTAATTTTTGTGATTAACAAATTAGAAGTTTACTTTTATAACTAATAAAATGATTGAATGAGGAATGATATTTTCTTCTGCTTCGAAGAGATATTAACTAGACAAAAAAAAAACTTTTTGCATTTTATAATGTTCCATTTTTGGAGTAGGGTTCAAGGATGAATCCAGCCTCTATTGTCTTTATTATTCTATTTAAATTTTTAAAATTCAATTTGGAAATGGATTATTAAGTGCAACTGGTTTTCATAGGTGATGGAGAATGTAAGTGTTTAGAATGAAATCGATTTAAATAAATTCTGATAAATATCTGTGTGTTTTTTTTAATGGAAATCGCACTAGACAAGGTGTGAAGCCACTTGGTGTAAGGAGCTAACAAACTCAAAAGCTAATTATTGCAAAGACGGAGATGCCTATTGACCTTAGTCTTGAAAAGACCAAGGCTAGATGTAGAAGGCCAACAGTCAGCAGAAAGAGAGTTCTACAAGATTGCAGTTCTTGGAAAAAAGTTACTGAAATAGGAAGCTGTATTACAATCAGGTATTAAAATAGCGAATTGATGAAGACCACTAGACCAGCGAGTCAAACGATCTGGAACAAAGGAAGCAGGGAATCAAACAATTCCGAGGGAAACATACCATAATGGTATTTTTATAATTTATAAAAAAATAACATAAAATAAAATGTCGTATTTCATTTTTATGAATTAGTTTATACCCGTCCTGTACTGTTGGTGTTACATTACGCGTGCATACCAGTCTCCATCTTTACCTAGCTTCTAGCGATTTATAGATTTATGAAATTTCGTAGATAAAATACACTACATAGTATTTACATACGAGGATAAGTAACTACGTAACCTCCTATGTTATATAGAAGACACTTCCAAGTCTGTTGCAAAGAAGGTGGGCTCCCTATAGCGAATTAGAAAACACGCATGAACCTTGCCAGTATTCTATATCTCTACAAAGCCACCATTCGCCAATGCATGAACCTTGTCTAGAAGCGAGAGACTAGTATCAGATGCACCAGCCCAAATATGACAAGAATACTCCATACATGGGCGAATAGTGGCCTTATAGAGGTACAGGATAGTCTCGTGCGTTAGTAGCTTTCTATCAGGGTCCTGGCAATGCTATCAATGTAATTGTTTCAACTCATGTTTCCTGTGAACGTTAGGCCGAGGAGTTTAAAAGATGTACTTCCAGATAAAGAGTCTTTAGCCATTGCTATTGATGGTAGAGAAGGTTTCTTGTAATTTATGAAGGAAACAAGTTTAGTCTTGGCAGCATTGAATGTGACCATCCATTTTTGTCCCCATTCCACTACAGATCGGAGGTCATCCTCTAGTGTTTCTGCCATTTCTTTAGATATGTGTTCATTTGTTTTCCTGTCGTGTCTGTTATACAGCGTGGTGTCATCAGTATATATATACTCATCTCACAGACAATTTTGTCAGGGAGGTCATTTATGAATATTAGGAATAACAGAGGTCTAAGGATAGGCCCTTGAGGCACTCCCGCATTTATATCATATTGTTTTCATGTACCACCGTCGAGGACAACCTGAATTTTTCTCTTATCTAAGAAGGATTTAATTATGTTAAGTATTCTTCCAGTGATACCATATGATCTGATTTTCCTAAGAAGACCTTCATGCCATACTCTGTTAAAAGCCTTAGATATATCTATAACTACCGCTCTACCCTCCTCTGCTTTGTCCAGTGAATGGTATATACGTTCAGAGATTACAGTTAGCATGTCTGCTGTGGAATGGGCTTGCCTAAATGCATATTGTTGGTTGGTCAGAAGTTTAGCATCTGTAAGGTGATGGACTAGAACTTGGTTAATTATGGACTTAAATATTGCAGAAGGTTGAAGCCCATCGAGGATTCGTAATCTTTTCAATGGCCTCCAAGATAACTTGATCTTACACCTAGCGTACCAACTACCACCAGAATTACTTGAGTTTTAACCCAGGCCATATGTATTCATTCGAAGGCGAGTGAAACATAATTGCGACATTTCTCGTTATCTTTCTCTGTCATATTCTTTTCTCAGGGCACTGAAAATCTACGATTTGCCACCTCCTTGAGACCTTGAAACCTTGAGACCTTAAAACCTCAACGATTACCAAGTCCGGACAACTAGCTTCCAATTATTTGGTACTCATGACACTTTTGTCCCACCATACCTTAACATTGCCATCCCCACTTGTTCTTACTTTTTAGGTACCTCCTCAAACTACTCCCCGGCACACTTCACCCTAAAATTCCATGCGAACCTCTCAGTATATCCTAAGCCCCGTGCGGTCGTGCCTTCTTCAGTACTCTTTCTATGACCTAATCCGCTACATCATGCTGCAAGGTGCGCAACTGACACAGAAAAGTTCCACATATTGGGCATTTTGCGGCAGAATCCTCCCCTTGAACCACTTTCTTGAATAGTCGTATTCCCATTGCCTGCTCTTGTGCTGCATAAACAACAACAACAACAACAACAACAACAACAACAACAACAACAACAACAACAACAACAACAACAACAACAACAACAACAGCAATAATAATAATAATAATAATAATAATGATAATAATAATAATACTGAATCCCTACTAAGAGCCGCACAAGATAACGCAATTAGAACCAACCACATTAAAGCAAGGACCGACACACAGCAAGTGCAGACTCTGCAGACAAAGAGACGAAATAATAAACCACATAATAAGCGAATGCAGCAAATTAGCCTAGCCCAAAAAGAATATAAAAATAGACGTGATTAAGTGGGGAAGACAATACATTGGCAATTATGCAAACGATTGCATCTTGAACACGCAGACAAATGGTACAAACATAAACCGGCAGCATTACTGGAAAATGAAAGTCACAAGATCCTATGGGATATGGATATACAAACGGATACACCCATCCAAGCAAGAAGACTGGATATCATAATAGTTAACAAGAAGGAAAAGTCCTTCTAGACCGTAGATTTTTCCGTCCCAGCATACCACAGAGTGAAGATCAAGTAGACGGAGAAGCGGAGAAAATACAGGGAACTGGCCAGAGATCTCAAACGGATCTGAAAAATAAAGAATGTCATGATAACACCAATCATAGAGAGCACTAGAAACAATACGGAAAAAACTTTGAAAAAAGAATGGGAGAGATTGGAATCAGAGGGATGACCGAGGAGATACTACGGATAACAATAATGGAGACTGCAGAAATATTAAGGAAAACTATTGAATGTGGAGACTAATATACATGAACAACACACACTGGACACACTGGACGCACAGAAGCGGCTCAGATGCAAAAAAAAAAAAAACACAAAGGAACATCGCATTAAAACTAAAAAAGATATACTTGTAAAACACCGCCCCCTTTTTTTGTGTGTCACCATAAACTGGCACCACACCAAATAAATAAGGAGGATCAAGGAGGATGGAAAGACCGAGTTGAGAAAGCACTAGCCAGACCTCCGCTTGTTGCAAAGAGGACTGCGACGTGGGGGGAGGCTTATTGCCACTCAAATTCCAGTGAAGATCAATAGTCGCCGCCAACGAGAAATCAATAGCAATTAGCTGTTGCGATAACGCAAATTCTTTTGCAAAGGTTACCGAAAGAGGTTGAGAGTATTGGAAATCTGGGGAAACTTGTTGTCACTCAAACTGTAGAGAACACCACAAGTTGTTCTCAAAGAGAAGTCTTTGATGATGGCTTTTGTGACTACTTCTAGAGAGTAAATAATAATAATAATAATAATAATAATAATAATAATAATAATAATAATAATAATAAAACGACAATAGCAACAATAATAATAACAATAAAAATATTTTACAAAATGACAATAATAAAGCGTAACATATTCTATTATAATAAAGTCGTATTCCTGAGTGGCTTCCGGGCCTTGATAAGTGGTGATCACTGTGTAAAAAAAAAAATTCATGTTTGTCTATTCACAATTTGCTTAATATATACAAATGCTATATTGTTTCACAAATAAATACTGAAAACGGACTTTTATATACATTTATTACTGTATGATTCTCTCTCTCTCTCTCTCTCTCTCTCTCTCTCTATATATATATATATATATATATATATATATATATATATATATATTATTTATTCAAAAGGAATCAACCTTCAAGAGGGTATCTCACTTGCATATTACATTAAAGGGAATCTGTTTTAATAATTAGCTCTTAGATTTTGTATGAAAATTAATAATAGAATTTTTTAAAGTATTTTATTTAGAAATATTATATAAACTTGATTTATTTTTAATTTATTTTACATTGAATTCATTTTTAATTATTATTATAACCAACACCAGATGCGTTTAAAAACGGAAGTTAGTTTTCATTTAAGCTATGAGTTATTTCCCTTTAAGCTATGAGATTTTATTTCCCTGTTTGAATTTCATGACTATGTTTTATGCTTTAAAAAAATCCAAAACATGGTCAACTTTCAGAAAAATCTTAACGAAAGGATATTTGGTCTATCTTAATAAATATGTGACTATACCCTCCGCCTGGCAACATATGTATGTACAAGCATACAGTCACATATTCTTTTCTGACCCCATAGGCCCTGTCGGTGGGGCATTAGAATACACCGACTGCCCCCCTGGAGAGGGTAAAATCACTCAATGGGGGTCCTGGATATGACCTTAAACTATATCCAGTGGTGAGGCCCCAGCTTGTGGGCTTTGGGGAGTGTGGAACCACTCTTTAATTACTATTGCTCCCAGGTCCACTCTGACCCGGAATGGTAGTACCTGTTAGGGTTGCAACTATGGGTTTATAAAAAAATAACATAAAATAAAATGTCGTATTTCATTTTTATGAATTAGTTTATACCCGTCCTGTACTGTTGGTGTTACATTACGCGTGCATACCAGTCTCCATCTTTACCTAGCTTCTAGCGATTTATAGATTTATGAAATTTCGTAGATAAAATACACTACATAGTATTTACATACGAGGATAAGTAACTACGTAACCTCCTATGTTTATTTATATAGAATACACTCCCAAGTCTGTTGCAAAGAAGGTGGGCTCCCTATAGCGAATTAGAAAACACGCATGAACCTTGCCAATATTCTATATCTCTACAAAGCCACCATTCGCCAATGCATGAACCTTGTCTAGAAGCGAGAGACTAGTATCAGATGCACCAGCCCAAATATGACAACAATACTCCATACATGGGCGAATAGTGGCCTTATAGAGGTACAGGATAGTCTCGTGCGTTAGTAGCTTTCTATCAGGGTCCTGGCAATGCTATCAATGTAATTGTTTCAACTCATGTTTCCTGTGAACGTTAGGCCGAGGAGTTTAAAAGATGTACTTCCAGATAAAGAGTCTTTAGCCATTGCTATTGATGGTAGAGAAGGTTTCTTGTAATTTATGAAGGAAACAAGTTTAGTCTTGGCAGCATTGAATGTGACCATCCATTTTTGTCCCCATTCCACTACAGATCGGAGGTCATCCTCTAGTGTTTCTGCCATTTCTTTAGATATGTGTTCATTTGTTTTCCTGTCGTGTCTGTTATACAGCGTGGTGTCATCAGTATATATATATACTCATCTCACAGACAATTTTGTCAGGGAGGTCATTTATGAATATTAGGAATAATAGAGGTCTAAGGATAGGCCCTTGAGGCACTCCCGCATTTATATCATATTGTTTTCATGTACCACCGTCGAGGACAACCTGAATTTTTCTCTTATCTAAGAAGGATTTAATTATGTTAAGTATTCTTCCAGTAATACCATATGATCTGATTTTCCTAAGAAGACCTTCATGCCATACTCTGTTAAAAGCCTTAGATATATCTATAACTACCGCTCTACCCTCCTCTGCTTTGTCCAGTGAATGGTATATACGTTCAGAGATTACAGTTAGCATGTCTGCTGTGGAATGGGCTTGCCTAAATGCATATTGTTGGTTGGTCAGAAGTTTAGCATCTGTAAGGTGATGGACTAGAACTTGGTTAATTATGGACTCAAATATTGCAGAAGGTTGAAGCCCATCGAGGATTCGTAATCTTTTCAATGGCCTCCAAGATAACTTGATCTTACACCTAGCGTACCAACTACCACCAGAATTACTTGAGTTTTAACCCAGGCCATATGTATTCATTCGAAGGCGAGTGAAACATAATTGCGACATTTCTCGTTATCTTTCTCTGTCATATTCTTTTCTCAGGGCACTGAAAATCTACGATTTGCCACCTCCTTGAGACCTTGAAACCTTGAGACCTTAAAACCTCAACGATTACCAAGTCCGGACAACTAGCTTCCAATTATTTGGTACTCATGACACTTTTGTCCCACCATACCTTAACATTGCCATCCCCACTTGTTCTTACTTTTTTAGGTACCTCCTCAAACTACTCCCCGGCACACTTCACCCTAAAATTCCATGCGAACCTCTCAGTATATCCTAAGCCCCGTGCGGTCGTGCCTTCTTCAGTACTCTTTCTATGACCTAATCCGCTACATCATGCTGCAAGGTGCGCAACTGACACAGAAAAGTTCCACATATTGGGCATTTTGCGGCAGAATCCTCCCCTTGAACCACTTTCTTGAATAGTCGTATTCGCATTGCCTGCTCTTGTGCTGCATAAACAACAACAACAACAACAACAACAACAGCAATAATAATAATAATCATAATAATAATAATAATAATAATACTGAATCCCTACTAAGAGCCGCACAAGATAACGCAATTAGAACCAACCACATTAAAGCAAGGACCGACACACAGCAAGTGCAGACTCTGCAGACAAAGAGACGATATAATAAACCACATAATAAGCGAATGCAGCAAATTAGCCTAGCCCAAAAAGAATATAAAAATAGACGTGATTAAGTGGGGAAGACAATACATTGGCAATTATGCAAACGATTGCATCTTGAACACGCAGACAAATGGTACAAACATAAACCGGCAGCATTACTGGAAAATGAAAGTCACAAGATCCTATGGGATATGGATATACAAACGGATACACCCATCCAAGCAAGAAGACTGGATATCATAATAGTTAACAAGAAGGAAAAGTCCTTCTAGACCGTAGATTTTTCCGCCCCAGCATACCACAGAGTTAAGATCAAGTAGACGGAGAAGCGGAGAAAATACAGGGAACTGGCCAGAGAGCTCAAACGGATCTGAAAAATAAAGAATGTCATGATAACACCAATCATAGAGAGCACTAGAAACAATACGGAAAAAAACTTTGAAAAAAGAATGGGAGAGATTGGAATCAGAGGGATGACCGAGGAGATACTACGGATAACAATAATGGAGACTGCAGAAATATTAAGGAAAACTATTGAATGTGGAGACTAATATACATGAACAACACACACTGGACACACTGGACGCACAGAAGCGGCTCAGATGCAAAAAAAAAACAAAAAAAAAACACAAAGGAACATCGCATTAAAACTAAAAAAGATATACTTGTAAAACACCGCCCCCTTTTTTTTGTGTGTCACCATAAACTGGCACCACACCAAATAAATAAGGAGGATCAAGGAGGATGGAAAGACCGAGTTGAGAAAGCACTAGCCAGACCTCCGCTTGTTGCAAAGAGGACTGCGACGTGGGGGGAGGCTTATTGCCACTCAAATTCCAGTGAAGATCAATAGTCGCCGCCAACGAGAAATCAATAGCAATTAGCTGTTGCGATAACGCAAATTCTTTTGCAAAGGTTACCGAAAGAGGTTGAGAGTATTGGAAATCTGGGGAAACTTGTTGTCACTCAAACTGTAGAGAACACCACAAGTTGTTCTCAAAGAGAAGTCTTTGATGATGGCTTTTGTGACTACTTCTAGAGAGTAAATAATAATAATAATAATAATAATAATAATAATAATAATAATAATAATAATAATAATAATAATAAAACAACGACAATAGCAACAATAATAATAACAATAAAAATATTTTACAAAATGACAATAATAAAGCGTAACATATTCTATTATAATAAAGTCGTATTCCTGAGTGGCTTCCGGGCCTTGATAAGTGGTGATCACTGTGTAAAAAAAAAATTCATGTTTGTCTATTCACAATTTGCTTAATATATACAAATGCTATATTGTTTCACAAATAAATACTGAAAACGGACTTTTATATACATTTATTACTGTATGATTTCTATATATATATATATATATATATATATATATATATATATATATATTATTCAAAAGGAATCAACCTTCAAGAGGGTATCTCACTTGCATATTACATTAAAGGGAATCTGTTTTAATAATTAGCTCTTAGATTTTGTATGAAAATTAATAATAGAATTTTTTAAAGTATTTTATTTAGAAATATTATATAAACTTGATTTATTTTTAATTTATTTTACATTGAATTTATTATTAATTATTATTATAACCAACACCAGATGCGTTTAAAAACGGAAGTGAGTTTTCATTTAAGCTATGAGTTATTTCCCTTTAAGCTATGAGATTTTATTTCCCTGTTTGAATTTCATGACTATGTTTTATGCTTTAAAAAAATCCAAAACATGGTCAACTTTCAGAAAAATCTTAACGAAAGGATATTTGGTCTATCTTAATAAATATGTGACTATACCCTCCGCCTGGCAACATATGTATGTACAAGCATACAGTCACATATTCTTTTCTGACCCCATAGGCCCTGTCGGTGGGGCATTAGAATACACCGACTGCCCCCCCTGGAGAGGGTAAAATCACTCAATGGGGGTCCTGGATATGACCTTAAACTATATCCAGTGGTGAGGCCCCAGCTTGTGGGCTTTGGGGAGTGTGGAGCCACTCTTTAATTACTATTGCTCCCAGGTCCACTCTGACCCGGAATGGTAGTACCTGTTAGGGTTGCAACTATGGGTTAAATAGAAACCGACTTGAAAACAACAAATATATTCTATTAAAAAATTTTTCTTCAAAATCTTTGGATTTGGCATTAAATAACCCGAAAAGGGTTGATATGCTGTGAAACAAAAACAACCAACCAACCAACTGACCCCATAAACGTTACTGTCACGTTTCGAAGATCCGGTCGTATACATTACTTTAAGATACCTGACACGTGTCCAAGTCGGAAGTAAGTGTTTTCTGCTAGTGGGCACATTTTGAATCTTTCGGACCATATTTAAGCGACTGACTTTTAAAGAAATAGCTTGGAAGATTTTATTTTACTTTTAAAAAAATTCTACACAAACTAAATATCTTGGAATGTACGAATCTTGATGCTGTATTATTTTCCATTAAATGGCGTATGAAATGTTTCGCTCCTTCAAATTCCAGTTGCAGATGTTTGAGATTATTTTTTTTTACCCTTTTCACCCCAAACAAAGTATATTACCAGGTGAAACGTAAGGAGCTACTATTTGATAATCATATCTAACAGGGATTGTGTGAAGCTGAGTAGCGTGATGTTTGTTCACGTTACATTTAACCTTGTGCAAGTTAGTACAATCAGGGAAGCAAGAAACAAGTAGCGAATTTGAAAGTCCAGCAGTCGAAGAAACGATAGGAAGGCTGTCCGGGATTTAGGGACCGCAACAGTGAAGGGGTGTAATATTGTTGCTTGTCGACTTAGTCGGGATACACTGTGACTGTGCGAAGTGTATTTGTAACCCCTCAGCTTAATGTATTTCTCTATCTACCCGCTATTCTCACATAAAAAGATCCATAACCATCCTAAAGTGGCAGAAAAACAAGAAGGTCAAAAGGGACCTTTTTTTATTTTTTTTTAGGTTTTCTATAAAACTATTTTCATAAATTCGTATCACAAAAATCTAAAAAATCAAACGTTTTCCAAATAGAAGATTATAAAGTTAATTTGTATTACAAAAATAATTTAAAAAAAAACACAAGAAGCATCATCAGTGGGAACACTGTCGATTTATTGAGTCAATCAGTTTGTTTATGCGAGGAGTTGTTCTTGACAATACTACTCTCACCAGCTTTCAAGCGCTTTCTGGCCCTTGTCTTTATTGGCTCTAAACTGCAAAACCTTGATTCACATAAGACACTAACACTTCTCCATACCATCCACAACAACGAATCGACGCCATATTGGACATATAAATCTATGTGTGTACATTTCTTAGACGTGACACATTCAGAAAATAAATAATTATTTTAAAATTATTAGGTACTTTAATTATTTACACCCGACTATATATTTTCCGCCCCTTGAGGTAAATTTACCTCTGGTCGAGAATCTCTGAATTAGATTAATCTGAGTTATATAAATAAATAACTTTTACGTAGAATTTGTGCAAAGCTGAGATTGAACCAATTAGGATGTTCGCCACAATTACTTGCTTGGTGTTAAAGCTTCAGAATATGTGTAATTATATGTGCCCAAAACTCTATTAGAAGTAATATACACACAAGGAAACAGAAAGAAATTACAACCTTCGCTTGTGTTAAATTCCCGTATAATGTTTATAGTTTAAGGGGATGATGTAATGAATATAAGTAGGCCTGGGTTTGTCCTCCTGCAATACTGTGGTTGGTTGATTAAGTAATAACTACCGGCTGGAAGAGGCATTCTGGAAGAAACGTCTAAAATATACAAAGGCCTCACGCTAAGAACTCCTCTTCAACTACGATACTTGTCCATGCTACAACGTACTAGATTTATTAATCGAACTGAAGCAAGGCCGTTCAGCTACCTCAAACGATATATATATATATATATATATATATATATATATATATATATATATATATATATATATATAATTTTTAATTTTTTATTGAGCCCATTAATTAAAAAATTATATACCGCTCTATTAACATATCGAGCACTTTTATCGTTTTTTTTTTTACCTTATTTCCCTTGAAAAGAAATATATATATACTAGCATTTCAGCTCGGCTTTGCCCGGGTGTTTTGAGGTGTACGCTTAGCAAAACAAAAAAAAGTCAATTTTTTTTTAATTTGATCCCTATTATGACCCCTTAAAATTTATAGTTTCGGGCTCAACTCACTTTATTAAGTTAGATCCAGGTTCAAGGAACCTATATCTAAAATTTCAAGTGTCTAGACCCAAAATTTTCGGAGGAGTTTGGTAGAGTTCTTAAAGGTCAAATCGTTGAAATTTGACCCCTTAACAGCCAAATTTCTGGCTGACACCCGTCACATCGATTTTCCCAAATCTCAGTACCCGGTATTTAAAATTTCGAGCCTATAGACTAAAAATTGACAGAGTTATTGCGTAGGGAAATGTACACAGACAGACAGACAGACAGACAGACACGTTCACTTTTATATATATATATATATATATATATATATATATATATATATATATATATATATATATATATCCCTTTTCTGGAGTGATTTCATATTTCTATTTGTTTGCTTAGGTTGGACATGTGCAAAGGAAAACCCTGTTCGGCTGGCTTTGGAATATGAAAGACAAATTTAAAATGATGTACCAGAATAACATAGCGCGAACGCGCGTATGCAAGTGCATGCGAAATGACGTCACCAGTGCGGAAAAAAATAAAGGAGATCACGTTACAGACGGGACTAACGTTCGAGATCACGTAAAATGTGTGAATGACGCTCGAGAAGACGATGATGTGAAGGACGTCACAGCGGTAACAAGAGATTGAGGAAATAAATGCTGTTGTACAACAAAGAAAAAAAAGCGTGTTGAAGTGCTATGTCTACTTTGTGACTGAGGTCATTTTCATATGTTTTCTTGTAATGAATATAAGTACACCCGGGTCTTTCCTACTGTAATATATATATATATACCGAAGAGAACGGTAAATAATGAAAATTCGGTATGTTATAATTAAAACAACCGTTTGTCCTTTTACCCTTCGAAACATCTGTCAGACTAAGAAAAAATATATAATAACATGTCATAAAAAAATAATAAAAACAAAAATTGTGTACTACTAAAAAAAAGGTGTTGTTTTTTCTGATTGTATAAATTATATTGCTCTGAATTCTCATCGAGCTAAACCGAGGTTAATATTGGTACAATAATCAATATAATACCATTTAAAAGGTATTAAAATTGATTGTTAAAAAAATCCATCTATATATATATATATATATATATATATATATATATATATATATATACATATATATAAATTTTAATTTACAGTTTTGATTTCTTTTCATTACTATATATATATATATATATATATATATATATATATATATATATATATATATATATATAGTAATTTATAAAATATATATGGCGATTAAGCAAAATACACATCCACAATTACTAATCTTACTATTTGCGTGCTTTACATTAAGTTTAGGAAAAGGAGTAAAAACTAAAAAAATTATACAAAATACTGTCAGAAACCCACTCAATATATGTAAATTAAAATATCTATAAGATAAATACTTGACGTTTGGAATATGACAAAACATTTCAAAGATAGTTACAGAAAAATAATGAATAAAATAAAAAAAATTGTTAGAGAAATTTGTCGGTCTGCAGTCTTTTTCATTAAAAATTAAAATATCTGTTAGTTAAATACCTAACGATTGGAATATGACAAAACATTTCGAAGAAAGTTACAGAAAAATAAATTTTAAAAAACCGTTAGAGAAATTTGGCGGTCTGCAGTCTTTTTTTATTAAAAATTAAAACATATATTAGTTAAATACCTGTTGTTTGGAATTGAGCACTTTTGAAGTAAATACTTAAAGTTTACGCATAAATCTACACTTTCGTATATTAATTTTATGTGAGTAAATGAAGTAGTTTTATATATATATATATATATATATATATATATATATATATATATATATATATATTTCCTAGAGATTGTATCAGGGGACAATCATGTTTACTTTATTATATGGGGGACAACAATTTCATTTTTACAAAAAACAGAAATGCTTTACTTCAACTGGAAATATTACGATCGTAGCTTTCAAATCTGCGATCTAATTAATCCGCTAAAGCATATTAAAAAAACGAAAGAATTGCTAAACAAACCATTAAGAAATACTAGCAAGGGGAATCGAGGTTGCCCGGGATTTAATGAGGATAAACAGGCTTACAGATAAACAAGCTTCCTTCTAGCGCACCGCGGCGGGTCGCCGACTAGAGTAGCCAATCAATGTTTTTGATTGAAAAAAATGAGCGATTTTAACGATTTCGATAGAAAATAAAATATTGGAAGTATGGAACATTCGTTGATGCTCATTCGAGTCCGGGCAACGTTGGATCTCCCTGTTAGTTACATAAATAAAAATTAGAACAAATTAAAATATGCATTCAATTTCGTTTCATGGAGGCACAAAAGAGTAAATATTTTCATTGGAAATTTAGCATTTCAAAAACTATAAATAAAGGAATTGAAACCAGGTTTGGGGAAAAAATAAACGATATAAAAATAAAACTGGGAAAGAAAACTGAATAAATTTAATGAAATCCAAAAAGAAAAACAAAGAAAAAAGTCCAAACAATGCCAAAAACAAAAACAAACCGAGCGAAACCTAACAAAATGGCGCAGGAAAATATGAACTCCAATTTAGAAAAATGAATGAATTATAATAAATAATGAAATTAAAACTGTGTATGAGAGAGAGAGGAAGATGGGGATGGGCTAGAAGGAGAGGGAGAGAGAGAGAGAGAGAGAGAGAGAGAGAGAGGGGGGAGAGGGAGAGGTTCGTGTTAAAAAGCAATTCCAATCAAACTCAATTCTCACGGGAATTGTCTTCGTTGAAACTGTAGTTGTGTCGGTGACAGTAAAAAAGATGCCGATATTTGGCGGGAATTTGCATTACTGACGATAACCGTTGAATAAATTTGACAACAGTGAAAAACAACAGAAATCTTGCAAAACAAACCAACAAACATAATAACAAATTACTAAAATAAAATAAAATATAAATTAACAAATATATTTTTATCATTTTATTTGACGATATCTTATTTGACAATGATTTGGCCCTCTCCCTCTCTTTCTTTGGAAATAATAGAAACATGGAGCACTGTGAAAATATTTGTAGAAAATATTGTGAGATATCATTGCCGACCCGAGGCCCGTTGTTTAGAGCTACTGATTATGAATTTAATGATTGTTAGTTACATCTTTGCTTGGGATAGTTACTGATCTTACCACACCGAAGAGCTGTGGTATAGCGAAACACGTTGTCTGTGGATGACTATATATATATATATATATATATATATATATATATATATATATATATATATATATATATATAATGTATCTAAACAAAATTTTATGTATTATTTTTTATTAAGTTCAAGTTCAAGAGTACTCAATACGTAAGTAGAGCCACAAAGTGCCATCAATAAATTTCCATACTTTTTTCTATAATCATTTAAAATTGTCATAAACTCTTGAAAATTCCGTGTTATTGCTATATGTTTTATGAAATAACTGGCCAATTTTTATGATTTCAGGTTCAAATGAACAGGAATTGGAATAAAGCTTGATTGTAGAATTAAAAAAAAAACAATCTGGACATGAAGAAACTTTAGAAGAACGATATGCAATAAAAATTCCTTTTTAATCGTGGAAAAATGTCCCAGAAACATATGAAATGATTCAGACTGCTTTTGCATGAACCGAGCATCAGTTTTTGAGTGGCATAAGAGATTCAAGGATGACAGGGAGCTTGAGAGAGATAATGAGAAGTATGGGAGAAGTAAGGAAGTCAGAACACCAGATAAGAACAGTGGAGATATGGTTGAGATATGTGCACATAATTATTCGCGAGGATCTGAAGATACGGAAGATTTGCACAAAGTTTGTCCAAAGGGTAGTCAAAGAAGATCAGAAAGAAAGACGTGCCATGACCATAATTGGCATCAAGACAGTTCCTCACCCTCCCTATAGTCCAGACCTAGCTCCCTGTGACTTTTATATGCTCACACAAGAGGACTTCCATGGGGTCTTCCTGAAGTTGTTAGTACAAGAAGTGCACTGAAACCAGAGGAGATTACATCAAAGAGGACTAGGGTTTCATATGTGTACTATCAATAAAAATGCTCATACGAAAAAAGTTTGGAAGCTTATAGATACCTCGTATCTACATATATAAGACGCAAAATTGAAAAAAAAAAAATCAATATATCCTGCATCAGTGGTTTGGTTTTGTAACATTTGATGCAAAAACTATTCGTAATTCTTGTTTATTTCTGTGTTCTTTTGCATTCATACACGGTGACAAAAACCTGCTATGCATGAAGTAATTTTTTTGTTTTTTTTTTACATGGAGTTCACCACTTATCAAGGCCCAATGGCCACTCGGGGATAAGGTTTATTGTGTGCACAGCAATCAAAGGGATAGTGTAGCAATAGTATTGGAGAATTGGTAAGGTGTCATTACTTAGGGGGCGGTTCATCGGGAATTTGTTTGTGTTGGACTTGAAGACATCCAGGTTGAAGTCGGAAGGGAAAAACATTCACAACTCTTCCTACAATTGAAATATATTTTGTACAAATAAACTACCGTCTATGATTGAATTGTCCACCAAGTTTCAGTTATGAATATCCAACAATCTTTTTTATCGCTGTTAATTTACATGAGAAGTCACTTTGATGATCGTCTGATGAGTTGGACGTGTGAACCTGAATGAGCTTCACACTAACCGGCTTTACCTCCCTTTTATATGTGGGTGTAGAGAATAGGATGATCGCTATTGTGGTTAGTCATCACATCCTCGTGTGTTAATAGTTAGTAGGTGTTTGAGAAGCACAATGAAGAGACGAAACATACCGATGCATGATAAAAAATAAATGTAGATTTATTTACATTAGAATACAGAAGAGAGATAGTAAGAGTCATTGAGAAGAGAGTAACATTACTTGCGTATTCGTTTTTGATGAGAGGCTGATGGCAAGGTCAGGAAAGCTGGTTGGCTGACCATGCCAACCGCAGCGCGTTACCGTCACATCTTGACTTTTCGAGAGCCCAGCGAAAAAAAAGAAAGACATCTATAAAACAGGAAGTGACATATCTGCATTGCCCTCTGGTGGCAAGGTATGTGTCACCAGAGTTAAAGGGCGATAATCGAGTTTAGCTTAAGAGTACTATTTTGTGTCTGTGTGTCTGTTGGCTGGGATATTTCATTTCCCACGTGCGCTTATATATGTAATAATAATACAGAGGCTATCTGTCAAAATAATCTCTTGATTAGTTCTGCACTGAAGAAGTCAACTACAACCAAAATTCGAGAAGTGTGTCAGGATTATAAAGAATTTTGCAAATATTATACAGGTTTTCTTATTATTCAAAGAGATCAAACAAAGACTGTTGGGTATTTATGACTAAAACTTGGTGGCCAAGTTAGACATAGCCAAACGTTTATTCATTAAATTGTTTATTTTATCTACCTAAAACACAGTGGTGACCTTAAAGGCCCGAAAAGAAATAATAACAAGGGGTATTTAACACGAGTATCTGCTCCCAGAAAGTACCAAAGTAATGTATTGTCAGAGACTGTTTCAAACTGGATCATACCGACAATTCACACTAACATTGCCCGGGATTGAATGATGATCAACGAATGTTTACCACTTCCAATAATTTTACTGCCAACAAAATCGATGAAATCAATCAAATCGATTGATAGCCTACTGTAGTCAGAGACCCATCGCGATGCACCGAAAGGAAACTTCACTTACCTACCCGTAGTGACTTAGTCCATAATACATTGTAGTCTATATTGCACTGTAGAGAACCTATATATAATTATAATGTTTAAAACATTTTATACAATTATTTTATATATATAATAACTTAAACTAAAGTTTAAAATGCAATGTTCGATTATCATGGTCGAAACAGAAACATTAATTCCGAACACACCCTTGTCTTATCAAAGAACATACTTTTGATTTTATACGCTGGTTCCATCTGCTTGTGCGGTAATAAAACTTCTCAAATGCACTTGATGATTGGCTAACTAGCAGACTCAACACCACGTGAATATATAAACGCACACACACACACACATAAGGAAGAGAGAGAGAGAGAGAGAGAGAGAGAGAGAGAGAGAGAGAGAGAGGGATAAGAAATAAGAGAGAAGGTAAGAGACAAGCAGTTAACATTATAGCGCTAACTTGTGGCATGGAGAGAGATATAGCGGTTGGTCGTTGAATACATGTCATATGTAGTTTGGCACGTTAAAAATCAATGCGGTTTGGTAGAGGGGCATTTTTTTCAATAATTAAGATGCGTCCTCTCGAAGTAAACTTAGTTATATCCAACTTAAGTGCATTTAATTATTTAAAGAAAGGATTAAATACATCGACTATAAAAAAGGTATGTAAGTAACTAGACAAATTAATAAAATTGCAAGATATGAATGGAATTAATATATATAGAGAGAGAGAAAGAGAGAGAGAGAGGGAGAGGGAGAGAGATAGCGAGAGTGTGTGAGAGAGAGAGGGAGAAAGAAAGACAGACAGACAGACACACAGAGGTAGAGAGATAGACACAGACAGATAGACGAGAGCTCATTTTGCCCATTGAAAAAACTCCCAAATCTCCCCCTCTCTTGGAGTCATGTAGTTTCACGAATTCTGTTAGACGTCACCTCCGACCTATAAATGTGTCACTTTAAGATTTCCATTCAAATAAGACCCAAGTTATATAACATTTAGATAATTATATTTAAATTTTATCAAAGGAGTACAACATTAACATGGAGTCTGCGCTAGCGCTTGTTATCCCTTAAAAGTGTTGTGGCGGTGTAATTTTTGAATTCGCCATTATCAAATACAACATTCAAATTAATTTGAGTTAATAATATTATAGGTTTAGTTGATCTACCTATTTCAGAGATAATGGGATTATGCAGAGACAATAAGTATATTTACATTTAAATATCGAGGCATTACTTTGTGCTAGTTATGGCCCCCATAATCATGACGTGTACTTCAATAACATACTTTTAGAATACACTTTTTGTAATTATACCAGTGTGCGTACACTCCTACAACACTGGCAATGAGGGATTTGAAACTTACACCGCCGCAACACTGACGGCAAAGGATTCAAAACTTACTCTGCCACAACACTAGCGATAAGGGATTTGAAATTTACACCAGCACAACACTGGTGACAGGGATGTCAAAAACTTACACTATCACAACACTGGCGACGAGGGATTCGAATTTTTTATCGTCACAGCAGATAATAATTTTAAGTATATAGAAATTAAAGAAAAAAGAATACAAATATTAATAAAAATAAGAACTGTTAAAAAATAATGTGCATGGTTGCACGTTGATTTTCAGAAAACGCCGGGTACGCCGTGAGGAGGGAATATATATTGATAAATGAAAAAACAAAAAAAAACAAAAATCAGAATAAAAAGTAATATGGTTTTATAATCTACAAGTGTATGGAGGGTTTCTAATTCAATCCCGGGTAATAGCGGGTATTCCTACTAGTTAAAATTTAGATTGTAAGCCATCTAAAAATATTCGTTTTACTGAGTGTAGAAATAAATAATGCTGCATATTTCACGGTCTGCGTCTTTTCAGCGATACTTGCGCATTAAATCTCAATTACGACGACTCCCATTAACCCCCTCGCTCATCAAAATGGGTCAGACCACCTTCCCCTTCCTCGTTATCAAAAGTAGACAAGAGTATCACACGAAAGGATTTTCATAGAAAACTTACAAGTATTTGTCTGTGTTTTCGTTGTGTTTTCACTCGCCATCCGACACCCCTGTCGTTTGACGCGTTGGCGAAATTCCAGACGTCGTCTTTTGACGGCGTCTACGACGATCTGCAGCGAAAACGGCACGTGCACTTGCCTGTAGCAAGTGCTAGATGCCCTCTTCCCCCCATCCTCTGAGTCGCTTCTGCATAAGTCGATGCCACTTTGGGGTCAACAACGTGTGATTTGATGAATGACGGATAGGAAGTGCCCGTGGGGATGGGATGACTAGCAACGGGTAGCGTAAGACACCCAATTCTCCCGGTAGAACTGGAATACTTAAAGTTTATTCAGTGGCGATGAAATGGTTTCACTTTGTTTTGCTCTATCTATCTATCTATCTATCTATCTATCTATCTATCTATCGATCTATCGATCAATCAATCTATCTATCTATCTATGTAAACTATCTATCTATCTATCTATCGATCTATGTAATCTATCTATCTATGTAAACTATCTATCTATGTAAACTATCTATGTAAACTATCTATCTATCTATCTATCTATCTATCTATTTATCTATCTATCTATGTAAACTATCTATCTATCTATGTAATCTATCTATCTATCTATCTATCTATCTATCTATATATATATATATGGCCAACATTTTATATATAAAGCTATTCATCAATCTCAATCTATCCATTTATCTATCTACCTAGGCACTTTGGGGTCAATAACGTACGATTTGATGAATGACGGATAGGAAACGCCCGCGAGGATAGGATGACTAGGAACGGGTAGCGTAATATGCCCGATTCTCCCGGTAGAACTGGAATAAAGTTTATGGAGTGGTGATGAAATGGTTTCACTTTGTTTTGCTCTATCTATCTATCTATCTATCTATCTATATGGCCAACTTTTTATATAAGCTATTTATCAATCTTAATCTATCCATCTATCTATCTAACACCATAATACCTTGCCATATATCTAATTTATCTATCTAGCAATTAATCTATTTACCTACGTAACCTAATATGAACCCATCTTTCTACATATGTAGATATTTATCTGATTACATATTTACCTGGCCATCTATCTATCTATCTATCTATCTATCTATCTATCTATCTATCTATCTATCTATCTATCGCTAAATTTTCAAAATTATATACGGTATCTTGTTTTCGCCGACTTTGTGACTTCATTCCTGCACTTTTCCATGTTGTTTTAATCTGAAATTGCACTTTTCGCCTGCGTGTGTGTCTTTTTAAATTTCTATTCTGCTTTTTTTTTTGTTTGTGCTTCCCCCCATTCTCCGTCTATTATTTCATGTCAATTACTTATATAAGTTTTCAATCTGAGACTAAAATTATTTATATTCGTATTCTAATGAGGTCTTTCGATAAATAAACAAAAGAAAATTTAGGAGAATTTCTTCTTCCATAGAACTTTTGGAACTCTGAACGAAACGGTTAAGCAAAACATGAATATCTTTTATAAAAAAAAAAAAAAATCAGATATAGATTTTCATCATCAAACGATGCGCCCAGCGTAGCCACAGCTCGTAAATGGTTATCAATGTATTTCCTTTCTAGGCAATTCATAAAATAAAATGATTGTAAATTACGAAGTGCGTTGATATGAGGTAAACGAGTTGATCATTATTCAACTGACGAAAAAAATGTCATTAAACATTGCATGATTACAGAAGCTGCCATATTATAACCCTAAAAATAAACCATATTCCTTACAAAATAAAACGGGGTGGGATAAATAAGGGAAAAGTATCGCGTATAAACTCTAAAGTACTGTACAATCACGTTGACACATCGGTTCCCGCCAGATCACTGAAGTTAAGCAACGTTGAGCCTGGCCAGTACCAGGTGGGTGACCATTTGGGAAGGCTAGGCGCTATATGTACCTCCTGGGAAGGTTGTACGTGGGGCCAGCACCCTCACCCTGTAAAAAGAATTCCTCGTTACAAAAAATATACAAAAAAAAATAATGAATAAAAAAGTTGTAGATGGCCTATGCTGCTCAAAGGCTATGGATAAATTCTAACAATTATTTTTCGATTTGATTATATTTTTTAACTTAAATTTTATCATATGTACTTTTTCTAATTTTCTCGGAACTGTTCCAAACCATAATATATATATATATATATATATATATATATATATATATATATATATGGTCATCCATGTACAGTACTGTTTCGCTGTTTCACAGCTCATTAGTGCGGCTAGACAAGCAACTGCCTCAAGCTAGGATCGAAACCTGATCGCCTAAACGACAGTCGGAGCTTCTAACCGTTGCTGCTATGTGGACAGTGAATTAACAATGCTTTGACATTGTCCAAATCAATTTGTTTACACAAAGAGCATCGCTTTATATGCTAATGGTAATATGTATATCATTTCCCAAATGCTCAACCTAAAATAGGGGGCATTATAGTCGTCCACATACAGTACAGTTTTGCTGTTTCACAACTCATCAGTGCGGCTAGACTTAAACTACCTCAAGCCAAACGACAGTCGGAGCTTCTACCTGTTTCGCTATGTGGCTGCTGCTATGCGGGCAGTGAATTAACAATGTTTTGTACATTGTCCAAATAAACCCAAGCTCAGTTTGTTTATGCAAAGAGCATCGCTTCATATGCTAATCATTTTTACTTACTTTGTTGGTGTTTCGTTCCAATATTTAGCTAAAAATATTAGCTTCATCAGGGTTTTAGGTCCAGTCTGTATTTTTTTCTTCTTCATTTTGTTGTTATGAGGAGGAGGTAATCCTTGGAGAAGAAACATTTAAATGTACGTGCTGTCAGTTATTTTAACGTGTGCGTCGCTCGAGCTCCGGGCATGAATATGAAGTGAAAATTAATCACTGGAACGCAACACCAACAAAGTAAATAAAAAAAAAATGACATTTAAAGCTTCCTAATTTATCTTTAAATTCTATTCAAAATAAATGTCTTCTAAAGTGTGTAATTACTTTTCACTTCATATATATATATATGTGTGTCAACACGGCGGTTCTAGGTTCAATCCTTGGCTTGGGAGAGATGCTAGTCTAGCGGCACTGATGAGTTGTGATACAACGAAACAGAACTGTATGTCGATGACTATGTGTGTGTGTGTGTTCGTGTGTGTTTGTGTGTATGTGTGTGTGTGTGTTATTTCTCTTAGTCTATCTGTTTGTCTACCAATCTATCTGTCCGCCCAACCTTTTCTCGGAGATTACAGGGACAATCTGACATAAATTTTGTATGTAACTTGGTTATGATAAGGTGCAGCGAACTAAATATTATGATATCCATTCAATGAATAGTTAGATATTAAAATGGTTGTATATGGATACATATTTAATGCAAAATTGAGAACAATTTGACCCTATTCAACAATACGCTTGGCATAAATAACCCATTCTAAGTCAACGGGGTCTAACGTTCTGCACGTTTTAGCGGACTAAAAGTCAACACACACACATACACATATATAAATGTTTCCCCTCCCATTAAAAAGCATTCATTTACAATCGCAAATGTTTTATATAAATTCATTATGATCAGACGACTAGCCAATCTCTTATGTAAATTTTGCACGTATTTGCATTCATCCGTTACAATAAAATAAAAATAAGATATTAATTTCTAGGAGTGTCACAATCCAAACTACGTCTTAGTTACCGGAGAAAACAGGCCGTTTTCTTTCTAATTTCTTTCTCCTCTCACTTTCCTGTTCGTAACCGGGACCACATTGTCCGGAAACTTTGCAACTTCACCGTCCGTATTTAAGCCACCATAGACACATTTGACATTAACTTTTCTGTTTTGAGTTCATGAAATAATAAAGGCTCCCTTCTTAAAGTCCATTTAATTTTATGCTGCCCGCTCCTGTTTCTCGGATTAAAGGGATTTCGGTTTCCGGTATTTTTCGAACGTTTAAAAACTAAACAAGATTATTCACATTACAGAATCTCTTACGGGATGCTTACACGACACGCTATTGGTTATCTTCTTCATTATTTTCGTCTTCTTCTATGCAACGCCTACACACAGTTTCTTCCATGATATTTAAATGACACGCTATTATCTTCTTCTTCTTCTTCTTTTGTTTCTGTCATTTCTTTCTTTCTTCTCCTTCTTTTTCTTCTTCTTTTTTTTTCTACATAAAACTTATGCACAATTTCCTTAGGAATGTTTACGGAAGATATTATCTTCTCTTCTTCTCTTCTCTTCTCTTCTCTTCTTCTATTCTATATAAATAAAATGAACTCATTTTTTCCCGTCTGATTTTGACATTAATGGGATTAAAAATCAAGATATTTCATGCAAATATAATATGCACAAACGGCAGAACAATATCTGAGGTGGGTTATAGGCTTATTATTTCTCAAATTCCTCGATAATCTTAGATTTCTATACTTTTTCTGCTGAGAAGTCACGCCCAAAATCGGTTAAGATCAATGGAAGTGGTAAAATATTTTCTCTCTAATAAATTCCTCCTCCCCCTGCCACCACTTAACACCGTTTGGGGATCGTTCACAAGGAACAGTTGAGAAGAGAACACCGGTTTGGCTTCGTAGTTCTTTCATGTGAAGTTATTTAAAATCACTAAACTAAGCTGCAGTTCTCTGTGGCGTAGTGGTTAGCGTGCTGGACAATTCACATTATATTTTCACGTTCGCGCCGACCTACCGTAGTCGTTTTTTTTTTTTCCTAAACAACTGGAATGGACTTTTCTTGGTGGCCGAACTGTTAACATTGCATATGGTTTTTTTTTTTTTTTTTTTTCACACTTTATTTTCCTACTTTTACTCATGACTCCGGGTTTGATCCTTCCTACTTACCTACCATAACATTTTTTAAAACTCCCCCCCCCGTCCCGGAAACAAACACTCGGGCAACGCCGGGTACCCCCGCTAGTTGATCGAATAAAGGATTTTTTCTCATGTATAACTTTCGATTCGTCAGTTTTAATGCTACAAAATTCCTTTCGATTCTTCCGAAACGTATGTGCATAACATACTATCGGCAAGGTTTTCGGATGGTCACCATAGCTTGCGCAGGTTTTCACCGTTATTAATTGAACGTATCAAGAAATGTCTTTTACAATTAATAGCTTGCAGAAACCGCATACTTTTACAAAATTTTGCATTGGACAAACGGATTCTTATGCAGAAGACAGACCGTGATAAAATACTAACGCTATTATTTATTGACCCAGTCTTAACATGGGAGGCACCTAACGATTGTGAACAATACCATATACAGTATAAGTACAGTATGTAAAACATGGGACAAACACATGTTGTGATATAAAATCTACACAAACACTGTGGATTTTACATTGGTCATGGCCGCCATACACCAACACTAGATAAAAATCTTTAAGGCAACCAGTGCCCATAAGTAACCGCTTCAATATAGCAATAACTGACAGGGCCCGCTAAGGTCTGTCTGTGCTATCAACTTATAGTAACCACCACAAAAAAACCCCATTATTTTCCAGTTACCGCAGTTAACATTCATAACCGCCACTAGATGACAGTGAACCCCACTGAATGACAGTGATCGATACTGACTCCCATGCACCGACAGTACAGATATAAAGGCAATAAACGGATTTAAAACAACAATAATGACAGGCAGTGAATTCCGCTAGCTGCCACTGCCTATCATAAATTAGTTGAAAGAAACTAATAATGTGCTCAATTGTAGTTTCTATAAGGGTTAATATACAGTTTTTTTTTTAAATTTAAAATCTATACATTAAAGTATCTGTTAGGTGTATCTGGGTTTCATCTTCTTGGACAAACGCTTTTTGGAGAAGTACATATCTTTTAGATAAATTTACCCGAAACAATGAGTTAAAACGCACGAACACAAACACGTGTCTCTGAGAAACGTGTCCATATCTTCCTTAATATCTATCTATCGAAATCTTTATCTCTATCAGTTGTCTATCTAAATATCTATCTTGTTAAATCTCTCTTCCTATCTGTCAATTTAAATCTACCCACTTTCCTATCTCTCTCTCTCTCTCTCTCTCTCTCTCTCTATATATATATATATATATATATATATATATATATGTATGTATGTATATATATACATATTGTTACTGGCTACACTCTTTTAAATATATATGCATATATATATATATATATATATATATATATATATATATATATATATATATATATATCAGTCTGTTAGTATCTATAATCCCTATTCTTTTATAATATATCTCTTTTCTCTCCCCTTACTTAACTTATTTTTGAGCTTCATTTTCCTCGCCCTTTCTCCCCCTCTCTCTCCTTCTCTCTTTCTTTCTTCCTTCCTACGCTTGTCAAAATGGCGATCTACAGTTTAAGACCTAATGTTGATACATCTACACCGACTTTAATGCAACTACCAAAGTAATTACCTCTTCTTTTACTGACATAAGTGCATTAGATTCCATTACTGGAAATGATTACGCCATCCTCCGCCATTAGTCTCTTCTGGCTTAACTATGATTTCAACAGCCACTAATTCCGGCCCACTTGCCTGGCGACTTCGAGTTTCACCGAGCAGATTTCTCTGGACAACTTGTCCAGCATAAGGCGAACCCTTTCTATCTACTCTATCGAAGTGTTACACAACCCACCCATAAGGACGTTTAGATTTAGAATGTATCATTTGCGGCACTTCAACCCATTTTGGCGTATTTAATGCTGAAACGCAATACTTACTTATACACAGACTTTCTTTAGTATCAAAGTAAAAAGACACTCGAAAATAGGAATTAAGAATTGGTTTACGGTATCTCAATCCTGTACATGTTATTTGATGATGAATCTGGTGATTTTGGTCAAAGTTGTGATTCTTCAAGTTCTACACCTATTCAAATATTTACTCATTGTGTCTGGTTTCGTGGCCTTGTAAATGGAAAATTATTGTTTTTACTTTCGGCTTTGCAAAACATGGATGAGTTTTAGAACTACGAAAGAAAATAACAATAACACCAAGGTTTGGTGCATTTGGAGCCAGAAAGCCCGTATCTTCAAACTGCCTGATTTGGTAGCATCTGGGATTGATTATTGATTAAATGATGAAGAATATGATGAGAGGATTGCAATGAAAAGAAATTATTTTATGGGGAAGGTTTATGACTAGCATTTGTTGACATTGAATTTGGAGGGAAACTGTCTCGTGATAATGTGGTTCAGAGATTGGAAGCTTTTTTTTGTACCGGTATTTAAAATTTTCGTAGACTCTTGAAAACTTAGTATGTTATTACTGTACATCTTTATGAGATGATTGACCAATTTTTATGATTTCAGATTCAAATGAACAGCTAAAGCAAGAATTGGAATACACACTACTAAAGCCTGATTTTACACAGCCGGTGAATTTCAAAAATGCAATCTGAACTTTAGAAGAACGATATGTAATAAAATTCTATTTTAAATTTGAGAAAAACAAACGTATGGAATGCTTCAGACTGCTTTTGGACTATCTTGCATGGATCAAGCATAAGTTTTTAGTGGCATAAGAGATGCAAGGAAAGCAGGGAATCTGTGAGGGATGGTAAGAGGTGTGTGTGGGGGGGGGGGTAAGGAAGTCAGAACACCAGAGTTGATTGGACAAAAAATAAGTTTATGGATAAGGATCGTCGTGTGTATATATAGAGACAATAAGTGCACAGTTTTATATTAGTGTGGAAATAAAGTGCACAATTATTCGCGAGGAACTGACGATGTGAAAGATTTGCGCGAAGTTTGTTCAAAGGCTGCTCAGAAAAGATCAAATTATTTGACCAAGATGGGCAGCAAGACAATTCTTCACGTTCCCTATAATGCAAACCTTGCTTTCTATGGCTTTTGGTTATTCCCCGAGCTCAAGGAAAACCTTAGAGGCTGTCGTTATGAGATAATTGAGGAGATGAAAGAGGCTATGACGAGGGTCATTGACACGCTCACACAAGAGGACTTTCATGAGGCTTTCCAGAAGTTGTTGGAACCGTATACCAAGTGCATTGCAGCAGGAGAAGATTACTTCGAAGGAGACTAGGGTTTCGTATGTGTACTATTGAAAAAAAGTACCGATACGAAAACACTCTAGAAACTTATTTAAGACACCTCGTGCAACACAACGTCCAAAGTAAAAACATAACAGGTGATGACTAAGGCTATGACAACAGCATATTTTTTGTTTGTTTTGACTCTCGAGTATATATCCGACACAGACACAATCAATCAACCGAGAACCACATCACTCTATATAAATGCATATAAGATATCAATGGATATATACCTGAGAATCAAAACAAGGAAAAGAATATGCTGTTGTCATAGCCCTAGTGATGACTTACTTTCCTAATGACTCTAAATTGCACTGCATGGCGCCATAGATCGCTGCGATGATACAGCTGAAAGTCAAAAGGACCAAACAAACATGCCGCAGAGTTTGACCATGTCCACCAACGTCCGGTAGAAAGTAATCAACATTGTTCGGAATGTTTCATTACAGAAATTCAATGCGAGATACGAACAGAACTATCTCAAGGGAGAAACAAGTGTCGGACAACATTTCTGGATCTAGTATGCAGATTGGATCCCATTTAACTGGTTAAAAATGAACAATGATCTTTTTAATAGATGGACAAAAATAACAGGCATTTATCAATGTTGAACGCAAAATAACTTAGATATGCTTGGAACTTTTGACAAACGTAACGATATAAGATAACGACCAAAGTGTAGAATAAAAAGAAGAGATTTTTATATAGCAACGAAAATCGAAGAGAAGGAGACCTGGAATCGAAATGCGTCGGGCATTGAATCATATAGATTGATAGATAACTCGAGAGTTTGTTTTGGGAACTGAAACAGACAACTCCAATGTAGTCCCAAAAGAGATTGTCCGACAGTGCAACTTGACGTGCATCATGGAAATAAAGAGGACTAAAATACACCTACAACGGATATATATCAAGAGTGCCTGGTGTTTCTGTTTTTCATGGAAGTTACGGATCCTCACTTTACAGCGTTTCAAGTCAACTACAAAAGGAACCAGCGAACGCAAGGTATGTTCCACTTTTGTCTGTACCCTACTCTGAGGTTAGAGGCCGTCTACTGAGTGGTCATTGTGTATTTATGTCCTATTAACTGTCTATGTTAATTATACATACGTTTAATTGAATCGTTATGGACGTGTAAAACTGTAGCATACAGCGAACGCGTGTATGCTAATGTATGTGAAATAACGTCAATGGTAGGGAAAAATAAAGACTTTAAACATGAGATCACGTTAGAGACGGAAAGAACTCTGCGATCACGTAAGAGACGTGGAGTACGTTCAAGATCCCGTCAGAGGCGTGGATGACGATCGAGAGCACATCCGAATAGACGTCCACGCGAGGGATGTCGCAGCGGTAATGAGAGAATGAGGAAATAAATGTCGTTGTACAAATAATAAAAAAAAACGAGTTGAAGTTATTTCCTATTCTTTGTTTCTTTTGCAACTGGAGTTACAACGTGTTGGGTAACGTTACAAAATTCCCATACCAGCACACAAGCAAATAACAACACACGGCTTCTATAATATACATACATTGTTAAAGATTGTATACTCATCGCAAAGACGACACGGCACGTATATATTTTGTTATATTTAAAAACTGTTCATATTTATAAAGTTTGTACAAAAATAATGTCATTTTTCGACGAAATTATTTTTGCACCAACGTTATATAAAGAGACCAGTGGCGGCCTGAATATACGCCGGTATGTAACACTAATATCTCACAAGTGAAGAATTTAAGATTGGAGTTAAGTAACCAAAAACGGTTGATATGCTGTAAATCAGACTATCAAAACTCCACGAATTTCGAGCGGAACCGTTTATTTATTACACGGGGGTAGCGTGCTCTTGTTCCGTCATCCATGACTGGATAGAGGTCCTAAGTAAAATCACACTCAAGATGAGAACAGCAGTCCGATGAATAATAATACAAATAACCAATCCTCATCTAAAAAATTCAGAAACGTCATTTTAGTTGCTCTATAAGAAACCGCCATTTATTTAGAATATCATTGATCTCTTACTTAGTCTTTCCGCTATTTGTCTTACCGTATGCTATTTGATTTCACACTGTTATTTAATACAGTATCTATCACTCTCGGTTCCCGTCATCTCTCCATTTTTTTTATTGTTTATTAATTACCGATGATAATATAACTTACTATGAAACAGAAAATTCAAATATGCCATTGTAAACAGGAGAATATCTCCACTGTAATTAATACTATTAAAGCGATCATTTAAAAAGTAGGAGAAGAGAAAAGACACACACACACAAACACACACACATACATATATTTATATTTATATATATATATATATATATATATATATATATATATATACGCACAGATCATCATAATATGATTGGCTCACTCTGAGAGACGTTAAAAAGCATTTAAAAATAAATGTTTAAATTTCAATAGTATTTCTCGCGATTAACGGTGGCCGAATGGATTAGGTCCTTGCTAATGAAGCCAGATATGGCTTCTGTAGCTGGGTTCGAATATATCGGCCGGTGTTAATCGTGACACCCTGCACTGATGATTCCCAAAAGGATGAAACACAAGTGTCTGTAGTTATTTAATAATTACTATAGTAAATAATTATATATAAACAATTTGAAGAAAAACGGGGAAAAATTATATGGAGAAGATAAAAAAGAAAATAGTTAAACAAAAATTCCGTGCTTTTTAATAACAGTTGTTGTCTGAACTATATATATATATATATATATATATATATATATATATATATATATATATATATATATATAGTATATATATAGTATATATATATATATATACCATATATATAATATATATGTATATATATATATATATATATATATATATATATATATATATATATATAGTGCCACGCAGAACTATTGGATACATTACATTTTTCTTTATAACTATAATTAGGGTTCAAGGTTTTACCTAAAATTTGGGCAGTATATTCCTATTACTATTCTAAATTATATTTGGAGTAGTAATTACAAAATCAAAGTTTACAAAGTTTATATTTAAGGAAAAATATGAATTAACAAACGCAAAAGGATTGGATACACTTTTAAAGCAAGATTTTTCTGAAATGAATTTAAATGACTTTTGCTTAGCGTGTTGCAATAGCGCAAACGAGTTATCACTGGCCAATCAGAGAGCTTTATATTAAAATAATTTTATAAAATTCTTACAGTTTGAGATCACTCCTTCAAAGTCAACCAGTTCATTTATAAAAAATGCCTAAAACTAAAGAGTTGTCAATAGACATTCGTCAAAAAATCATTGTTAGGCACAAAGAAGGAAAAGGGTATCGAATAATATCAAGGTAACTTAATCTACCACTTAGTACAGTTTGAAACGTTATTAGAAAGTTTTAAAACTCTGGTGAAGCTGTTGCAAATCTTCCAAGATGTAGTCGGCCAAGGAAATTTAACGATAAAACATCAAGGTGGGTAAGCAGAAAGGTACAAAAAACTTTTCTTACTCGCGGTGAAATTCAAACCGACCTCAGAGAAGCTGGGATTAATGTGAGCAAGGATACAATCAGTAGAGTTCTAAATCGTACGGGGTTTGTATCAAGGTCCCCAAGAAAAGTTCCATTATTGAAGCTTACACATGTCAGATCACGTTTGAATTATATTAAAACATATGGGGAACAACCCCGAGAATTTTGGAACAAAGTGATCTGGTCAGACGAAACGAAAATCGAAATCTTTGGAAGCAACACAACAACACATGTATGGCGTAAAAATGGCATCGCGCACAACAAAAAGAATACCATTCCTACAGTAAAGTTTGGCGGTGGTTCGATTATAGTATGGGGGTGTTTTTCATCCAAAGGTACTGGTGAACTAGAAATCATCAATAGTAGAATAAATCGATATATGTACAGAGAGATTCTGGAGAAAAACCTCCAGAAATTTGCTGATTTGTTGGGACATAAACGCAATTTCGTGTTTCAGCTGGACAATGAATCCAAGCATACTGCCAAACTAACCAAAGAATGGCTTAAAAATAACGGAATCGACGTTCTTATTTGGCTCAGTCAGTCTCTAGACCTCAACCCAATTTAAAATGCTTGGAAAATATTGAAGATCAATCTTCACTAAAGGAATCCACAAAATATTCAACAACTAGAACAGTTTTGCAAAGAAGAATGACGCAAAATACCTGCATATCTTTGTAAAACTATAGAAAGCGATTGGAAGTTGTTGAACGCAATAAAGGCTATGCAACCAAATATTAAATCAATATATCCAATACTTTTGCGTTAGTTGATTTATATTTTTTCTTTTAATATAAACTTTCAAACTTTAATTTTGAATTACTACCCCAAATATTAGTTAGAATAGTAATAGGAATATACTGCCCAAATTTTAGGTAAAATCTTGAATCCTAATTAAAGTCATGAAGAAAAATGTAATATATCAAATACCCTTGCGTGGAACTGTATATATATATATATATATATATATATATATATATATATATATATATATATATATATATATATATATATATAATAAATTCCACAGCCAAATAACGTCGCAGCCCACAAGAGCCATGACAGTCAAAGAACTGGAAATCCAAGACTCGAGTTTCGCCCTCATTTGGGCTCATCAGTTAGACACATCCGAACTCAGGATTCGAAACCCGAGCTTCTTGCATGAAAGGCAAGCACTCTACCAACGGAGCAAACGCCCTGCGTACAAGAATTTCTATTAACCAACACAGATCAAGCAAACCGCGCCGAAATCCGACTGTGAAATGAACCTACTTCATCTCCACAAGGGATGCGGTCATCCAACCAGCTAATAACCCCAAGTCAATGTCTCACAAGTAGGAGTTTTAACTCGAAAGGACGATGCCATCTAGCAATGCTAAACAAGCGAGAAACTTATGATAGGATTTTCAGAATGTGATAGATTGTATATAATAAATTCCACAGCCAAACAACGTCGCAGCCCACAAGAGCCATGACACTCAAAGAACCGGAAGTCCAAGACTCGAGTTTCGCCCTATATATATATATATATATATATATATATATATATATATATATATATATATATATATATATATATAGAGAGAGAGAGAGAGAGAGAGAGAGAGGAGGAGTATATGCCATTATAAACAAGCGATGTCAACGCAGTTATTAATACTATTTAATCGATAATTATAAAAGCGGGGGGAGGGAGAAAGACACCCTCTAACGCACGCACGCACGCACGCACGCACGCACACAGACACACACACAGACACACACACAGACACACACACACATATATATATACATGTATAAATGTATGTATACAGTGTATACAGAGAGAGAGAGATAGATAGATAGATAGATAGAGAGAGAGAGAGAGAGAAATAGAGAGAGTGTGTGTGTGTGTGTGTGTGTGAGAGATAGATAGAGAGAGAGAGAGAGAGAGAGAGAGAGGGGAGGCCGGATATAGCGATCAAAAAGACTAATTTGGGATTTAGCTTAGATTTTCCAAAAATAAACTGTTTTTTCAAACACACATTTTTGTGATTCAAGCAGTTTAATACGAGCTCAATAGATGGCGCAACGAGTCACACACTTTTACTGTTAAACTGATGCATAGTCTTTCAAAATTTATAAGCTTATTTTATTTTGTTTCTAATATGCAACCTTCAAATTAAAGAATATAACTTACTTCCATTATGAATTGAGAAACAATGGATACCCTATGAAAAGCTGCATGCGCTACGAGAAATTTATCTGGAAGCAAGAATTGTGCAATCCCAATTGCACTTTTTCTCTAGCGATCTTGAATTCCAGGGACAAAGAGACATCTCAGACGAGCAGTTAAAATACTATGAGAACAACAGAAAGACGAGTGTTATTCTGAAGTTCTACTTCTTGACAAGTTGCTCAAACAAGGTTTGAGAGCCCAGTTTGCTTTACTATATTAATAGTTCAAATATAACGAACACATTCTATTTGACTTGCTCGATTGCCGACGAATATTTATTGTTTATATCCAATTTTTTAACGTTTCACTGCTTTATTTTCCCGCGATTTTATGTTTCCTATTTTTATACAACGGATGTAAAAACGCCAAAGAGACTCGATATCGTTTATAAACACAGGTTACATACGCGTATAAGCGGACGGCGAAGAGAGGAAGGAGGGACTGAGATGCGCCATTATGGTAACTATAATGACATCTATGGTGGGCCAAAGTGACACGATGTCGGCAAGACGTAACCAAGCGGTAGCGATGGGGGTGGGGGGGAGACTCGCATAGTTTTGAGCGGCGAGGTGTGGCAAAATGGAAATATCATTGACGGCTCACAGTGACATTTACGAGGCGGCCATTATTAATCGGTAACCCGTTCGATAATCCATCCCTTGTAAAACTGCTGGTTGCAACCTGGTTACTCTTTGAGTCTTTTCGATATAAAGTGATGAGACGTCAACACTTGATGAGAGACATTATCGAAAAGATGCTGTACCGGTTGTGGAAGACGATGAAAATGATTCTCTTCGTATATGAAGAGGAAGAAATCATCTAAAAATTGAAAGGCTTTATGTGTGAATAATAATAATAATAATAATAATAATAATAATAATAATAATAATGATAATAATAATAATGATAATAATAATAATAATAATAATAATAATAATGATAATGATAATAATAATAATAATAATAATAATGATAATGATAATAATAATAATAATAATAATAATAATAATAATGATAATAATAATAATAATAATAATGATAATAATAATAATGATAATAATAATAATAATAATAATAATGATAATAATAATAATAATAATAATAATGCTCATGATGATGATAATAATGATGATGATGGTGATAATAATGATGATAATAATAATGAAACATAATAATGATTATAATAAAAATGATGATGCGTGAATAATAATAATAATAATAATAATAATGATAATAATAATAATAATAATAATAATAGTAATGATGATGCTCATGACGATGATAATAATAATAATGATGATAATGGTGATAATAATGATCATAATAATAATGAAACATAATAATGATTATAATAAAAATGATGATAATCATAATGATGAGTATAATATTGATGATAATATGATGATGATGATTATGATGATAATAATGATGATGATAATGATAATTATAATGATTATGATAATATTGATGATGAAAATAAAAATGATCATAATGACGTAATAATAATGCTGCTGCTAATAATAAAAAATAATTATAATCATGATAATAATAATAATAATAATAATAATATTGATGATGATAATTATGATGATAATATAGATAAAGATGATTATGATAATAATTATAATGATGATAGTAATATTTATAATGATAATAATAATGATGATGATGATGATGATATTAATAATAATAATGGTGATGATAATAATGATGATAATAATAATGATGGTAATGACGTAATAACAATGGTGATAATAATAATAATAATAATAATAATAATAATAATAATAATAATAATAAGGAAGTTCTTAGAAACAAAGTATATAATAGAAATTTAATTAAAGAGGTAAACATCCGGACAGTGTCACTACTAAGATACTCTGGGTCATAGGCTGGACTATAAGAGAACTAGACTACTAATGACCATGCACAATGCATTGCATCCGACAGATGGTACTAACCTATTCTTCGCGAAAAGGAATGAAAGAGGTTACATAAATAAAGAAGATAAATTAAAATTAGATAAATGTAGAAGATTGTGTAGAAGACACAAGGAAGGAGATAGAAAGTGCATTGATCACGATAGCGAAAAATACCAACAAGAAAAATATAGGAAACAGTAAAACTGGAAACAACAATAATAAAAATAAATAAATAAATAAATAAAAGTAGAAAGAGAAAAGAGAGAAAGACATATATGGGCGACGAGAGAATAGAATTACGTAAACATCTGAACATGGCTAAGAGAAGGACGAAATTACCACATTAGAGCCAAAATACATAAAATAGAAGAAAACAGTAAATGTTGACTCTGTGGACAATGATACGAAACTGTAAACAGATAATACGTACAAGCACTACACTAGCTTACAAAAGGTTCCAAGAACAGATGTGATGAAGGCAGTACATCAAGAACTCTACAAACAATTGCATTTGGAACATGTGGACAAACGGAAGAGACACAAACCGGAAACACTTGAAAAAGAAAACGATAACATCCGGTAGGATATGTGAGTATAAACAGATTAACCTATCCAAGCAAGGGCAGCGGACATCATAATAATTAAGTAGAAGGAAGGGAATTTCAAATTATACATTTGATTGTCCTTACATGTCACAGATTGAAAATGAAGGAGACGAGAAAAGCGAAACACATATGCGACATTTCCAGAAAACTGAAAGAGATATGGAACATAAAGACAATCAATATATTATCAATAATTTTGGGAGCACTAGGAACACTAGGAGCACTAGGAACACTACGAACAACCTTGACTAGCTGAAATTGGAATCAAGGAGAAGACTATGACAATATATACAACAGGCGGTAATGCTGAAAACAGCTGACATACTAAGGAAAACCGTCGAATGCGGAAACTAATACACGCGAGCTACAAACCCTACCCGGACATAGAGAAACTGCAACAGAAAAGACAAAAGATAAACAAAGGCACATTGCAGTGTCTGCATCGACTAGCTACACACCAAATAGTCGACGGGTCAAGGAGGATGGAAAGGCCGAGAAGAGAAAGCACTAAACAGATTTCTACTGAATGAATTCGAAGATGATTGGAATATTGGAGTAGCTTGTTGTGACCCAAATTTCAGTGAAGATCAATGCCAGTTGCCAGCAAGAATTCAATGATAAGTGGCTGTTGCAATAATATTAAGCCATTTGCAAAGATTGTCGAAAGAGCGGGATAGTACCGGGAATATATGGAGAGTTGTTGTCCCCCAGACTCCAAGGAACACCGCCAGTTGTTGCCACTGAGTGATCTCTAACGATGTTATGTATTAGAACTCATAGTGCGTATAAGTAATAATAATAATAATAATAATAATAATAATAATAATAATAATAATAATAATAATAATTCTGATTTCGTTTATCAACGTCTCTCTAGATAGGGATGGGATTCATTTCCATCGGATTTCCCTCAATCCCGGCTTCAAACCAGGAGCTTCAAAGATCAAGGGTTTTCTTAAGAATATTGGTGGTACCTACAATAGCAGAGGTCTGAAGGCCGCCTAAAACATCGGGGATTTGTAGTTTTTTCAATTTTCCTTGCAGGCGACTTGATACTACTCCTAGTGTACCAACTACGACCGGAATTATTTGTGTTTTAACCCCGTGCCTTATCTCCAAGGCCAATGGAGCATAATTGCTCCACTTCTCATTCTCTCTCTCATATTCCTGTCCCAGGGTACTGAAAAGTCATACTCTGCCAGTTTTTTGAGACTTTGTCAATGACGACCAAATCCGGACGATTATGTTCCAATTGCTTGGTCGTTATGACACTTTTGTCCCACCATACCTCTACCTTGCCATCCTCACTTGTTCTCACTTCATAAGGCACCTCCTCAAAACATTTTCCAGCACACTTCACCCCAACCTTCTTATACACCTCGCAATATATCCGGAGTCCCATCCGATCGTGTCTTTTGCAGTACTCTCTCTGGGCTAGTCTACTACACCCTGCTGCAATGTGTGCAATTGACTCTGAGGTCTTACCACAAAACGACAAATAATAATAATAATAATAATAATAATAATAATAATAATAATAATAATAATAATACCATTCAAGATAAAATAGATAAAACAAAGAAAAAACGGTAAATGTAGACTCTGCAGACAAAGAAACGAAACAGTATATTACTAGCCCCCCCCAAATACAAGTACAGACACATCTCCCTGGGGGAAAGCAGTAAACTAGGATCGCTGCAAACGACTGCATTTTCCACATGTGGATAAATGGTATAGAGGCAAATTGACGACAGTAATGGACAGCGAAAACCACAAAATCGTTTGAAACATGGGGTTACAAACAGATAAACTTCTCCAATGATGAACATTAATGAAGAACCAGAATTTAAAGATAAGACGAGCAGAAAGATTGTAATGTTGTGACCCTTTGGCTGTGATCATAACGTAGTATCTGTGTTAACTGTGGCAAACTGGGCCAAGGGTCAAAACATTATTATCATTATTATTATTATTATTATTATTATTATTATTATTATTATTATTATTATTATTATTTTTATTATTATTAATTGATTTGAGCGACGGCGGGTCGCTGGATCGATTATTATGATTACAAAAATAAACAATTAGATTGGGAAAAAGTGATTGATAGAAAATAATAATATCGCTACAAAGGAATATGAAAATAGAAAATAAAGGTAACCATGATTTTTTGGTTTGCATAAACAAATAACCATATTGAGGTTACATCAGTTGTTGGTCTGAGACACATGTTGAGATGTAGATTTGGGGAGATTCTAGTCAGTCGTTAGCTGGACATCAGAGAGAATGAACGACTCAAAACGGGAGTTGGTCTGTCCATGACGCGGGGAGCGGCGTTCTCCCAGGCAGCCAAGATGTAAAGACGTTGTAATCTTTGAAGATGTCAGCCGAAATCATGAAAATAAATTTCGTAAATAATTCAGGTATGTGTTGTGTTATTTACATCTGTTAAAAAGAACTGTTTGTCTACAACTGTTTCGATATGTCCACGTTAATCGTTTCTTGTTAGAACTGTTGCATAAATGTTAAAATATACACACTAGACGATCAACTAAATGATACGACGTATATGCATTTACACGTACATGTATACAGTAACATATAACTCCCACTATTCAACATGTATGTCGTTTTTAAATACATTCATATACACACACAAAGTAACATACCCGTTTTTGGTGCCGTATGTAACAAGATTAGCAACATCTCTGTGAGAATGAGATTGGAGAGAACAGAAGAATAGTCCCCACTAGATCGCAAAGTGGATTTTAGACTGCGTCTAGGCAAGAAAATGTGCTCTGGGCGACACTTATCCAAATGTAGCAGCAATACTCTATTTTTGGACATATCTGGCTCTTATCAATGTAGAGAGTCGCATTAGGGATAAAGTATTTTCTGGACGCGCCCTTCATATGTAACATCGGCATCTATATTTAAATTTTCCATGTGTTTAAAACACAACTATTTTAGTTTTACGACAATAAACGACACTTTTACACTTTAAATAAGTAAGCAGTTAATCGTCAAACTTTGCGTGTATTAAATAATTCAGTTAAATGCAATTTAGATAATGCAGCCTCACACCAGCTATGGGGAAAAATGGTGTCGAGAGGTAAGCCACGAAACGGTGCGTATTCTCTCCTGATGAAACAACGTTATCTGAAGACCGAGTTATTACCCACAAGTGAAAAAAAAAGCCGATAAACTTTATTATATACAAGTCTACAGCGAAAGGTAGGACCCGAAATGGTGCGTATTTTCTACTGATTATCAAACATTATCTGGAGAGCGGAATGAAATACCCACATAAACTTGATTATATACACGTCTATAAAGTAAGCTGTTTCTTCCAAACAACAATATATTTTGTTGGTTGTTTGCTTCATTGCACGTTTCTGCTACTGTTCCGGCAACACATATCATTCTTCCCAGAAATACAAAAGAAGCCTTTCTCTGAGAGAAAAGACAGTTTTTTTTTTTTCGGTATTCGTAACATTAGTATGTGATTATCAGTTTGTCACTATTCTAATCGAGCAAGAAGTACAGGAATTTCATAATGGCATTTACAGTCAGTTGCCGAAGGGGTCGTGTCTTGAAGCTGTCATGGCGGCGTATGTTGAACGTCACAGAAGTTGAAGGATGTGATCGCTTGGCATCTGCTGTAATGACATATTCAACTTCGCTTATTATCTTGACGCTGCGTGCAGCAATATTATTCGCCATCTCTGGATCCTTAATACACTGCAATACTTTCCTATCATTCTTGTAATATGGCCAACACGTGACACGCCACTCAGATTCGTTGTTCAGTGCGTCCACTAAGAAACTTGGCTCGGAATCAATAATATCACACAAGCTGGTCTTAGCTAACATCCTCTGAAATAACTACAAAGATGATTCATTTTCTTTCTTTTTTTTGTTTTGTAGTATTTATCTTTCCCAGGCATTCGGGATGTCAATAATATTCTAATTTACTTTTCTCTCTCTCTCTCTCTCTCTCTCTCTCTCTCTCTCTCTCTCTCTATATATATATATATATATATATATATATATATATATACATATATATACATATATATACATATATCTCTCTCTCTCTCTCTCTCTCTATATATATATATATATATATATATATATATATAACATATATATACATATATATACATATATATATATATATATATATATATATATATATATATATATATATATATAAAACATTATATGTATGTGTGTGTGTATCTGTGTGTAAATATATAACCAATAAACTCTTAAACTGCTTTTCACAGTGGAAGTAACAAGAAAATAGTAATCATACACAAATGATGATTTATAAAGAGTTAAATCTTTGTTTGGATGAAAAACGTGTACAGAAATATGTCAGCAAGTTGAAACGCTAAATGTTCATTTCAACTTGCTAACATATTTTTTACTTTTATCGATGCTTGCCCAAATCCAATTCCTTTTTTGAAGCTGTTTAATAGTACACCTCTCTCTCGATAACTATATCAGTAGCAGATGCGACTGGAGCGCTAAATACTTTGGTTTCGATCCTAGCTGATGGCATTAAAGCCATTTTTTAACTTTTAAAATTACTACTATATATTAGATACAATATTAATTTCAATGCTATGAGGGGTGTTTGATGTTGTTTTTTATATCTAATATTTTATGTTTTATATCTCAAGCAGTCCTCTGGTCTTGATCACAAAAAAGTAGCTACAATTTTGTGATCAAGAACAAAGGATCGTTTGAAATATAAAAAAAAAATAAAATATTACATATAGAAAACAACAACGTTTTTATGCTTCAAAACCCCCTCGTAACCTAAAATTACTATTCTAGAAACATACATAAACATGTCCTGCCTTGACAGAGTATAAAATAGACTTCGTGGCTTAGTGGGGGGGATGTCCTTTTCTCCACCCTGCAACCTCTCTCCCACAGAAGAGACGTTGCGAGCCTATCCTTGTTTTACCGTTATTTCCATGGCAGGTACCCGTCTGAACTCCAATCTCTGGTCCCCCCTCGCCAATCTTTCACGAAAAACACCCGTCTAACTGAATCCACTGTGAAAAATGATTAAAATAACTTTTTTTTTTACATAGGCGACACGACTTATCCAGGCTAAGAGACCACTCGAGGATAAGGGTTAAAGAGTGTACAGTAGACAATTGGACAATATAGTAATCGTTAGTAATGGAAATTCGGTAAATTTGTTAACTTATATGGAACGGCTCATCAAAAACTTGTTTACGTTAGACTTGAAGACAACCATATTGTAGTCAACTGGAAAGCAAGAAAACGAAAGGCAATTCTTCTAAGATCTTAAGGAAACCCACAACTGAAGAAACCAACTCATATAAACAACAAACACCGATTATTCAAAATGAAACCCACAACTGAAGAAACCAACTCATATAAACAACAAACACCGATTATTCAAATTGAAATAAAACAACAAAAGATGAACGGAACACTACATGAAACCAAGGAAACTAAAACTGCAAAATATCTTATAAATTTTCACAAAATATTCGTGAGGGGTCAAGGAATGACTGAGGAGGAACAGCACTAACCAGACCTCCACTGGATGAGTGCGAAGTCTTCTGGAATATAGGGGAAGCTTATTGCCACCCAAATTGCAGTGAAAACCCAATAAGCAATGCCAGCGATAAATTAATTGTAAACGGCTGTTGCAATAACGTAAGGCCATTTGAATAGATTATCGAAGAAGTTACAGAGTACTGAAACCCTGGGAAAACTTCTTGCTATTCAGCTTCCATGGAACACCATCAATTATGATCACTGAATAACTGTAACATAGCGCGGACGCTTGTATACAAATGCACTCGAAATGACGTCACCGGTAGTAGCAACATAAGGTCTTTAAAAAGGAGATAACGTTAGAGACGGGAATAACGTTCAAGATCACGTGAGGGACGTCCCAGCGCTAACGAGAGAATGAGGAAATAAATATTGTACAACAGCAACAACAAAAAAGCGAGTAGAATTTCTTTTCTATTCTTTGTCTGCTTTGCGACTGAGCATACAACGTGTTTTTTTCCCAGACAACGTTACATAATCTCTGATGATAGCCTGTGTGTGGGAACTTCCAAGCACTACTACTACTACTACTACTACTACTACTACTAGTAATAATAATAATAATAATAATAATAATAATAATAATAATAATAATAGTAAAGTAAGTTGGATGGTAAAGATTCTCCAGGCGTAAATTCAAACAGGTTAGTGAGAGTTGGCTGGCTGTCTGGCAGATTGATTATTAGGGCTGTGACAAGAGAATATTCTCATCATTGTTTTGACTCTCTAGTTTATATCCAACACAGTTAATCAATTAAGAACCACATCATTCTATCTAAAAAACATATAAAATATTAACTGATATATACTAGAGAGTCAAAATAATGAAAAGAATATTCTCTTGTCGTAGCCCTATTGATGAGCTATCCGTTTGGGTCGAGATTTGTATTGTCTCTGGTTCTTTTATTTTCACTCCAATCAGCGTTCGTTAATCTCAGTCAAAACTAAATTTTCTCACCTTACAAACCCGTATTCGTCACTGACATTGTGTTCGGATATGCTCGTCGCTCTTCCGTCTACCTCCACAGACATGAATTATTTAAAAATCGCTGAAATATCCGACATCCAATATATTATAACATGAATGAAGATTTAAAGCACGATAACGTCCAAGCACATATAGTTAATACTCATACAAAAACGTAATTTATATAAAACGCATTAGAATAAAATTCTCTACTGCCTAGTTTTTACATGGGTGATTAGTAAGATTTTTTTAATATAAAAATCACTTCGGACAAGGCCAGAAGCCGCTTGATTGAAGGAGTTACTGACAAGAACGAAAAAGAAAGAGAAAGGTAGAATCATTTGAACACAAAGCAAGCCTGAAAGAAACCCTCCAAATCCAGTCAAAAAGTAAACCGCACGATATCCTTTTAAAGGTGATTTGTAAATTTGACTGACAAAGAAGATAATCCCTAAACTATAAACATCCAGAATAGAACTTGTAAGCTAAAAGATAGGCTGGTGTTACCAGACCAGGCTGTCAGTAGGCTTCTAGACCTAAAATGCATCAAACATCGATTTAAAAAAAAAAATTTTCCTTTACATTTATGTACCGCATTAAGCAACGTTGAGCCTAGTCAGTACCAGATGGGTGACCAATTTGTGAATTTCAGGCGCTGCATGTAGGAGGACGTCGACACTTCCCTGTAAGAGTATGCGACTGGGGACTGCTTGTGAATTTCATACTCACATGAAACTTTCTCCTTTGTGGAGGAAGCCGGTCGAACTCGCCTAAGGTTAGTGCTGTAATTTTGATTATTTTTCCATTTCCGTTTGTAAAACTCAAACATGTTCTGCAAAGTAAAAAAAAAAGAAAAAACAACAACAAAAGACAAACAAACAATATTTTTCGATAAAGCAACTAGTGAGGATGCCCTTTTCTCTTCTTTGCAACCTCTTTCTCATAGAAAATACATTTGCGAGCTTGTTTCTGTTTTATCATTATTTTAATAGCAAGTGCTCGTCTGAGCTCCAAACCATGGTCTCTCTCACCAAACATTCACGAGAAACACTCGTTTGGCCGTAAACACTATCAATAATTTCCCCCCACTCTTTATCTGTGCCTAAACCTAAACGTAGATTTCATGAACAAAGCTTCTTTCTTAGAACTGCACACCTGTGGAACTCACTTCCGTTTACCTGCTTTCCAGCTGACTACAATATGGTTGTCTTCAAGCCTAATGTAAACAAGTTCTTGATGAGCTGTTCCTCTTAAGTCGTCCAATTTACCAAATTTACACTTCTAACGATTACTATGATATTGTCATTTTGACAACTGTACACCTTTTAACCCTTATCCTCGAGTGGCCACTGGGCCTTGATATGTGGTGATTCCAGTGTAAAAAAAAAGGAAAAAAGAAAACCATGCAGCATGAATAAATATTTGAATATAAAAAGAACTTGAATGAAAACAATTCTTTCTCTAAATTACTAGATTCAGTATTAAATATGCCGTAACAGAAAACAAAATCAAATGTATAAATATTACAAGGCATAAATAAATTCAAGTATGAATTTAACAATCTGGAAAGCATCGACATGGCGTCGATATGGCGTAAAAAAAAACAACCAAAATATAAACCAAAAAAATAAAATAGCGTACAATGTCTTATTTAATGCGTGAAAACGATTTGTAACATGTTTTAAATATAAAACTATTGTAGAATAGAAAGATACACTCATTTTTATATTTTACTAGCGAGGAGTACCCGGCGTTGCCCGGGTGTTTGGAGGTGTGTGTGGGGGGGGGGGTTAAAAAAAGTAAGTATGAGAATCGAACCCGAACCGTTGAGGCAAAGTTGCAAAAAGAAAAAAAAATTGCTTTAATATAGAAGGGCTTCCTCTACATTGACTAAAGACAAATTTTATTTTTGTGTCGCGCAAGAACAAATACTACACTTTGATCTAAGCCCGAAGGCCAGACCTATATATTTCAAAAAAATTTACGAAAAATTATCTATTACAAGATGTGATAGACATATTTAAAAATAAAGGCAGCCACAATTACGTTCGGTTTAAAAATGGCTGACCCTTAATTTAATTCAATTTAAGTGGATTTAATTTAAAAGAGATTAGTCAGTTTGTCATACTGAATTGGTCGCACAGCTCTTTCACTTTAAAAAATGCGATTAAAACTCGATAATTCGATAAATTTTATTTTTGCCAGCAATTTATTTTCATACTGAATCAGTTTTCAAATTTTTTTAGAATTTATTTTAATTTCGCCATGACATGCAAGTACGTTTCATCTGAAATGTGTTCGTTTAATGTAAACAAACACCGAAATTAAATTCTTCAATCGCAAATGGACTGTCGACAAGCAGTTCACTTGCTGTATTAAATATATGAACCGGAAGTTGAGAGTGTTACCCCTAAAATAAACGTTGAAATAAGAATAAACGTTTAACGGTTTGTGAGAAATGCAGAACTAGCAGGAATGATAATCAACGAATGTTTCACACTCCCATATTTTTATTGTCATCGAAATCGATGAAATCGCTCATTTTTCAAATAAAATTGACTGATTCCCTGCTGTAGTTGGTACACAAAAGGCTTCACATGCCTCCCCGCAGACATTTCATCTACAATGCATTTTAGTCTACATTGCATTGTAAGGAACTTATTTTCGATTTTATAATTCTTTATATATAATGGCTTGAATTAACGTTTCAAATGCAAAAGTCAAGTATCATGATTCAACTTTGTTCTAAACAGAAATATTCATTTCGAACATTCCCCTGACATATTAAAGAATCTACTGTTGATTTTATATGTCTGGCCTTTCTGCTTGTTCGCTGATAATGGTTTGAATTTAAGTTTAAAATGAAAAAGTCAACTATCATGGTTCACTTGTGCTTTCAACAAAAAGAAATTCATTTCGAACGCGCCCCTGTCACATCAAAGAACCTACTGTTGATTTTATATGTCGCGTCTTTTCGCTTGTGTGGTAATTAAATTTCTCGAATGCACTTATGATGTTATGCTGTATAAGGTATTAGCTTGGCTCGAAATCGCCTGTTCGTTGTTTCATCGAATTTTTCTATTACCGATTATCGATACTTATCGAAGACATTCCGATACAAAACCTTTCTAAAGAACATTGCCAGATACATAAAGTACATTTATGTCAAATTTCATAAACATCGGCCTAGAAATTTTGGAGTCCATAAGGAACAAACACACACACAAACAAAGTCCCTTTAAAATAACAGTAGAGATAAGGGCCGTGTATCATCAGAATTTTCGGGGCAATTTACGTAAAATGCCGGAAGATGCCAAATGAAAGTTTCGGGATTTCTTTTCGCACAAACGCTGATCAACTGTTGTTTTTTTTTTCGATGAAAAATATATTATTTCTGTTAAAGTTATCGAAACGCGAATATAATTTTATTTTTGTTGGAAAATTTTATGAAACTTAAAGAAAATTAAATTTGAACTTAAAAGACACATTTTATGGTAAGTTTAATGAATAAATATTTATTTATGAATAAAAAACGGTAGCACACAAAAACACTCTTAAAGGATTTTTTTCATTTTTTTATGATATATTTTTTTATTCAAATACAAATAAATATTTACTTTTTAAATATAATAAACCAACGATTATAAATGTTTTTATAAATGACGTTAGCTGTTATGATTTCATTTCATGCATTATATTTTCCTGTAATATCTTTTAATTATACCTTTATTAAGTGCAGTTATTTGTACAATGTGGCATAGTCATTCCTCTTTCTGTTTTTTTTTTTTTTGACTAGTTTCATATGTTCGCTAATTATGTAGTTTATTGTTTCGTCTTTTTCTCCACAGTCTACATATACTGTTTTTCTGGGTCTTGTCTATCTTGACTTTTATTAAATTTATATTTTTAAAGAGGAAGTTCGACCTCCTTTGAACCCCTAAAATTTAACCAAACATAACTCGTTAGCGCCTCCTTAATGTTTCTGTCTATATTTGTAGATATTAAATGCAAATTAAATAAAATATAGTCACTTGTAGATATTAAATGCAAATTAAATAAAATATAGTCACTATCAATCACCTGTATGCCTAATCGCTAATGATTGATTAATTGATATCAGTCGTTAATTTCTTATTTATTCCAGTTTGATTTATTTCGAAAATTCAGTAATTGCTATTGTGACATGAGTAATGGAAAACGTGACTTACACAAGCGACGGCGCATCTGTCTATCCTGTCAGGTGACGGAATCAAGAAAGCAAAGAGAAAAGAAAAACTTTCGCCTATAGACGGTTTACTAATATAATATGGCATGAATTTGCATATGAGGACAATGACATTTTTTAGACAGCTTTTTTTTTTGCTTGCAAAGAGAAGGCCTCAAAGACTTCATAAGAATAGTTTCTAGAATTTTTAGATGGAAAAAGAAAATCTTTTAGGACTTAATTTAGTTTCTATATAATTCCCCCCCACCCGCTTATTTTTCGTTTTTTTTTTTTATTTAATTTTTTTTTTAAATCATATTTTCCTCGATGTAAATCTGTTAAGCAAGGAACGAAACCTGGTTAATTAACCTTTATTTTCATTTTTTAATTTTTTTTAATAATCATGTTAATTGGTCGGTCTCTCTCTCTCTCTCTCTCTCTCTCTCTCTCTCTCTCTCTCTCTCTCTATATATATATATATATATATATATATATATATATATATATATATATATATATATATATATATACTAGCAGGCCGCTCAGCATTGCCCTGTCGCAAAAGCAAAATACGCTTCATATGATATTTTGATTAAAGCATATTTCGTATTTATTATTATATTAGCATGGGTGCCCGGCGTTGCCCGGGTGTTTGGAGGTGTATGCGGAGCAAAAAAAAAAAAAGGTGTCAACTTTTTTAGCTTTGACCCCTATCATGACCCCTTCACGTTTATTGTTTTGGACTCAAATAAAGTTATTAAGTTAGATCCATGTCCAACAAACCTATATCTAAAATTTCGAGTGTTTAGATCCAAAATTGTCGGAGGAGTTTGGTAGAGTTCTTACAGGTCAAATCGTTGAACTTTGACCCCTTAACAGCCAAATTTCTGACCGAAAACCAATCACATCGATTTTCCCAAATCTCAGTACCCTGTATATCAAATTTCGAGTCTGTAGACTAAAAATTGACAGAGTTATTGCGTAGGGAAATGTACACAGACACACACACAGACACGTTCACTTTTATAGATATATAAATAGATAGATAGATAGATTATATTAGACCCAATGTAGCAGCCTTGGCAATACCCTCAATTTATGTTCCCTGTTAAGCCGAGGAACGAAGTCCTTTCAGATAATGCATCATTAGCCATGACTCTCACTGGCTGAGAATATTTTTTGTAATTATTTAAGGAAGCAAGCTTAGTCTTGGCAGCATTTGATGTTAGCGTTAATTTATATCCTCATTCGACTACAGACTAGAGGTCTCCCTCTAGGTGTTTCGCCATTGTCTTGGGTATATGTTCATTCGATTTCCCCTCGCGTCTCACGATGTGGAAGAACACACTATGCAAATTACGAGGTGTGTTCCAAAAGTAATGTCCTCTATATTTTATTCCGTCGATTAGATCGCAGAGGATTGCAAACTGCATTGTTATTAGGACTGAACTTATGCATTCATGATCTGGAAGTGTCATCGCTATGTTGCTTGATAAGCAGAATCTTAGAGAATCTAAGAAATCTAACCCTGTCATTGACGTACGTCAGAAGCAGAGATGCGTTATTGATTTCCTGGCAAAAGTGCACTGAGAGTAGTGGTGACTATGTAGAAAAATAAATTGTGAAACACAGAAAGTTTTTTTTTTTTTTTTTTTTACATAGGCGTCACCACTTATCAAGGCCGATAGGCCACTCAAGGATAAGGGTTAAAGAGTGTAGGTTGCTCTTTTTATGGTACCACTCCCGTCTCGGTAGCTTTTTAACCTTTAAAGTTAAAACAATAATAAGAGACTATACTCTTAGAACGACCCTCGCTGTTTAAAAAGGTTCGAAAACTTTTCAGGAATCAACATACAATGCTAGAAAACGAGATAAATACGTAGATATTTAAGAGACGGGTGGATTATTCAGTTAATAACAAATTACGACTAATTAGAAAAATTAAACTGGATTCCTTTAAATATAGCACACTCCCTGAAGTAAGAAATAGTTTATAAATATTTGGTTGAAAAGAAAGTTCTTCCGGAATTTTTAATTTTGATTTCAAATGATGTATTTTTAAATAAGTTTTGGTTATAATACCTTTACTTTTCATATCATTTTAAAGACCGTTCTTATGCTCTATCTGACTGTTTAAATGACATTCGTTTGAAAACGATTATGTCTTCTTTTCAGAACATTGAATACAAGATGGAAAAAAGCAAATTCGCGCAATTTTCTTATTTCAATTCAAGCTAGGCCGAAATGCTGCGGAAACAACGCATGATATCAACGAAGCGCTTGACCCAGGACCTACTACTGAACGCGCAGGTGGTTTAAGAAATTTAGTGACGACGACGAGAATCTTGAAGATGATGAGTGTAGTGGTTGGCCATCGGATGTTAACAACGATCAATCCACGCACAACTGTTCGAGAACTTGCTTCTGAATTAGACGTAGCGATTTTCAACTACTTGAGAGAGATTAAAAAGACAAAAAACTTGATAAATGGGTGCCTCATGAATTGAACGTCAATCAAAAGAAACGCCTGTGTTATCTTCCCTTCTTTTACGCAACAAGAACGATCCGTTTCTCGACTGGGTTGTGATTTGCGATGAAAAATGGGTTCTTTACAACAACCAGCGATGCTCAGCTCAGTGGTTAGACGCCGACGAAGCTGCACAATACTTCCCGAAGCCAGAGTTGCACCAAAAGAAGGTTATGCTAACTGTTTGGTGGTCTGTGACCGGTCTCATCCATTACAGTTTTTTGTTTAATGTAGACGCAATCATTACGGCGAAGTACTGTCACCAAATGGATGAAATGCACCAGAAACTTCGACAACACATAGCATTAGTCAACAGAAAAGGCCCAGTTCTCCTCCGCCTGACCGCACGTTGCTAAACCGACTCTATTTGAGTTGAACCAATTGGGCTACGAAACTCTGCCTTATCCGCTATACTTCCGTTGGAGATTGCGCAACTCTTGCCACAGATATTCCATGCGCAAACACTTTTACAGTGGGTATCCATAGTGTTTCAAGACTGAAGGAAGCTGACATGTATGTATGCATGTATGTATGTATACACATGCATATATATGAGTTAAAAGAAAAACACAAAATTAGCTAGGGCTCATTATAAATTTATTTAGACCTATGAAGGATTTATCAAACGATCAATCTGACTAGCTGTTCTCGTTTGATAAGGCCCTTTCGGGTTGAAATAAATTTATAATCAGATCGAGCTAAGTTAGTGCTGTGTTGTAATTTTTTATGTATGTTCTGCTACGCATTGAGTTCTCCCACTTGAGATTTATTGCAGAAATTGCTCTATTCTTTACGGATCAATATTATGTCTCCTTCTATCGCTCTCTCTCTGTCTCTCGCTCTCTCTTTCTCTCTCTCTCTGTTTCTCTCTAAGTATATATACATATATGCGTCGTTAGAAGAGGGGGAGTCTGATTGGGTGTAGAATTAACACAAGCCCCATCAGCAAGTCACGGGATAAAACGAAATTACAAGCTAAGTACGTCGAAACTGTAGCATATTACGCGGAGTGCAATCTCACCTCCTTTTTCTCCGTCTTCTTCCGCTGGCCGGGCTTCAAGTAGAATGCTGGGGCAAATAATAATAATCTGACGGCATAATTCAGTAGAGATTAATCCTCTGCTCCGGCACCCCCATCCCCGTTTGTTTCAGCTCGGCCGGTCGGCGTCTGACAGTAGAGCTCTTCTCCCGTGAGGACATATAATTACATTAGAGACTCCGAACTATGACTTTGCCTTTTTCGCTTGTGTCCCACGGCAGCCATCACTGCCAACGTACAAAAACAGAAACGCTGAAATATGGAGTCTCGATCGTTTCCATTGTAATTCAGCCGCTGGCGTTATACTCTAATATTGATACAGATTTGGTAGATTTTTTGTTTTCGCGCGCATACACACACATCCATCTACTCGTTTATTGTGACGTTTATCCAGTTTTATTAAAGCATTATAAATGCACGAAACTTTATTACTTCAGTTCCTGTTAGATTTTTTTTAACAAAATTAGCGCAATTTCATCCAATATTTTGTTTTTCTATGTAAATAAAACAATGGGTGTACAAGATGGAACGATAAAGTTGTCGCCCTAAACAAAACAACACTGCAGCTGTATTTTAAAACTTTTATTGAAAAAAATCAATTCAGCTTTACTATGTGGTAGAGCTGACAACTATTCAATGTAGCCGCCTTCAGCCTCAATCACCGCCCCGACACGAGTCCGAAACTGGAAGCATGCCTTTTCCACAAGCTCCGGTGCGATCTTCGCGAATACTCGCGGATGGCAGCAATCGGACTGGCTTTGGTGTTGTGGGAGGTCATGTTGGTGATGTTCTCGATATATGACCAAACGAGGTAGTGCGGATCGGGGAAGAGGGCGGGCCAGTAACAGAAGGGTAAAAAGTTTAGCATTCCTTCTGAAGCCAAGCCTGGGTCTCTTTGGGCTTTTGGGCCAACGCCGAGTACTGCTGCCACACCCAGGGTTTACCACCTGATTGCCCCAGGGAATCACCACATTCTTCAACACAACAAAGTACTCTTTCGTGTTGACTTTTAAGCTGACTTGGCATGATATGAGGTTAGGCGGCATGATGTGGCCCTCACTTGATACCACACCAAAGACCAGTACTGTGGGTCGTCCGATGCGTTGAGCTGTGCCCTCAAGCGTTAATTCGTCTTCATTTGCATTTTGAGGGTGCTTGCAATGGTCCTGTTGTCATAATTTGGATTAGTAGAGAGCAGGAGTTGTACAGCGGCGCATCTCTGATCTCGCTTGTTAAACATTGTCTCACTCTTAGACACGATAGAAGGCTCCTATCGCTCTTGAGATTTGTATACAACTGATCTGCAACAAAAAAGAGAAAACCAGTTTTGTAGTCTTTTCTAGCGCGACAATTTTATCGTTCCACCCTGTATGTATGTGTGTGCTTGTATGTGTAAATATTTAACCGATAAACTCTTAAACTACTAGTCACATAACACTGAAATTAACAAGCAATCATACATCCAGAGTGGTTTATAACGAGTAAAATCTTTGTTTGGATGAATGAATAACGCGTACACAAACATGCCGGTAGAATGAAAAGTAAAACAATTATTTCAACTTGCCAACATATTTCTATTACTTTTACGCATGCGAAAATTCAATTATAAATAAAAGTGGTTTAATATTAAATCTTTTTGTATCTATCCGTCGAGTTTACTCAATCGTAACTTTTGCGCTAAATGTTTTGGTTTCAATTCTAGCTGATGTCAGCCAAGTTTTTTTTTTTTTTTTAACTTTTGAAATTAGTACAATAAATATATATATTATTAAATAGAAAACTTTCTATGTAATAATAAATACGAAATCTTCAGGATTTAAAATATATCTAAGCGTATTTTACGACCCGTCAAGGCCAGGCACACCCCTCTAGTGTAAAATAAAATGAATTTTGATCGATATACGATTTCTTGACGGTTTTATTAGGATGAATGCGTGATACTGAAACTTTGAATAATGCCTCTTGAACATTTACGTTAATGTAAGCAGAGAATGGCAGAAAACACACACACACACACACACACACACACACACACACACACACACACACACACACACACACACATATATATATATATATATGATGAAATACTTAAGTGTAGTAAGAATATACAGCTGTATAATACTGTAAATATAAAGTCCGAATAAATATTAGTATCAAAATTTGTTAGACGATCCCAGACATAAAGAAAGCTTAATGTGTGAAATATAGCAATAATTTAACATACATTATATATATATATATATATATATATATATATATATATATATATATATATATATATGTGTGTGTGTGTGTGTGTGTGTGTGTGTGTGTGTGTGTTTATATATAACTATTTGAAAATATGCTGCCCATGCAAAAATACGTTTATTTTTAAATAGAAAACAGAAAAAGAAAGATTAAAACAGAACAGAAATTAGTCGGATCTACGTCGATCATCTAATTGTGGAATATTGTTTGATCTTTTGCAAAATATCTGTTCAAGAAGAAACAGCCAAGCCTGAGATTATCATTAAATGGTAATATGAGAAATATGAGAGTACTTTCGATGCACTTAGAGTGTAGGGATAGAAGAATCAGTGCTATTTGTATTATTATAAAGCTGAGTTGAGGTGGTTTCTTATGTAATTCAATGAGCAAATATATTAAATTGACGAGAAAAATTCAGATGAACATATTTCGCCCCAAACAAGAATTTATTAATCGAAATAAGTATCATCAGAATCAACACACTTTTACCAATGCAAAACAAGTGTACTGATGCCAGTAACGTAAAAATCTTGCGTTCTGGTGGCGATGAAGTCGCTGAAGGCGTTTTTTAAATTACGTTTGTTTTTAAGCATTTCTCACACAGAAAGTTGTCGAAATGCTTTAAAAAGTGTAAGTCGGTAGGTGAGAAGTATATATAACCTACTCGCCTTGTCCGGGAATCTTCACTTTCGTTCTCTCCTCTTTATTAAACTGTTTTTGCTATGACGTCATATACAACATCATCAAATACGACGTCATGTACGGCGTCATCTGTTATGGCGTCCTATATGACGTATACTCTGCATATTTATCATCTGCCATGACGTCATATATGACATATTAATAAACAGACAACAATACGTGTTTATTACACACACACACACACACACACACACACACACACACACACATATATATATGTGTGTGTGTGTGTATATATATATGCATATATACATATATATATACATATATATATGTATATATATATATGTATATATACATAGATACATATATATGTATATATATACATATATATGTATATATATACATATATATATATGTATATATATACTCTTTATTTGTTTTTACATAAGTAGTAATATGTTGCTACACAGTCATAAGCACATTTCGGTCAACTAGCTACTAGTAACTGGAGACCTCTTCAGGCGATACAGTGAAATCAAGATTTGCTAATTTTGCTTTCGTATAAGCTGTATCGCCTGAAGAGGTCTCTAGTTACTAGTAGCCAATCGACCGAAACAAGCTCATGACTGTGTAGCAACATTTGGTCCAGATCCAAGTGTAGTATCTGTTCTTCAGATGCTGCACATCAATTTCTTGTTCTCTCTTGGTGGAGGAGAAATCCTTCACGACTGGGACAATTTTTATTTTTGTTCCTTTTGTCGACGTTAAAAAACGACCTTGGTGTCTAACTCTGTCTCGTGGGGAGGCATTGTAAATAGGAACATACTACTGCTCATGTAAAAACAAATAAAGAGAAGACTCTGCTCTACTTCGGTATTGAGCACTCTTTTGTTAACCTCGTTACACTTCATTGATATATATATATATATATATATATATAAACAGTGTAACCCGGATAGTAGAGACTTCTTAGAGGTCCCTATAGCTTTCTTATATCAGGGTTACACGTATATCCGGGTTTCTTATATCCGGGTTACACTGTACATTAACACATGCTCTAATTTGGGACCAGAAAAATCTCTCTTATATCCGTTTTCTTGTATTCGGGTCTCTTATATCTGGGTTACACCATATATATATACGAGAGAGAGAGAGAGAGAGAGAGAGAGAGAGAGAGAGAGAGAGAGAGACAAACAGCACCAGAGATAAAGATGGAAAGTCATTTGTCAACACTTGTCGATTTTTGGCTGGTCAAAAGTCGCGCCTATTCTAATTCTCGTGCGACGTCACATTCACGTGTGTTTTAGTTCAACTCTCGGGAGTCCAGCTAAACCCCTTTCTTAGTAGATACCGCGTGGAAAGTCACATGCCTTTCATGCTAGTGTAGACGTGTAATGGATTTCTGTAATGAATTACTTAATGTCTGTTTGATGCGCCGTTCTGTGATTAGAGCCAGTTTATGGATAATCTGCCCAACATTCTAATTCGGTTCCGGCGGAAAAAGAGGCAATTAAGCCGAAAGTTACGTGCTATGGCTTCCACGCGTATTTTCTAAATTTGTTTTATTTTCGTATTAACTATTAGTGATTACGTTAATTGGATGCCCGCAAGAGTTTATGCTCTTCTGATTAGAAAAGCATTTAAAAATTATTTCTCTCTTTTTTAATCACACTCTCTTTCTTTCTCTCTCTTATGCAAACTCCACCTCTCTCTCTCTGACTCACGCTCTCTTTCTCTCTCTCTGTTTAATTCAGACGCTTTATCTCTCTCTCTCTCTTTTTTACTCACACTCATTCCTTCTTTCTCTGATTCTCTCTCTTTTACTTACATTCTCTGTCCTTCTCTCGCGTACACGGCTTCTTGTTCTCTTTCTCTCTTAATCACACTCTTTTCCTCTTTCTGACTCACTCTCTTCCATTCTAGCTCATACGCACGCTCTCTGTCCTTCTCTCTCAATCTCTGTCTGTCTGTCTGTCTTTTTATCTCTCTGTCTGTCCGTCTGACTGTACCCCCCCTCTCTCTCTCTCTCTCTCTCGCTCTCTCAAACACTACATACCCACAGACTCCTGCCTGCCGATAAATAGTTAAAATCACCGATGACAAAGTTTTAATTCTGGCTTAAATACACCGCCGATCTAGCCACTTTGAAGAGATGTTATGCGACTGTAGATCGGTATATTTCCTCCTCGTGGGTATACTATTGTACTAACTAACATATTCGAATACCAATAGCACTAATACAAATCTCTTTGTAAAAACCGAATAGAGCACTATTGGGTAAATTACAATGTTTATATACAACAGTAAAATATTGCTTACACGTGTTTCGTGTCTGAAGATCAAATAATAATAATAATAATAATAATAATAATAATAATAATAATAATAATAATAATAATAGCCCTTTAACAAAAAAGAAGTTAACTTTTAATCCTGACTTGAAGCATTTTTTAACGACACTGGGGAGCTCTGGTGAATAAATAAGATAAGTTACTCTTCTACCTAACTGGACAAGTTTTTGTATTTTAACTTATTTTAAAGCCTTTATTAAGTTTGAAACGCAAGTAGTTCCAAGTTGTTAAATTAAAGCAAAAAGATGGCCGATATAGGACGCTCATCTGGGGAGATTAGACAATCACTTTAAACTCGAAAATGAAATAGAAATCCACCTAATAAATGCCGCGATGATATTTATTGGGTGTATTTCTATCAGTAATTTGTTTTATTTTCGAATTTTAAGCGATTATAGAAACTCCAAAGAGGACCCTTTCGTGTCAGTCATCTTGTTCTCGTTCTACCTTAGCATATCGGAACTACTTGTGCGTCAAACTTAATAAACACAAAATAAGTTAAAACAAAAGAAACTTATCCAGTTAGGCAGAGGAGTAACTTATCTTGCCTTTGGTAACATTTATTTGTTGACCATTATAGATCATACCCAATAGTCTTATAGTATTTTTTTTTCAGCATTTGCGTTGACGTCATCACCATTTAGTTTGAATCCGAAGATTCTCTTGTATTGATTTCCCTGGTGATTTTTCGCCAGAAATATTTCTAGAAAGACATCGAGTACTTACGAGAACTGCGTGAAAGTTGCCAACATCCTCAGTGAAAGTGATTTTTGTGGAACGAACTGGATTCGAACTTGGGACACCTAGATAGTTAAGCGTCATCTCCCATTGAGTTGAAGTGATTTTCATAGATTTATGAAATATACTTGAATATCAAAACTAAAACTACACCTGTGCTGCCCTCCCCAAAAATGCCATTGACATTTGGTTTAGACAGCCAGCATAAACTCGGAAACACCGAAAGAAAAACCAATTCCATTTATAGTGGAAAGGGAAATTTATTCCGTGAAACAGGTAAAATTTCTGAAAGAAATAAAAAACAATAATAAGTCACGTTGCGACGCAGAAGGAAAAAATAAGTAGAATAAAGAGAAGGAAAGAAAAGGGGGCTAGCTACATAACACATGGAAAATTCGCGTACGGTTCTAAGTTAGTGGTTAATTGACAAATGGTAGAAAAAATATGAATGAATTAATATTGAACTTAATAGCAAAAATAGTTGGAGAATTGAAGTGAAACAAGACTTACTAGTTAATCTCACACTCAGGGTTGAAGAAGGAAGAAGCGCGTGCGAAGCTTCCAAGTTGCACTAGTTAAAAAATCCGCGGAAGCGCCGGTCACGTGGAGACAACGATCCTTATTATTTAAAGAAATAGAATAAATCTTTCGGAAATAGATTAAGTTAAGCTGAAGGGGAATTAACGACAGAAAAAGACCAGAGAAAATAAAAGGCAAAAAGATAAAGAAAGTCACGTCGCAGCGTGAATAAAAACAATAACAAGGAAAAACCGGTGAAAAGTGAAAGCCTGCCACTGATGAAAAAAGTTCCGGTTGCGGGGCGGCCATAACAAACACCACTCTTGAAGATACCGACGCGGGATTTCACAAAGTCTCACATGTACCTGAGATATCTTCTTGTTCTTCTTGTTCTTATTCTTGTTCTTGTTCTTATTCTTCTTGTTGTTGTTGTTGTTGTTGTTGTTGTTCTTCTTCTTCTTCTTCTTCTTCTTCTTCTTCTTCTACTTCTTCTACTGGTCTGTTATTTCAGACATTGATGATCATAGCTCTCCAGACCCCTCTGCATTCGATCTTTCTGACAAAATCTATAGTCGTATTTCCAGTTGAACTCTGTTCGTTGTCTTCCCCTGCTCTTTAAAAATAGCCGAAGAACTTTAACTGCCTGGCGTGGCATCGTTCACCTGAAATATAGCCAACCTCAGAAAACTGTTAATTATATCTATTTGGAATTGATGATAAAATCAATTATCTACTGGGTAAGAAAATATCAAAAGTAAAACGACCTTATGGATATCGATAATAGATTTTTGTCTGAAGTGAGAAATGGAGTTTAATAGTATAAACAGTGCTCTATGCCAAATTGATGATTGAATATGGTTAAATATGTGCTGATTTTACATTTTTTTACATAAACATAATCACTTATTGAGTTTCACATTCTTACGAGCAAGGAAATTATTAAAGTCTTGCATATAAAAATTATCCCTGAGTGGCTTCCGGGCCTTGATAAGTGGTGATCACTGTGTAAAAAAAAAAAAACAAACTTTTTTTGTGTGAAAATATTAAATAAACAATGCTTAATTCAATGGCTATATCGGTAGTTCGAGAAATTCATTTTTCTTCGAGTTATATCGAATTCATTAATACGGATTATAGGGGCTTTTTTTGCAATGTTCCTGTAAAAGTTATTTTATTTTATTGTTACAAATTGCGATGCTTTATTTATATAATAAAAGCAAAAATAAATTCTTACGTTTTATATTTACCACTGAAAATTATAACTTTAGTAAAGGTATTTTTTGTTGAAACAAAATGATATATTTCCACTATGATTTAAATAATTAGTTCATTATATTCCGCGATCATTATTTGATAAATACTGAAAATTTAATTAAAATTGGTGTATTTCCTGATATTTGGTGAATTTTTAAGTAAAGTGAGGGGTCAAAATACATTTTGAGCATCGACATTCATTTTGCATTTAGATAGAGGTGAGAGATAGTCGGGACGTTATAGGGATAATGGTGGGACTGCATTTAAGCCAGAAATGAAGATTAAGAATGCTAAGATAAATAATTACGGTCCGATGAATGTGAAATACGATGAGATGTAGGATTAAATGAACTATATAATAACTAATAAGATGCACAAGTAGCATAAATTAATAAATAATCAAATTGAAATTATAAAATAAAGGAATAAAGGATAAGTTTGATTGAGTCGGTATATAGTAAAATAAAAAAATAAATAAACTGCTAAAAATGCGGTATATTACAGTGACGAGGATGGGCTCGATGGCAGTGCACTGGACTCGGAACCCCACGGTCCATCTGCGCTGATGAGTCGTATCGCGACCAAACACGTGACCGCAGATTATATATATATATATATATATATATATATATATATATATATATATATATATATATATATACTAGATGATGATGATATGTGCAGGCGAGTATCATATTTTTTCTAAACAGTTGACTTCTTGTAAGTAACAAAAAATAATCGAGCAAAGATCGAAACTAAAACTTTAAGATAGTGATTCAAGTACGATGACCATTGGACCAGCTTGCCAAGATCTTTAAAAAGATTTTTCAAACCTAGCGAAACAGTTGGCAAACAGATAAAAATCCAATGACCTAAAAGCACCAATTTTTTAATTTTTAATCCTTTTACAGATAAAAACCGATTAAAAGTTTTCCACATATCTGAATACCCTATATACCAAATTTCAAGTACGCAGAAACAAATTTCGTATAATTTTTTTAGGTTGAGAAGTGTCCTCACACACATATTCTTACTATATATATATATATATATATATATATATATATATATATATATATATATATATATATATATATACATTTAAATGAGTGAGGTCAGTAACAATTGTTATGCATTTTTTAAACTTATTTTATTATTTCGTATTTTTATTTTTTTTCATTATTTAGATCATTGTTCTCATTGAAATATTCTTTTTTAACGCGTTTCGGACGTTCTGTGAAGCGTCCTCTTCAGAAAGTATTCAAAATGTAAAATATTTCAAATATATTTAAAATTTATAAAAGCGATTTCGCAGTTCATTTTGGTGACATGTTTCGAAGAGGTGGAAATATCTGTAAATGATTCTTATATCTCCATGGGCGTGTTCCGCCCTTACCCTTGCTTATTGGGGTTCAGACCATGGTCATTGCTGTCTTTTGTTTTTGCCTCCCTTTTCTACGTTTCTCCGTTTTCTTTTTTTTCTTTCTTTATTTCTTCTTCTTACTTGAGTGGCAGTGGAGAGCACGTCAAATAAGTGTGTCATTTTGTGTGTGTGCGAGGGTGTGTGAGTGTGCATGTGTGTGTTTGTGTGTTTCCTTGTATTGGTTTGTAGAATGTGTGCCATGTCTTGTAGCTTAAGTATACCTTGAGAGAATTCGTAATTTGGTTTCATTCAATTTTTATTTTTATTCTTTTAGATTTTAATTTCTTTCTGTTGTGATTTTCGCTTTAGTCTTAGTCGGTTGGGGTATTTATAATAGTATGTTTGTTTATATAAAGAGGCGTATTTATAGATAGACATATGATATTTTTTTAGTGTTCCCATTTATTTGTCTCCCAACGTGGGCAGGGCCAGACACAGGATCGGTTTTCAATGTGGCGAACATCCCGCTTCCCAAAAGGGGTTCACCCTGGATAGGTAGAAAAATAACAATGAGAATTGTCTCAATCACGAAGGATATCTCATCAACTGACTGAGGGTAGAAGGGGCGGGTGCAATATCGGAACAGATACTACACTGTGACTCTAGGTATTTCTTATTGTTGTTGGATTCTTAGTAAAGTAAGGTTGGTATTCTCTAATGTGTTATATTATAGATATGGGGTTGTGCCTTTGTGTGACTGTATGCGCGTGTGTTTTAATGTGTCGGTTCTGATTTATATGTGTGGGTGTGCATGTATATGTACGTGCATGCGAGTGTATTTTGCATTTCATTTGTTTGTGTGTTGATATTAAGATCTGTTCAATTCGGAAATTTTTTTCCTATGTAAGTAAATAAAAATAATTGTGTTTTTAGAAGATTGGTATTATTTGGAAGCTATTTCCACTGCATATATGTACGTGCTTTTAACACAGGTGACTGTTATTTGCAATTTTCATGTTGCTCTTATGTAAGGCCACTCTATTGCTGAGATCTTTGGTGGCATTTATGCAAGATTTTTCGCATGCTGTACATACACTACATTTCTGGAGGTGTAATTTAGATCTTTTTTATTTTGAATGGTTGTGTTGGGTTTTGAATGTGTTCGTGTTTCCTTCTATTATTATGCCACAAACTCTACATTGCTGTTTATTGCATTTTGTAACCCCTTTTGTAGTGTGTTGATCGAGTTTAGAAGAGGTTATGGTGTGTTTTAAGTTGTTGGGTTCGCGTCTGCTTTTTATTATTTTTGTTGTTTTAAGTATGCTGCTTAGTTTATCGTTATTACTGAGAAGGATAAAGATTTCTGTTATCTCTATAAATAGTTCTGTGCTGTTTGTGTTGTGTGTAAAGACGTATGCCAAAATTTGTTCTTTGTTGTGTTTTTTTTATTTCTTAGTTGGTCACTGGAATTTTTTCTGCCAGTTCGATACCTTTATGTATTAGTAGTGGTGGATATCTTCTTTTCCCCATGGTCATTTGCAGTTCATTATTAGTCGAGTCGGAGATGTTTGTCTGTGACTATGATGCAGACTCTGTGTACCAGGGAGTAGGGTATGGGTTTTAGACAGTTTTGGGGATGGTGGCTTCTGAAGTGGAGGTATTGTTGGGTGTCTGTGGGTTTGTGGTAGATGTCTGTAATTATGCTGTTGTTTTTAATTGTCATTAGGATGTCTAGAAAAGGTAGTTCTGTGGGGCTTTGTTCTAGTGTGAAGTTTATTTTGGGGTGTAGATTTTATAGTATAGTATGGAGCTCTCTAATATCCTCCCATATAGGTTTCCAAGGATAAACCAATTGTTCAGTTATCTTTTCCAAGATTTTATGAAGAGTGTTTTGATATTGTGTCAGTATTTCTGCTCTATTCTTGCATAAAGGGTCTCTTCAAGGAAGGCGAGTGTAAGGGTGGTATATGTTGGTGCCATTTTTGTACCCATTGTTGTACCCAGTATTTGGATGTAGTTGTCATTAAATTCGATGGAGTTTTTGTTGAGGCTTATGTTTATGCTGTCAATCACGAATTGTTTGGTGAATCTGGGGTGTAATGTTGGTGTATGTTTGTCGATCCAGTATGAGATAGCTTCTTTCTCTAAGTTGTGGGGGATATTACTGTAAAGGCTGCTAACATCGAATGTAGCTCGTATTGTCCCACCACCTACTGTTTGTGGTAGGGAGCTAAGGGAATGTATGCCATCTCTTATGTAGCTTCTAACTAAATCGCTGAGAGCTGTAATAATATTTCTATTAAGTTGCTAAGTCTGCTTGTTGAGCATGCTGGTCCTATTACAAAGGGTCTGAATGTGAAATCATTGGGGTTTGGGATGCTGATGTATTCTGAGTTTTGTATGTTAGATTTGTGTATTTTGGGTTAGCTGTTTGTTTTTGTTGTGAAGTGTGTGAGTAAGTTTTTTCTTTTTTAGTTAATGTTCTATTGTATGTTTTGTCTTTTTAAGTTAATGTTCTATTGTATGTTTTTTCTTTTTTAGTTAATGTATTGTATGTTTTTTTCTTTTTAGTTAATGTTGTATTGTATGTTTTTCTTTTTTAGTTAATGTTCTATTGTATGTTTTGTGATTTCTTTACTTAATGTTCTATTGTATGTTTTTTATTTTTTATTTTATGTTGTATTGTATGTTTTTTCTTTTTTAGTTAATGTTCTATTGTATGTTTTGTGATTTTTTAGTTAATGTTGTATTGTATGTTTCGCAGATTTGTATGTTTTGTGATTTTAGATATGGTTGTGCTATTTTAGAGCGAATTTGTTTTTAATAATTTTCGTTTCCTAGTGATTCTAAAATTTTCGTTTTATAGTAACATTTATTCATGATAACTACCGCACTACCTTTGTCGGTTTCCTTTATAACTATGTTGCTATTATGTCGTTGATTTTTGCTTTCGTGTTAGGTTACTGGTGGGTTTGCCTTCTTGCTGGGGGTTGAGGTGTTTTTTCTTTTTTTAGTTAATGTATGTGTTGTGATTTTAGATATGGTTGTGCTATGTTAGAGCTAATTTGTTTTTAATAATTTTCGTTCCCTAGTGATTCTAAAATTTTCGGGTTTTTTTTGCTGGGGGTTAAGGTGCCAGAGCCTTTCAAAAGTGTTTAGTTCCTTCGTATTTTCTGTTTGTTTGGGAAGTTAGTTGATTTGTTTTTCATTAGAGAATCATTTGTTATGTTTTCCCTACATTTGATATATCAATTATTCTGAATTTGCGTTCAAATTCTTTTTAAAAAAATACATAACGATTTTTGGTGACCTCACTCATTTAAATATACATCTTTCTAAGCCCATTTCATATATATATATATATATATATATATATATATATATATATATATATATATATATACATATACACAGGGTTACCCCAAAAAACGGGCCCCAACTCTAATTAGGCCCTGTTGCTTAGTGTTTTCTCCGAATGAAATGAAACTTTGGTCATAACTAGTTGATTACATTCAAAACATCACATCAACACACTAGTGTCTTTGGCCCTTTTTTTCTCCGTTCTGCAGCATATGTTCTAGATGGCCTCCGTTTAGCTTCTTTTTTTTTTGGTCACTCTGTATATATATATATATATATTTGCAATAAAGCAACAAAGGTAGTTAGAGAAGAACAATACTCGAAAACATAAGAAATCTTTGCAAACAGCAAAAAGAAAAAAAAAAAGCCTAAACGAAAGCTGAAGCACAACGTGTGACCCTGCGGTTATCTCTTCCGTGCACAGATAGTATATTTTCACCTCGTGGGAAATATCAATGAGCAAAATATCCACGCGTATCCGAGTTCCGCCTACGACGACGATATCACCAGACAGACTACTTCGCTGTATCATACTTTTTGCACGTAGTTAAAATGGGTGCCTGAAGCGGGGATTGAAACACGACCGGCATGCTGACAGTCAACGCTTCTAATTCCTACGCTATCATCTGCATCGGTTATATATATGAACGAAATCATAATGTAGACATTGTCAAATGCAGAGATGACCAAAGCCATTAGTTAGTAGCGATTTTCGTACAAGAACTCCAAGAGTAAAGGGGAGGATATATATATATATATATATATATATATATATATATATATATATATATATATATATTATATGCATATATATATATAGTATCAATATATATATATATATTATATGCATATATATATATAGTATCAATGTATATATATTATATGCATATATATATAGTATCAATATATATATATATATATATATATATATATATATATATATATATAAACACACAGTATCAATAAAATAAGAAAACGACATTATAAAAACAAGTGAAGCATGCATGGTCTACGTGGGTGCCCAGTGAACGAGGCATAAAAAATTACAAATACCCCTAACCCCCATTTAACCCCAAAAGTCCCCAGGAGACGTCAAATCCTGGTGAAAATGAACAACCGGTGCAGTTTTATGCCTTAACATATGTAAATTTGAGTTCTGCACCATACTAAAAAATAAATGACTAAGTCCATCATTTGCTGCCTCCCCCCACATTTAGCCCCCAAAATCCCCAAGGCCTTAACATATTTTCATTTGAGTTCAGCACCATGCAAAACCGCTAAATACACATACACAGAAAAGTTTGGACAAATATGGTGAAATAGTCTCTAAAATGGAGTGTTTTTATTAGTCCTAAAAGAGCCCCTTGGGCACACCCAAGAGTTATCGCGAAGTATAAACAAAATGATATAGAAATCAGCTAGTTACAAGTTTCTAGAAAGTTTATCCACGGGATCAGTTTTTTTTTTTTTTAATAAGCATAAAAGTGTCAATTTTAGCCATTTTAACCCGAAAGGCACACCTAGGAGTTTTCCCGGAAAATCCGTTCTGTTACTTTTTTACCCATATCATGTTTAATGTTTGTGTAAAATTTCACAAAATTCCAAGGCGTAGTTATTGAGAAATGTGTGGACGGACGAACGGACGAACGGAGGAGGGTGAATTTACAGGTCCACCCTCCTTTTGTCGGAGATCAATAATATATATAGATTTATTCGTTTATTCAATAAGGATGATACATCAAATAGGGGTGAAGGATAAGTAAAACACTTTATACCATGGTATTACGAAGTCTAATGCTTCTCATCAGAAGAGGAGAGAGGGTGCTAGCTAGCAATAGGGATGCGACGTCTAACAATAGATACATTAGGAGCGAAATAAAGCAATTGGTTGAGCTTTGCATTATCCCGATGGATCCTCTTAAAGAATCGATATTATCATTATATCCGACACTTCAAAGTTTTCAAATTTCTCATGGTGAGGCAGAGCAAATTGCTTATTTGGAATATCAATTAAAATAAAAAAGCAAGTTGCTGTGTTGTTGACGTGGTCTGTAAGTTCAAACATCACACGTAAGTTTCTTGATATTTTTTTTGTTAACTGGAAAGAAATTTATATAAAATAATTTTATAAAAGAAACAGTAGGTTCTCTAGAGTGCAATGTAGAATAATATATACTTTGGACTAAGTTACTGCATGGAGGCATGTGAAGCTTCCTCCCCGGGCGATTACACGGATTTCAATGAGAATAAAGATATAGGAGCGTTAAATATTTGTTGATCATCATTCAATCCCGGGCAACGTCGGGTCTTACTGCTAGTATATATATCAGAATGTGTATATAAGGACATTTCTGAACCTAGATATTCAACGAATTTTTAATCTACAGACTTCAAATTTGGTGTATAGAGTATTAAGACACGTGGAAAACTTTTTAATCGGTTTTCATCAGAAAAAAAAAAAACCCTGATAAGAGGTCAAAATTGAAAAAATGGTACGAGAGGCGGGGGGGGTGATAGGATTTTTATCTGTTTTCAACATTTTTACGACTGCGTATACACAATCGTGAAATATGACAGCCTTCTTATGTTATGTATAGGTTGATTCAAAAATTCATTTGAAAGATCATGTCAAGTTGGTTTAATGGTTATCGTACTTTACTTACTGTCTTTAGATTTTGGTTTTGATCTTAGTTCGAGTATTTTTTTTTTACTTATAAGAAGTGAACTGCTTAGAAAAAAATACTCGCATGCACATGTCTCAGAGGTTCTTTTTCCGTTTTATTTACTTCATTTTTTTTTTACATAGGAGTCACCACTTATCAAGGCCCGGAGGCCACTCGAGGATAAGGGTTATTGAGTGTCCAGTAATCAATGGGATAATATCGTAGTAATCGTTAGTAATGGACATTTGGCAGATTGGATTACTTAAGGGGGCGGTTCACCAAGAATTTGTTTATGTTGGAGTTGAAGACAACCAAGTTGTAGTCAGATGGGAAACAGGCAAACGGAAGAGAGTTCCACAGGCATGCAGCTCTAAGAAATAAGGTTTGTTCATGGAATCTACGTTTATAATAAATAAGAATGACTTAAAATATAATATTTAGGCGTATTTTACGACCGGGCAACGCCGAGTGGTTTGCTAGCATATATTTATGAAAATATAGAAAGAGAATTTCAATCGAATAGGCAAAAAGGAGACGAAAACATAGAGAGAAGAACAGAGAGAGAGAGAGAGAGAGAGAGAGAGAGAGAGAGAGAGAGAGAGAGAGAAAAGAGACGTAGATAGAGACTATATATATATAAGCCATTTGTTTAATTAAATGACTCGATGATAAAGTCATGAAAACAGGAATAATAACACAAAAACAAACAAGCAAATAAATAAAACAATGAAATTTTCCATCCAGTTTACAGCCGCCATTAAAGTTGAACGTGTCACCTTATGTAAATGGCGCACTTTTTCTAACGACAACGACGATTAGAAAATGAGTGAGACGGGGGAAGGCGTGAGTGCGCCGGTGTGAAAAGTTGCGGTATGGGGATGGAAGGCGCGAAGAGCCGCCGTTCTAATTAAAACAAATACTGAAATAAGAGCCGAGGCGACACGGCGCACTCGTCTAAACACTCGATTAATAATAGTATCAGAATATCAGACTAATTTCAAGAATCAGATCTATTAAATCGAATTTAAAAATACAAAAATCGAAGCGAATAACAGCATACATATCTGCATACTGATTCGGCGAATATTTTCGAGAGCGCTTGAAATCGCGTCAGAGTAATGGAGCGAGAACAGCGACGTTATAAAATTTATTTTTGATTTTTAAGGCAATGGAAAGCCAGAAAAAAGCTGAAGAAAAAAGAAAACTAGGGTTTGTATTACTGTACACATAGATTCGAAAAAGTTGTCAAAAAAACAAATATATAACAAATAAATGTTATCAAAGGCAAGATAAGTTACTTTTCTACCTAACTGGATATATTTTTCGTGTTTTTATTCAATGTAACATGTTTATTCAGCTCGAAAAGCATACAGTGTTTACCGATGTATTGAAAAATTCAAAATGGCGCCCGACACTCTCTTTAACACGGTAAGTTCAGGAAAAGATGTTATAAATAATAAACAAGACAAAATGCTGTTAGAAATTCGCTCATTATATGTTACCGTGACATAAGTTGACATATATTCGGTGTTTTTTTAATAGTATTTTATCTAGTTTATTATTTATAACACCTTTTGCCAAACTTACCATGTTAAAGACAGTGTCGGGCGCCATTTTGAATTTTCCAATACATCGGTAAACACTGCATGTTTTTCGAGCTGAATAAACATGTTACATTGAATAAAAACAAACAAAAAAAAAATGTATCCAGTTTGGTAGAAAAGTAACTTATCTTGCCTTTGATAATATTTATTTCTAATGTATTTGTTTTTTGACAACTTTTTCGAATCTATGTGTACAGTAATACAAACCCGAAAACTATTTTCATAAATTGGTTCAAATACTCTGAAAAATAATATTTTCACCATAATGTTTTCAATAATAGTTATTTTTATGGCAAGCACCCGATTGAGCTTCAATTTATGGTATTGTCTGCAAAATATTTACAACAAACCCTCGTTTAGTTACAACTACTACCAACATTCTCCCCCAATCTATGTCTGTGTCTAAATCTAAGCACAAATTCCATGAACAAAGTTTCACTCCTAGGACTGTCCACCGGTGGAACTTTGTACCATGAGTTTACTTTCCAGCTGGCTACAACATAGTCGTCTTCAAGTCCAGTGTAAACATATTCTTGCTGAGCCGTCTCCTTAAATAATCAAATTCTACCGATTTTCAACCACTAAGCTATTTTCTCATTTAAACTCATTAACCCTTCTCTTCTTTTATCAGAGTTTGGAATAACGAGAGGAAGAAAAGAGAGAGAGAGAGAGAGAGAGAGAGAGAGAGAGAGAGAGAGAGAGAGATAGAGAGAAAGAGATAGGTAGGGGAAGGAAGGAGAGGCTGACGTCAAGAATAAGGTGACTTCCATTTTCTACTTTGCTTACGCCTTTTCTGATCGGGTTTTATTCAACGTTGGACGTGTTAGCCATCGGCTTGTTTTTAGGTAGCATAGAGCATCGCTTACGCGTTATGCAACACACACACACACACACACACACACACACACACACACACACACACACACACACACACACACACACACATATATCGGAAGAGAAAAAGAGAAAATATCAGAAATTAGTACAAAATCACAAAGTGCTCAACTGTAAGTTTTAACAGGGTGCATGTCTATTTAATTTGAAGGCCTACTGATGAGACGATTACCAAAGCGTCACCACGTGTCTTACAACGGCGACAAAATAATGGACATTAATGATTTAAAGTCATAATGTGTAAACTTGTTATTCCACGTATGCTTCTATAGAAGTATTTTCAGTGTTATACGTGGCCTAAAAAGCATATAAAACGATGTTGTTTTTAATTTATCGTATTTATTTTTAATATTTCGCGCAGTCCTCTGCTCTTTGTCAAAAGACGAAGCAAAATCATTTTGACAAACAGCAAAAGACTGCTCGAAATATCAAAATAAAATATATCAATTTAAAAACAACATAATTTTCTGCTTTTTACACCACTTTAACCCTGAAAATGACTAAAACTTGATCGACAAGTATGAGATTAATTTTGGGAATTCAGTTGCGAAGTTTTACATTCTGTATGATTTTTACTTTTTTTAAATTTTATTTTTTATTTTTCTTCCTTTGAAGATTGTAATGCTGGTATGGGGCAGCCAAACTAGCTGCCAACATTGCCCCGCTTTTTTATTGAAACCAACCGAGAGCTCTTTTTAGTACCCTCGCTGTTCCCTTTAGTGCAATTGTCTGAATCTCTTTTGCGCTTGGTTTTCCAGGAATATTAGTTAGGTAGGACTTCAGGTTCTTCTTCATAAGTCCTGTGGCACCTATAATAACTGGTATGATTGATATCTCCTTAAGATTCCAGTTTCTTTTCATATCATACATGAGACCTTGGTATTTGGTCTGTTTCTCTCTTTCAGCTCTGTTCAGACCTCCATCATTAGGAACACTCACTTCAACCAAGGTTGCAACTCTCTCTGACTTATTCCATATAACTATGTCAGGTTTCACAGCAGCATTTTCAAGGTAGGTGGCTGTAGGTATTACATGGTCGTAATGTATGGTATATAAGTCATTTCCAACTGTTCTTTCAGGTTGATGTTCCCAGGACTTGCTGCTACACTGGATGTTTAATTTTGTGTATGCGCATAATTAGACAAATTCAACGAGCTTGTTTCGTGTTCATAATTAATTTTATCGATTTTTAACCTTTAATCGATGTCTCAATTAATGTTCAATAATGCAGGGAATTGTGCGTTCCGCCATTTTGTTTCGGCTGTTCCCTTTGTTCTTTGATTTTCTTCGTTTGATAATTGAAGCAACAATTTTGATAATAAACCTCTTCTCCACCTGTGTTACCCGCAAAGGTGTAATATAGAGGACTGCGCAGAGAAAGTGAAATAAAAAACACTCGATAAGAGAGACAAGTGCACAAAATATGCGAGAATTGAGTATTTTCCATTTTATTATTTTCTCGCGTATTTTGTGCACTTGTCTCTCTTATTGAGTCTTTTTTATTTCACTTTTTCTGCGCAGTCCTCTATATTACACCTTTGCGGGTAACACAGGTTTATTATCAAAATTGTTGCTTCAATTATCAAACGAAGAATATATATATATATACATATATATATATATATATATATATATATATATATATATATATATATATATATATATATATATATATATATATACATACGTATTATTTACTAGCATTTCAGCCCGGCATTGCCCGGGTATTTGGAGATGTATGTTGAGCAAAAAAAAAAAAAAAAAAAAAAAAACGGTCAACACACACAGAGACACGTTCACTTTTATAGATATACTAGCATGGGTGGCCAACGTTGCCCAGGTGTTTGGAGGTGTATGCTGAGCAAAAAAACAAAACAAAAAAAAACGGTCAACTTTTTTAACTTTGACCCCTATTATGACCCCTTAACATTTATTGTTTTGGGCTCAACTCTAGTTATTAAGTTAGATCCATGTCCAAGAAACCTATATCTAAAATTTCAAGTGTTTACACCCAAAATTGTCGGAGGAGTTTGGTAGAGTTCTCAAAGGTCAAATCGTTGAACTTTGACTCCTTAACAGCCAAATTTCTGGCCGAAAACCGATCACATCGATTTCCCGAATCTCAATACCCTGTATATCAAATGTCGAGTCTATAGACTGAAAATTAACAGAGTTATTGCATAGGGAAATGTACACCGACACGTTCACTTTTATAGATATATAGATTTATCTATTAAACATTTGAATATTTTATTCAAATATCTATTAAATATTTTACGTGCATAAAATTTATTTTTGGAGATATGTGCACCATCCGCCCTCAACACGGCTAAAAGGTTCGAACTCGTAACAGCGCCATAAGTAGTCTGCCATTCTACCATAAGACCACAGTATCTCCTCAAATGTTTACAAGAAGTGTATCGCTTTTAAATGTAATATCTATTGTTGGTTTATTTATTTGTTTATTAGCGATTCTGTCTTATTTAATTGTTACGCTCGCCTGAGCGTTTTGAGGGAGTTACCTGCCCTTTCTTTATATTCATATCGATTCAGTTGGTTCCAAGAAAAAGTGGAACGGGCAGAGAGAAAGACAAAGAGAAATAAAATGTAGATGGTCGTCCTATAAATAACTGAATTCGTACAAGACTAAAAAGAAAAAAAAATCTATTTTTTTATTACATTTTCACCCCAAGCAAGGCATATTGTCACTTTAAAAATAATGTATTCCAGCACTGTTGCTACTTAGATTACTAGTAGAGCTTACGACTTAACCCCCCCCCCCCAAAAAAACAAAAAACAAACAAAACAAAACAAACAAACAAAAAAGCATATATTTAAAAATAAGGTATTCCAGCAATATAGCTTACTAGTAGAGCTTTAGGTTTCTTATGCCGGATTCTGATTTCCAATCTCACTACGTTCACCTACATGATTCGTAAACGGCGAAACAGGCTTCCGTGAGTAATTAACTATTAGATAATACTAGACTACCCGTGGCCAGTTGGGTCAGTATATGTTATTGCTAGCTATAGAATAGTGAGTATACAGAATTCACGTATAAACGCGATACTCGCGATGGAAAGAAAATATTTTTAACAATAACGTAACTGGATCCAGAATATATATTTTTGTTACATAGCAGACTAATTCGTGTGAAAGTATATTAAAAAAAATATATAGATAGATAGATTTCTCTAAGTTGTTTCAACTAACGTAATGTACTTGCAATAACCCTTAACCCTTATCCCTGAGTGGCTTCCGGGCCTTGATAAGTGGTGATCACTGTGTAAAAAAAAAGCAAACAAAAAAACATTAAGCTTAATTGTACCACATTATCTTTTCTTTCCTGCAGCTTCCAGCAAACTATTGAGGGGTATTATAGGAACCGACTTCTCCACACAAGTGAACATACAAACACGAACGGATGACCTTAAGGAAAATACAATTATCGCCCTTTAACGCTTATAATATCATCCTTGGCTACAAGGGGGCGATAGAGCAACCTTCACTTCCGGTTTGTATTATTCATTCTCTTTTCGCAAGACCTCGCAACAAATTCAGATGTGACAAAAAACACTTTCCGGTTTTGTGCAAATGGCAAAACGGACGTTCGATCTCTCATCAAAAACTTTTAGAATTTAATATTTGTTTTATGATGTAAATAAATTTACTTTGGTTGTAATTATATATCGGCATATTTGTGTCTTCATTTTATGGCAAGGTGAACATGCGTCATTTTTAAAATTATCTTCTATTTAACAATAGAGAGTGATTTCGCCAACTACACATCAAAAAAGGCGACTCCTTCCTCAACATATGTCACTTCCCAATCTGAGGGCATCACATTGGGAAAGAGAAAATTGTTCCCGGCTAGTATATATAGGTAAGTATTACTGTAGAATAAGCCATACATAGTAAAAAAATAAAAAAGAACATGTTTACCGAGTAATTTATGAGGTGACAGTGGTCTAATAGTTACCTACACGGACTGATGATATGAGTGTCTCTAAATCCTTTCTACATGCATTAGAAAATACGATAACAATAAACGCAGTAATGACTGGCTGTAAAATTATCAGGGAAACTAATGCTAACAATAGAATATTTGGATTCATACGATATAACCATGTGTATAAATTATTCATTCAGCTATTAACCTCATTTTTGCACTAATTGAAATAACTTTTAATAATATTTATCTTTTATAGCATTATAAAAAAAGGCAGCGTGATCTAGTATGAAATACTTAATAAGATGTTGAACAATGTGAAATTTCTCACCCCACTACCTAGAAGCGGAATAACTTATTTTATATGAAGGGTGAAAAAAAAAATAAATAAATAAAAATAAAACGCTTGACCCCTCCGGAGCGCTACTGAAAGCACCAAATAAAATTAAGGGTGCCTCAAAAGCACCACTAAAACTAAGTTTCTCCCCCATTTCTTTATTTTTTCGTGGCTGACGAAATGAGAACAATCAACTCGAATGGTTACATTAAAGGCCATATAGATTTCGAAGTGGACATAAATAGTCAAAAGACCGTCTAGAACGTTCCCAAATTAGAAAAGTTGCGCTGGAAGAAGGTCGGACATTACATCGGCTGAAATGTGAAAATAAAAACCAATATAGGAATGGCAGTTTGGATAATCGTTATCATTTTATTATGCTGGAGGTTAAATCCTTTCTACAGGCAATGCTGATAAAGAATAACAATAAAATTAACACGATCATGGCTGACAGCATGAGAACAATCTAACCTGGTGGTTAGAATAACTTCCATGCAAGTGTTCAAGTTCGACCGATATATGCCAAAGATCGACGAAGACGTTCCCAAATTCGAAAAGATACACCGCAAGAAGGTCGGAGATTTCATCGGTCAAAAATGTGAAAGTAACAGCCAGTATGAGAATGGCTACCCGAATAATTGTAATAATCTATTTTATGATTTAGTATTTTTTTTATTGTCAGATAATCATATATTAGATACAGTTCTCCATTAGTAGAAATTTGTCGCATTATAAAATGTCAGAGGTCACAGAAAAAAAAATGGCGACTCAGATTATCGCGACGCATCTATTATGCACTTGTGTCCAATAAAACCAATGAAATAAAAGAAATTAAAAAAAAAATCAGTAAATGTGTAGAGAGATGTATTTGAAATGAAGTTATTATGCCCTTTGGGATGCTGATGATTTTCCCCCAAAGGATGGTAAGCTACACAATCTAAAAGGCGTAACATTTACTGTTTATTGACGAATCGTAATGTCAAATGGTCGTCTGTAATGACACCTATTTTTTATTATTATTGTTTTTTTGTTATTTCGAAGAGTAATTTTGCCGCGGAAAGATATTCAAGCTTCCCACGTGTCCTCTCAGTTTTGGTCAGATTTCGATAGGATCAAACAGGATTACCAACGGCATTTTTTTTTAGCGATTCTGTATTATTTGTCACGTTAACCTGAACGTTTTAAAGAGTTACCTACCCTTTGTTTATATCCGAGTCGCCCTCATTTGGGACGTATTATTATTATTATTATTATTATTATTATTATTATTATTATTATTATTATTATTATTATTATTAATAATAATAATAATAATAATAATGTTCTTTTTTTCTATTTATTAAACATTTAAATATATTTTTTAATTGAAATATCTATTAAATATTAAATGGATAATTTTTATGCACGTAAAATATTTAATAGATATTTTGAATTAAAAAATATATTCAAATGTTTAATATATATATAAAACGTTATTATTATTATTATTATTATTATTATTATTATTAATAATAATAATAATAATAATATAATAATAATAATAATAATAATAATACGTTCCAAATGAGAGCGACTCGAATATAAACAAAGGGCAGGTAACTCCCTTAAAACGTTTAGCTGAACGTAACAAATAATACATAATCGCTAATAAAAAACATTATTAATACACACACACGCATACATACACACACGTAAACACACGCACACACACATACGCACACACACACATACACACACACACACACACGCGCGCACGCCTTGGAAGTTTTTTAACCCTTAAAACTAAAAAATAACTATTTAATTTTTATTTTTATCATTCATTAGAAAACTATTTAGTCAGTAAGTCATGTAATAACCTGTAATCACTGCATCAACTTGCTCTCTCGAATTCACTATAGTACTAATGCTAATTTAAGGGAGCATCAGTTGTTTACCATGAAACACTGTTTCGGGGATTTTAAAACAACACAGTATATTAAATCATGGCTCCTTAGCAGTGTTAATCAAACACGACCTCCCTTTATCGTAATAAGACATGTTACAAATATCAGATCTAGTTTCCTATTCTTAATTAATTTGGCTAACCTATTCATGTTATAAAAATGAATTTCTTACCTGTGAGATTCATTCGTAAAATACGTTTTATTGTGGCGCTGATTATTTGAAACTACCTCTTCCTCTTATCTATATATGAAAATGTCAGTGTCTGAGGACAAGTTTCTCAACCTATACACTCAACGCATTTTTCATTTACAGACTTGAAATCTGGTATATAGCGTAGTCAGATATGTGGAAAATTTTTAATCGCTTTTCATCCAGGAAAGGGGCTGCTAAGGGGTCAAAAATGAAAAATTGGTACTTGGGGGGGGGGATCATCTGACTTTTATCTATTTGTCAAAAAAAGTGCTAATACAAAATAAAAAAAAATTAATTATTGAACGAAATTCGGTTTCTTTGTGAACAAGTCAGCCATTTTAATATTTTGTTAAAAGTTGAAAACAAGGAGTTAATTAGTTTGTGATATCTTGAAATTTGAAAGGAAGTTGGAAGCATTTAAACTGCCAGGTATGAAGTCATTTAAACTAACTTAAATTTTCTTAGCAAATCTCAAATTTTGGTAAACTATTATATTTAAATCCGCTAATTTTATAAACAGAGATTAAAAAAATTAGTTATAGTTTTATAACAATTTGCTTCAATTTGATAACCAAACAATAATGTAGTAATCAAATTTAACTTTCAAAATCCGTAGATTTAATAAAAAAAAAAACACGATACTATAGTTAAAGATTAACAAAAAAATATATAATTTTTTTACTTCGCACTAGCGTCTATCAGGCATAACTTAACTGGATCCTTTAGGCGGTCACGCACATGTTTATTTGTCCTGTGTCAAGAGTGCTTTTCTTCGCACGTTTTGTTTGGCCATCCTGCTGGCATCAATCCCTATAACATGACTGCCCCACTAAAATTAATGGCGATATCTGTGCGCCCCTAAGCTGATAGAATTATCCCTTAAGCCAAATTTCCAATCTAGTGTATTAGATGAGACACTAATTCCCATGGTGTGGTGAAGATATATATGTACATAGACGTTTTCCACTAGAACTAACATATAAAGTTATCTTGTCGGATTTTCAAAGTCAGGCCCAAATAGCATTTAAGCTGATGAATCGAAATTTGCTAAATATATTTTTTATTGCTGTGTGATTTTATTGGCAATAAAATAATGCACTTAGCTATAATGTATTTAAGCAATTATTTAGTTCGGCACAGACGACTCTTAACATAATACATATTTAAGTAATCACCTAAAAATAACGCACACGCACATACACGCACACACACACACACACACGCGCATACACACGTATATATTTATAGATATACATGAAAAGAGATGAGAATTCAACGTTAAATAAATATTTTATTAGAGATCAATGGGGGAAAAAAGAACCTATTTAGGCCATGACATTTCGAAGTCAAATGCTTCTCATCAAAAAGGAGACGGATTTATTTTAAAAAAAATCGTTTAAGAACATTAGCTTAGAAATGAGATTTTTAATGCATCTTTATTCCTTTATTAGTGAATATACCTGTGCTTTACACAGGACTTTGCTGGCAGGCTAGCATCAGTTTTGCTGCTTTGGGATGGATTTTGCTTAGTTTTGTTTTGCATGGTTGTCTCTGCTGTGACCTTACCAGGCCACAAATATATACAGATTAATTATCTTTTTTACTTATTGAAACGGGTGTCAAGACCACATTGGTTTTTATAAGATATTTGAGTGCGATTTACATTCCGGGAAAATTGGGGTGTATACTTTTTGATTGTGAGCATATGGATAGTAGCGAGTACCTATATATATAAAAGGCAAAACGTGTGTGACCATTTCGTGCATGTCTCGCAAGGGCTTTTCTAGCACACGCTCCCGAGGGGGGGGGTTACGATCGCTTAGAAGTGTTTATATAGGCCCTAGATAATAATATCTAGGATTTGGGAAAACGCATTGCGTCTAGATTTATTTACAAAATTATTGCTATTTTGGCTTCTCACGTGTTGATTCGGCTTTTTTGTATTTAAAAGCGAAACTAATTCAAAGCCTACATTTTTTCCTGGCAATCACACCGGGAAACGTCCAGGAGCAACCAGCTTTGATCAATGTTGTATATCAGACAATTGCTATTCAATCTGGACAATTGGGAGCTGGTTTTCCCCTCCCTGACATCTATTGGGGAAAAAGCAGTCAAATTTGGGTAAACAAACCCAAACGCTGCCTCTTCGTGACTTCTATTTGACCTTCTTAATTAGGTCAAATGGAAGCAGCAAAGTTAACTTTTATTGCGGACACCTGTTTTTAATAGTTAAATAAATAAATTCAAACGTGTCTCCGTCGAATGTCGCGGTGGCCCAATGGTTAACGTCAAACGTTTTTGTTTCACACTTTGATTTCCAACTTTGCCTGAAGGGTTCGAGTTCGATCCTCATACTCACCCACCAAAACTTTTTTTTTTAATTATTTTACCCCCCCCCCGGAGTATATACCGCAATTTTACCCCGGAATGTAGATCGCACCCAAATATCTTATAAAACCACTGTGGTCTTAACACCCGTTTCAATATCACTTCTTTTTAGTCTGATGAAGTGTTGATTCTTAATTGGGACTCCACTGAAACATGCATGCACATATATAACCAATGTTGTTTGTATAATAAACAGTCTCTCTCTCTCTTCCTATATATATATATATATATATATATATATATATATATATATATATATATATATAATTTGGAAATATTTAGATATTAGCATGAATATTAATTGGATCTGTTTACATTTCTTATTAGAAAAGTGATATTTTATTACTAGAGAGCCATGAATTTAATAGCTGTCCTATTTTTAAATCTCTGAAACAGCTACACTATAAACAGCTAATGATTCCCCGTTTTATATTTCAAAATTTGAGTTAAGTTTTTTTTTTCACCGTTACATAGTTGAATCCCATTTTGTAATCATGGATTTCCTACCAGTAAATCGTCTTATGCAAGTGCTAAATCTGCGATATGTTAAACTTAAAGTTGATATCTATAGAAATTTTATTTAAAGTTGATATCTATAGAAATTTAAACTGCATTTAAAAATTTTTATTTGCGTGATTTTTTTAATAAAAATACTTAACGCTTCTTTAAGACTATATATATATATATATATATATATATATATATAATACTAAAAGTCTATGGATCTTGTATGTTTGCAATCAGATTTCCGGTTTTCAACATCCGGTTGCGCATGCGTAAATAGCAACGTCTTCAATCCGTTATTCCAATTCCGGAATTTTTATATCGCTTTTAATACAAACAATTTCATTTAATTTGATCAAATAGTTTTTTGTTTTTTTTTAACGGCTAAAAACATTCAACTTCGTAAAGTCTGTCGCAGTTTCAAAAAAACTTCTCCCTTTTAAAAAAACAAAAGTAAACAAACAAGAAAAACAACACTCATTATTAATAGAAACAGCGGCGGTGAAAGAAAACACCTCTCACTTTCCCTCTAATAGATTTCAACACTCCTACTCCCTCTGTTTTCGTTACGTACGCGAGAAATCTTTAATTCATGTCATTATAAATAAATAATTTTATAAAATCAACCGTAGTTTTTTTTTTTTAACGGCTAAAAACATTCAACTTCGTAAAGTCTGTCGCAGTTTCAAAAAAACTTCTCCCTTTTAAAAAACAACACTCATTATTAATAGAAACAGCGGCGGTGAAAGAAAACACCTCTCACTTTCACTCTTATAGATTTCAACACTCCTACTCCCTCTGTTTTCGTTACGTACGCGAGAAATAGTTACGTGTATGTGTGAGAGAGAGAAAAAGGGAGCGATGTAAAACTGGATAGTTAAGCGAAAGGAAAACATAAAAGTTTTTTTAAAACACTCAAATTGTACAAAAAATGTTGTAAATAGAAAAGTATTGTCTTAGTTTTAGTGACCTTATTATTAGCATATGAATACAATATTTATTTCTGTACAATAAGTGCTTAAGCACCCGTGCTTTTCAGCGATACATATTCAATAAAATAAATTGATTAATATAATTAATCTGGATATAAGAGAGTTAGAACCTGATAAGAAGTCTCAATTAAGCAAAAGGATAACAAAAGTTTTCTTTAAAAAAAATTAATTGTACAAAAAATGTAAATAGAAAAGAATTGTCTTAATTTTATTGACCTTATTATTAACATACAAATTAAATATTTTACACAATGGGTACTGAATGTTTGCTTAAATTAAATGAAAAAAGTTACATTTTATTTTCATTTTCTATTTAAAAAGCCATTATTAACATGTGGAGAGTGTTTTTTTTTTATTATTCTGTACTTTCAACTAACAATTTCATTTAAAAGATGATATATCAAAATTTGAATTTAACTATAATAAGGATTATGATACCTGTTCAGTGCATATTTACCTATAAGTATGACCAACCACTTATAATTCAGTAACTGTAATTTAAAAAAAAATAACAATTATAATAAACAGAACGACTCATAGAAATCTATCTATATTCTTTTTTCATTTTAATATACTTTCATAGAAATGCTTCTGTTATGTAAAAAAAAACTATTTTCTTTATGCCACAAGTGTCACGCTCATACATGAATTCCATAGCTAATATAACGTACTGACCCAACGGGTCACGGGTGGTCTAGTATATATATAGTTATCAACATACAGTAATGTTTCGCTGTATCACAGCTAATCAGTGCAGCTAGCCAAGTAACTATCGCAAGCCAGATTTGAAACTCGACTGCCTAGACGACAATCGGCGCTTATAACCGTTACGCTATTCGGTTACTGCTAGAATTGGCATGTGAATTAACAAATTAACAATAGCCAAACATTATCCAAACGCCCATGCTCCATTTGTTTACACAAAGAGCATCGCTTAATACGCTAAAGCAGTTTGTTTATCACTTCTCATAATGCTCAACCCAAGATAGAGAGCATATATAGTCGTGCATATACGGTACTGTTTCGCTGTATCACAGCTCATCAGTTAGTATATATATGTAATATATATATAACATACATATAATATATATGTGATATATAAAAAATATATATATACAATATATATATATAATATAGTATATAGATAAGTTATGCATACTATATACATAACACACACACACACACACACACACACATATATATATATATATATATATATATATATATATATATATATATATATACGAATAAAAAAGAATACGAAAAGTATAAAAGCTTATAACTTTTCTTTATTCGTTTTTAATTGGTAACGTGCAGGAATACAAAATAATATATATATATATATATTTGTTTACTGTTTTGGGAGAAAGAATTCCAACAAAGTGCTCGATTACAAAGAAAAACTTTTTCGATATAAGAGCTTAATATTTATTTATTTAATGGTACAGAAGTTCAGAAAAAAAACATTGGTACCGTCGGTTTCAAGACCAAGATAAAGGGGACCAGTTAATAGTAAAACGTAAATGATGTTAAGCTCTCGTCAGCCATGTTGTTTATTATAGAGAGTAGTAGACCAAAGTCTAAACGCGCAAAGCCTCAGTTAAATGTATTTATATTTTAAAGGTACTGTGCGCGGAGTATTGCAGATATATGATAAACACGATAGGTATAATTATCTTGAGCTATAGATTAACAATTGTGGAATTATCAATCCGCTTCTCCGGACAAAAAATATAACAAAATCAAATCACGCGTACGATCGTTTCGGAAACAATATCCATTTATTCACTTAGTATTTACAAATAAAATGTTAAGAAATAAATATTTTTAGATATCGTTTCCTCCTCAGCACAAACGAGGGGGTATAATTGTGAAAGACACCAAATTAATACTAATGTCTTTGAAGTTATTATGGCTGGTGAGCGTAGAAATTAATTAGAAAAAGAAAAATGTGTAGCAATAAAATAAAATAAAATTAAAGTCGAGTTAAATTCTTTTTTTTTGTTTATATGATTTACATGAGATATATTTTCAATTATATTTAATGTAAACGAGTATAATGTAATTATATAATGTCTAGCTGATACAATTAAACTATTGTATGATGATGATGTTTAATTGGTTGAATGGTGAAAAGAGGAAAAATAATAATTACATTTTTGATTTTATGCTTGGGTAGGATTTTTATAAGGGAGAAATTAACTGTGAATGAAATTTAAAAGAGTATGTAAAATTGATTTTATGGAATTTTCCCATGAGATATAAAAAGATATAAACAAAAGTATTTAAAAAAAAAAGTTAATAAAATAATTACCTTTGTATGGGATGGGTTCCATATTGTTTTTTTTTCTTCCTTTTTTTAACCGTAAGGAAGTTTTTCGATGTGTAATGTTTCATTTTTGTCTTGTTATGTGGCACAAATTTAAAAGAGTTTTACACATAATTTGATTATGTTATGGTTCTCCCTATGAAGTTGATTGATAATTTCACAATTGTTAATTTTTCACCCCCCCCGCCGCTCTCGCTCTGTATATATATATATATATATATATATATATATATATATATATATATATATATATATATATATATATATGTAGTAAGTTATGAAAATATATATGGCAATTAAGCTACACAGAACAATCCGCGTTTCTTTCTCGTGAGAATTCACCAGGCTTATATCAGACATAAGCCTGACGAATTCTCACGAGAATGAAACGCAGAATATTCTGTGTAGCTAAACTGCCATATATATATTTTCATAACTTACTATCTAGCTCTACCTATGTATTGAGCATTGTTGAAGTAAATACTTAAACATTTACGCATAAAATTATACCTTCGTATATTAATATTTATGTGATTAAATGAAGTAATCATCTATCTATCTATCTATCTATCTATCTATCTGCCTATCTATACTATCTATATATATATGCATATATATATATATATATATATATATATATATATATATAAATATAAAAATATATATTTACGTACTGCATCACTTTCATGTCAAATCAATGACGCACCATTCATTGATTTCCTGCTTAAACTCAACGGCCGCCATTTGTAATCACACATACAGAAAAAAAAAAACGCCATCCATCATAGCGAGATAAGAAAATGTCTCTCGCTTTCAGACATTCAGTTAATTGTTAACTGCCACTCACCAAATAAATAAACTAAACTCCTCATTTATAACAGACGACACCTCCATTCCTTCGCGCATTCCCTTCGTTGTTTGGCAGCAAAGCTAATTCTCCCTGTCGTTTATTTAATATTTCATCATTTGCTTTTCTTTCTCTTTTTGGCCTCTCGATTTCCTTGGTATTTTTAAGATGAGAAACTATTCGCACACGTTTATTCTTGTCTTTCTTTATTTTTACGTTGCGCCACATTTGTTGACTTTTTCGTATTTAACTAACACATCCAGACGGAGAGACTTTATAGCAAATAGACATCTGGTTTTCAGACTTATCGCGTCGTTGAAACATAACGCAAACAGCCGGAAACGACAGCGTCCGTTATTTGTACTGCGCGGGTTATTGGATCAAATAAGCTCATCCAGAATTGAACTACGATTAAAAGTAATAGCAACACACTACAAAGACCATTAGACAGAGTTCCTAAAATGGGAGGCTAAAAAGAAGAGTAATGTGATACCAAATAAGCGATTGTTTTGGCCTCTGATTTTGTTTAGATCTTTTTATTCGAGTTGTTTTTATTCATACGTTGCGTTATAGAGGCTGTGAAAAAAGTAATATATTATTAAATGCGAGTATTTATTAAGTGTAATAATAATAATAATAATAATAATAATAATAATAATAATAATAATAATAATCGTTTATAGGATGGACAAAAGAAGAACTGAGACAACTCGACCAGGAAACTCATGATCATGCATAATGCACTACACCCAAAGGATGATACTGACAGACTCTACGTGAAAAGGAAAGACGACGGGAGAGGACTGATCTATATAGAAAACTGTGTGAAGGATACGAAAAAAGAACTAGAAAAATACATAATGCAAAACACTGAAAGGATAATTATGGCAGCGAGAGACACCGAAAAAAACAACAAAGCAGAAAACAGAGAGAACGACAAAACGAGAAAAGAGAAATGGGAAGAGAAACAAATCCACGGAAGATTCATAAGAATGACAAAAGATGAGAATAACGAAAACACCTGGACATGGATGCGAAAAGGACATATAAACCGAGAAACTGAATCTCTAATAACTGAAGCACAAGATAACTCGATAAGAACCAACCATATCAAAGCAAGGATCGATAAAACACAAAAAAAACAGCAAATGCAGACGATGTGGACAGAGAGACGAAACGATAAACCATATAGCAAGTGAATGCAGCAAACTGGCCCAAAAGGAATACAAAAACAGGCATGACCACGGGGGGGGGGGGCGGTGCACTGGGAATTGTGCCAACGACTGCATTTCGAGCGTACAGACAAATGGTACAAGCATAAACCCGCAACAGCACTCGAAAACGAGAACCACAAAATGTTATGAGACATGGACATACAGACGGACAACCCCATCCAAGCAAGAAGACCAGATGTCGTAATAATTAACAAGAAAGAAAAATCCTGTCAAATCATAGACTTTGCTGTCCCAGCTGACCACAGGGTGAGTATGAAAGAAAAGAAGAAACGAAGCAAATACACAGAGCTAGCCAGAGAGTTAAAAGGGATTTGGATGATGAAGAAAATCAAAATAGTACCGGTAATAGTAAGAGCACTAGGAACAATTCCGAAAAACTTCGAAAAAAAAAAATGGCAGTAATTGGAATCAGAGGAATAACTGCGAAAATACAACGCCTAACGATAAAGAAAACGGCTGAAATATTAAGGAAAACCCTAGAATGTGGGGAATAACACAAGACAATATAACAAAGAAGCGTTACAGGGAATGAAGAACGCCGAAGCTGCATATCAACAAGCTCTACACCATTATCATGCATCCCCCATCGTCTCATCACCGTCCCCTCCCAATAGAAAAGTGATACCAAAGAGTCGAGAAGGGTCAAGGAGGATGGAAAGATCGAGGAGAGAGCGCTGGCCAGACCTCCGCTGGACAAGCGCCAAGAGAACTGGGATCGTGGGGAGGCTTAGTGCCACTCAAATTCCAGTATAAACCAATGGCCACTACCAGCGAGAAATCAATGGTATGAGGCTGTTGCGATGACGCAGATTTATCTGCAAGTGTTATCGAAGGAGGTGGAGAGAGCTGGACGTCTGGGGAGACTTGTTGTCACTCAGCTTCCAGAGAACACCACAGGTCTCCAAACCGATCGTTTGTTGACTTGTGTGAAAGCTTCATGTGAGCTTATAATACCAATAATGATAATAATAATAATAATAATAATAATAATAATAATAATGATAATAATAATAATAATAATAATAATAATGATAATAATAATAATAATAATAATAATAATACAACCAATATCAATAATGAAAACAGCTGAAATATTTACGAACACTCCTGAATGTGGAGACTAACACACATGAGCCACATGCGCTGGCCAGACAAACTGCTGCAGAGACAATGCATGAAGCGCTACATGGAACCAAGAACGTTGAAATGGCATACCGATAATTCCTCTAAACCCTCTATCCCCCATTACAACATTATCCTGCCCCCAACCAAAAAAGTGTAAGACCGAGGAGAGCACTGACCAGACCCCCGCTGGACATCAGAACTGGGACCTTGGAGAGGCTTATTGCCACTCAAATTCCAGTGAAGATAAATGGCCTCTGCCAGTGAAAAACCAATGGCAAGAGACTGTTGCGATAATGCAAAGTCATTTGCAAATGTTATCGAAAGAGATGGAGAGTACTAGAAACCTGGGGAAACTTGTTGTCACTCAGCTTCCAGGGAACACCACAGGTTGTTATCAAGGAGAGATCTTTTAAGACCTGTGTGAAAGCTCCTTGTGAACCAATAGTATTAGTAGTAGTAGTAGTAGTAGTAGTAGTAGTAGTAGTAATGATGATAATAATGTGTGTTCTACACTTGCTCAAAAAAAGTATAAGCGTCGCCATGTTATCGGACGTGTAAACTTCATTGAGTCTCAATTTCCAACCACTGAAGACGTGCCAGGAGTTACCTCCTCTACAATGACACGAAACAAGAATCATACAACTTGTTGGATTTCTTTAATAATAATAATAATAATAATAATAATAATAATAATAATAATAATAATTAGCAGAAAGGAAATTCCACGGTAGTTGAAAACATCAACACATAAGCAAACAATAGAATGTCCTTCAATAGAATGATCAGTGTAACGTTAGTTCCGATCAGACCGTGGATTATGAAGTATATATTTTTGTAGACAGATACGAAGAACTGCTTTAGATATATTATTACAAGAAGTAGAACTATAGTCATGCGCCATTTTTTTTTAAATAGAGATTTTAATTCAATCCAAATAACTTGTAAATCAGTTAGTATTAATTATCTCACTATCCTTTTTTAACAACCTGTTAATTAGGCGGGTAAGTAATAAGATTTGATAGAAATATGTTACATATCAACTTTTGCAATCATAGTTGTAAGAAAATGGGATCAGTAAGAAGTGCGGTTGATTAGTGGGATTTGGTTAAACAAAGCAATGACAGTGTTGGATGTTGGCAGATGATATGGCAACACTTGTAAAAATATATATTTTATTACAATAAGAAAAATGCGAGCATGAAAAGTAATATGGTTAAGCTTAAACATGGAAAAGTAAAGGATTAGTTGTAAAAACTGGAAAAGAAAAGGACTAGATATTCTCGTAAAAATATAAATTTAGAAATTAAAATATTGTAGCATTAAGAATTGATTATATAATGTTATGAATTGAATTTTTTTAAATATCAATGCTGCAATATTTTAAGTTATAAATTTATTATATTTTTACTAGAATATCTTGTCCTTTTATTTTCCAGTTTTAACAACTAGTCCTTTACTTTTCCACGTTTAAACTTAACCATATTACTTGTCATGCTCACATTTTTCTGTTGTAATCTGTTTTTTTTCAGGCTCCTAGTAAATTAACTTGCTCTTTGTTTAATTTCAGTCTTATTTTTTGCCCCATAAACATTAACATACATATATATATAATAACAATGTACGGCACTCGTCTGCTTTCAATAAAAATCCCCCAATTATCTCCCTTTTATTCTTTCATTCTCCTTGTTTTACTTGTTACTGTTCATTTCGTGAGAGCGGTGAATTGGTAGCAACAGTAGCCACTGAAGCGATATGGTTGCTATGGAAACAAGTCATAAAAACACTGTTCACCTCCTTGCGTTTTTTTTTACGATTTTGAACACCAGTAAATTCATCATAACTTTTGTTTTACTGAACAAAAATTGACATTTTTTTTACAATATAGCTGAGAAGGGGGATCTATAAACTGTCATAATGGTTTGAAATTTGGTCGACAAATGAGTGAACGGTTAAGTTTTAAAGCAGTTCTAAACGACTAAAACTGCATACAAAAAAGGGGCTCCCTCAGTCTTTGACAGACTATGGTTACCCACGAAGGGGTGCCTGCGCGTTGAAGTCTTATTGGCAGGAGGTGCGCAATCTCCAACTACACCCCTCCCGAGTCGACATTGTTAAATACCAGTGGCAAATGAAGTGTACAAGACGACTAGAAACAAATGCAGATTAAACGGAGAGCACATACAGCGCCTAAAATTCCCAAATGGTTACCCATCTGGTACTAAACAGGCTCGCCGTTGCTTTACTTCGGTGATCTGACGAGAACCTGTGTGTCAACGCGATTATGCCGTATATGAGCTCCCACTTAACCATATTAACCACTTTGGCACATTAAATAAAGTAGTTTAAACTACCGTGTTTGGATAATAACAAAAATTCTTAATTCATTACGAAATTGAATGTCTGAATTTGTTAGATGAGTTTTTTATTATTACTATTATTGAAGTTATTTGAATTTTAAATCGCATTTTTAATGTTATCGTTGAAATAGATATTGATTGTTGGAATTTAATAGATGAGTTTTGACTGTTATCATCATTAAAATTATTCTGACTTTACTCTTATTTTGATGTTAAATGGATATTGCTGGTCTAGTTTGCAGAATCTGTATTCCACAGGATATGGAGACTCGTATTCAAGATGGACGTCACTCTTTCAAAGTGTGATATCAACTCTTAACGCTATAAAGAGTTTGTTTGCAAAGATCTGGTACATTGATATATCGCCTCAACACAACCAATGAGTGGGAAATGAAAATAAGTTTGTTTTTCATTTTATAAATTGTAAGAAAGAATATTGCTGAATAATTTAATTTACAATTTTCATGATTTTTTTTACAAAGGAATCGCCACTTATCAAGGCCCAGAGGCCACTCGAGGATAAGGGTCAAAGCGTGTACACTGTTCAAAACGACAATATCATAGTAATCGTTATAAGTGTAAATTTGGTAAATTGGATTAGTTAAGGGGAATGGCTTATCAAGAACTTGAAGACGGCCATATTGTAGTCAGCCAGAAAGCAGGTAAACGGAAGAGAGTTCCACAGGTGTGAAGTTCTAAGGAAGAAGTTTTGTTCATGGAATCTACATTTAGGTTTAGGCACAGATAAAGAGTGGGGAAAATTATTGATAGTGTTTTCAGTTAGACGAATGTTTCTCGTGAATTTTTGGCGAGGGAGACCATAGACTAGAGCTCAGACGATCACTTGCCATGAAAAATAACAAAAAAACAAACGATACAGACTCGCAACGTCTCTTCTGTGAGAAATCACAATCATGCTATCTCTTATAATATTTCTTAGTTTCTGGAAAAAATTTTGATATCTATGAAAAATAATTATTTCTAAATATTTTAGTGAAAGAGAATTCGATGAAGATTTTCAAATAGAAATAAAATATTTCCTAAATATTTAATTAATAAATATGTTTGCATGAAACATTATTTCATTTTGTAATAAATCCAATGCACATTTCAAAAGACTGACAAAACCATTTTCAAGTATTGAAACTCTAAAGAAAAAAAGGTTTTGTATTTATTGAAAGTAAGATGTAAAAAAAACCTCCTACATAGAAAAGTCAAAACGAAGAAAAGTTTTCATTCAAATGCAAATTTGAATACATCCAAATCAAAAAGTTATGTTCTTATTTACAATTTAAACCAAAACTCATGAGTTGAGTTTTAGAAATATCAACAATTAATATTTTCTTTAAATTTTAATAAGAGATATATAAAAAAAAACTTATAATACATTAGAATAAATAATATTTAAATTCAAATCCCTGAACATTTAAAAACGTTTAAATTGATTAAATTCTGTACATATTAATCATAACGCAAAGCATTAATATCAAATAATGAAGAAAAATATATAGATATAGATTTCAATAGAATGAAAATTTTGAAACACTGGGTTGCGATAAGTAACTCATTACTATTGTGATCTACACCTACCAGACACTGTCTGGCGATAACTAACTTATTAATATTGTTATCTGTACCGACCAAATACTGGCTGGCAATAACTAACTTATTAGTATCGTGACCTGCACCCATCGGACACTGGCGGGCCATAAGTAACTTATTACTATTGTGATCTACACCGACTTGACATAAACTGGCGATAAATAACATTTTAGTATTGTGATCTGCGCCGACCAGACACTAGCTGACAATAAATAAATTGTATGCATTGTGACCTGCACGTACCAGATAGTGTCTAGCGATAGCTAACTTATTAGTATTGTGATATGCATTAACCAAACACTGGCTGGCGATAACTAACACATAAGTGTTGTAATCTGCACGCACCAAACACTGGCTGGTGATAACTATTTTGTATTATGATCTGAACCGAACAAACACTGTCTGGTGATAACTAACTTTTTTGTATTATGATCTGAATCGACCAAACACTGGCTAGTGATAACTCACTTATAAATATTGTGATCTGCACCGACCAGGCCCTGGCTGGCGATAACTAACTTATTTTTGAAAAGTTACTCCTGATTAATTACAAAATGCCCTGGAAAAAGTGACTTCTAACTAATTGTGAGAGAAAAAAAATGTTTTTCGACTACTTTATTTAATCTACAATATTTAAACATTTTAAAAATGCCCTGGAAAAGTCACTTCTAATTAATAGTAGTAAAATGCGTTGTTATTTCACTACTTTATTTAACACAACAAAGTTTTAATATAACAGAAATGCCCCGGAAAAGTCGCTTCTGATTTATTACAAAAATGCACTGGAAAAGTCTCTTCTGACTACTTGTAAAAAAAAATTAGTTGTCAGCTAGTTTATTCAATGTAACAAAGTTTTAACAATACCATAAACATTAAGAAAAAAAAAGAAAATGCAACGCTTATTGCAGAGGAATTGTCATTTTTATTAAACAAAAGCAACCACTTTAGTTAATGCAACAGTTTTTATAGTATTAATATAAAAAATGTAAAATTCGACGATATTGTAACGACGTTTTCTATTTTGTATAAAACAATATTGCTGTCTGATACAATACACTCGTTATATATTTCCAATTGCTCTTCCACGCCGCAAGAATTCCATCAAGTGCAATTGGAAAATATCTTCGGTTGCATTTAACAATCTCCTCCTTTTTTTTTTTACATGCGACCACAAATTTACATAAAAATATCAATCTTAATTACTTTTAAACGTTAATAATGAAACAAATTTTGTTGTTAATTATTTGTAATCATTTTAAAACAAAACTAACCTTCAATAGTTTTGGTACGAATCATGTCAAAGTTTTGGTACGAATCATTGACAAAGTTTTCCTCGTGGACAACTCTGGCATACTAACAAATACCATTCTTAAACTGCAGAGCAACACCCTAAATTATTCTTGTTCTTGGCAAAATGCACGAACTAATTAGTGTTTCCGGATGCCTTCTTTCAACCGCTGTAATTTTATCTCTGTTACTTCCGCTCTCTTTGTTATATTAAAGAAAGTAGTTAAAAAACAAATCATTTTTTCTACCAATTAATCAGAACTGACTATTCCAGGGCATTTTTGAAATATTAAAACTTTGTAACATTAAATGAAGTAGTTGAAAAATCCATGAACGAGCTATTAGAAATAATGTTTCTCCTCTCCTTTTTGTTACATAAATAAAGTAGTTAAAAAGAAACTAATTTTTCTAACAATTAATTAGAAGTGACTTTTCCAAAGCATTTTTGTAATTAATCAAACGTAGAAACTGGGCATTTTTGTAATATTAAAATTTTGCTACATTAAATAAAGTTGTCGAAAAACAAAACAGTTTTTCATATAATTAATTAGAAGTGACTTTTCTAGTGCATCTTCGTAATTAATCAGACGTGAATTTTCCAGGGAATTTTTGTAATATTACAATTTTGTAACATTTAATAAAGTAGCTGAAAAAATATTTTTCGTACAATTAATCAAAAGTAACTTTTTCAGAGCATGTTTGTAATTAATCAGAAGTAGCATTTCCAGGGCATTTTGCAATGTTAAAACTTTGTAATATTAAATAAAGTAGTTGAAAAACAGAAAACTGTTTCTTACAATTAATCAGAAGTAACTTTTCCGGGGATTGTTTTAAACGTTAAATTTTTGTAACATTAAATAATGTAATTGAAAAGCAAAAAAAAAAAAAAAAAAAAAAAAAATTCTTTCAATTAATAAGAAGTGAACTTTCCAGGGTATTTTTGTAATGTTAAAACTTTGGCACATTAAATAAAGTAGTTTAATAACAAATCATTTTTTCTTACAATTTTACGAAACATTTTTCTTACAATAAATCAGAAGCGACTTTTCCAGGATACTTTTGTAATTCATCACAAGTGAATTTTCCTTAACATACATCGACAAGCCAAATATCAGTTTCTTGTTATTAATGTGTTTGTAATGTTAAATGTTTTCGTTAATGTTAAATGTTTTGTGTTGGGTTCCCAAATTCTCGTATGAAAATGGTGAATGGATCTCTTAGTAAAATGGAGTTATCTCGCTTAGGCTAGAAACAGATTAATTAAAAGCGCCCCAATTTAATTAGTTAAAAATATTTTCTGGTTTGTTTTAATATATACAGGGTGTCCACAAAGTCTGACTACATTATGTAGCCAGACTTTGTGGAAGCATCTTGTACATTATGTAGCCAGACTTTGTGGGCACCCTGTACACACACACACACACACACACACACACACACACACACACACACACACATATATATATATATATATATATATATATATACAGGGTGCCCACAAAATCTGGCAACATAATCTAGAGGATGCTTCCACAAAGTCTGGCTACATAATGTAGCCAGACCTGTATAATAAAATAAACAAACAAGTTAATTCTTAATCATCGAGAATAGTCCATGTATATTCCGAGAGTGTATAAAGAAATTTACATAAAAATTTAAAGATTAAAAAGTTTATATAACGATCGAAGCGAAGCGAAGTATTTATATATATATATATATATATGTATGTATATACATATATATATATATATATATATATATATATATATATATATATATATATATATATACTTGTTTATTGTTATATAAACATGCTCACATCCCGCTGCTACAAATAGCCACTTGTTTCAATCAAACAACAGATATCATCAGGCAGCGACTTGACTATTCAAAAGTTCAATGTTATCCATTGAACTTTTGAATAGTCAAGTCGCTGCCTGATGATATCTGTTGTTTGATTGAAACAAGTGGCTATTTGTAGCAGCGGGATGTGAGCATGTTTATATAATAATACACAAGTATTATCAACTCTTTTTATTGAGCACTATCTAACAACCTCGTTGAATTCATTAGCCCATTACTTTTGAATATAAAAAACCCGAATATATATATATATATATATATATATATATATATATATATATATATAATGGTGCAAAAAGACACGGAATATATATATATATATATATATATATATATATATATATATATATATATATATATATATATATATATATATAATGGTGCAAAAAGTCACGGAAAACGAAATCATCCCCAGTAATTGCCTACAATGTTTACCTAAAATGTGAAAAATACAGAGGGATCAACTTTATCATTCCCTTCATAATCGCTGTCTACTCTCAAAGGAACAGAAAGGATGCTAGAAACAAAAAAAAAGAAGAACACGTGACCTATTATACGTAGACCAAAGAAAAAAGAACTTAGCCATAGCATGGATAGACTATGAAAAAAAACATATGATAGGAGCCCGCAAGCATGGATAATAGAATGTGTGAGAATGTACAAAATACCAGTTTGATAAAAGTGCTATGAGAACATGGAGACTTTAACTGGCAGCTGATGAACAATACATAACTGAAATCAAAATACCAAAACGTATCTTCCAAGGTAATTCCTTATCACGCTTACTGTTCATTATAGCCATGATACCCCTGAACAAAAGAAAATGCCAAGCCAGATACAAGTTCTCTACTAAAGAAGAAAGAATGAACCACCTCATGTACATGGATAACCTAAAACTGTTTGCAAAAACAAAGGCAGAACTTGAGACACTAATACTCAATCAGAATCTTCAGCCAGGATATCCAAATGGAATTCGGTATGGAAAATGTGTACTGCTGATCATGAGGAGGAGAAAATTAGAAGCAACAGAAGGTATAGTACTACCCAATCAAACAGAGATGTTGGAATTGGGTGAACATTATAGCTACACATACTTGGGAGTTCTCGAAGCAGATACCATCAAAACTACAAAAATTAAAGAGAAAATTGAACAGGGAGAAGAACAAGAAAACTCATGATGATACACAATGCACTACACCCAAAAAGAATGATATGTGGCAAGGAAAAACAGAGGAAGATGCCTGTTTTTATAGAAGATAGTGTAAATAACACACACACACAGGCACAGACACACACAGACACACACAGGCACAGACACAGACACAGACACCCCCACACCCCCACACACCCCCACACACCCCCACACACACAAAGAAATATATATAATGCAGAACACCGAAATAATGATTACTGCAGCAAAAGACACTGAAAAAGACAAACAAGACAGAAAGAGAAGAAACAAGAGATAAGACACGAAAAGAAAAATGGAAAGAGAAGCAGCTACACGAACGACTAATAAGGATGACAAAAGATGAGACTAATGAAAACACTTGGAAATGGCTACAAAAGAGAAACCTAAACACGAGAACTCAATCGCTAATAAAGGCCACACAAAATAACGCGATTAGAACCAACCACATCAAAGCAAGAATCGACAAGATACAAGAAACCAGCAAATGTAGATTCTGTGGACAAAGAGACGAAACAATAAACCACATAGTAACTGAATGCAGCAAACTATCTCCAAAAGAATTTAAAAAAATACACACGAACAAGTGGAAAAAAGCAGTACACTGGCAATTATGCAGACGATTGCATCTTGAACGCCCAGACAAATGGTAAAAACACACACCGGCAGCAGTACTTGAAAATGAAAGCCATAAGATCTTATGGGACATGGTTATACAAACGGATAAACCGATCCAAGCAAGAAGACTGGATATAATAAAAGTTAACAAGAAGGAAAAGTCCTGCCAGATTTTAAATTTTGCTGTTCCACCAGACCACAGAGTCAAGATGAAGGACACGGAGAAGAGAAGCAAATACACGAAACTGGCTAGAAAGCTCAAAGTTATCTGGGAAATGAAGAAACTCAAGATAACATCACGAATAGGAGGAGCGCTAGGGACGATACCGAAAAACCTTGAATAAAAAGAGAGAGACTGGGAAAAAGGATGACTTAGAAAATACAACGGGTAACAATGAAAACTGTAGAAATATAAAGGAAACCCCTTGAATATGGAGACTAAAACACATGAACCACAGACACAAATTGGACAGACAGAAAGACAGACAGACAGAAATGACTACAGATGTAAAGCACAAAGGAACATAACCTGACATCAACTTTAAGATACCCCGCCACATTGTTTGTTTGTGTCACCATAAAATGGGACTACACCAATTAAATGAGGGTCAAGGAGGATGCAAAGACCGAGGAGAGAAAGCACTAACCAGACCTCTGCTGATTGCGTGCAAAAAGGACTTGGACATTGTGGATTCTTATTGCCACCAAGATTCCAATGAATACCAATGGTCACTGCCAACGAGAATCAATGGTAAGTGGCTGTTGCGAAAACGCAACTTCTTTTGCAAAGGTTACCGAAAGAAGTGGAGAGAACTGGAAATCTTGGGAAACTTGTCACTCACACTCCAGGGAACACCACAAGTTGTTCTCAAAGAGTAATCATTAATGATGGCTTGTTTGACTCGAGAAGGTAAGTAAATAATAATAATAATAATAATAATAATAATAATAATAATAATAATAATAATAATAATAAACATTTATGTTCTACACTTGCTCCAAATGAGTACAAACATCGTCATACCAAAGTATGTGCAAATCTTAATTTGAGCTTGTGCCCAAAGTTTGGAATCTAAGTGACGGACAAGTGGTACCAACATCACCCAGAAGCGGTATTGGACAATGAGCATGTCAAGATTCTGGGGGATTTTATGATTAAGTGTGACCGAAAGATAACTTACAGAGAACTGGATATTGTAGTTGTGAACCAAAAGACCAATAAATGCCAAATTATTGATGTGGCTTGTGGAAACGACATCACCATAACAGGAAAAAAAAAAATGCGAAATAACGGAATTATCAGAAACTGAAAGTGGAGATTGCTAAGTTGTGGAATAAGAAAACTCCCATCGTGCCAATCATCATAAGTGTGCTTGGCTCAATTCCAGATGATCGTGAGAAACAGTTAAACTCCTTGGAAATCAAGTAGAACATCACAGTACTCCAGAAATCAGTTTTGCTTGGCTCACAAACATCCTATGCCAGATGCTTTCCATCTAATTGACTCATTGACTATGCTCACTAGCTTTGGCACAAAATACCAGTGTTGATTGAAAAAAAAAAACAAAAAAAAAAAACGATATAAAACATCACAACACTGTGAAGTTGTTAATAATAATAATAATAATAATAATAATAATAATAATAATAACAACAACAACAACAACAACAACAACAACAACAACAACAATAATAATAATAATAATAATAATAATAATAATAATAAGAAGAAGAAGAAGAAGAAGAAGAAGAAGAAGAAGAAACGCGTTAAATAATGCGATTCCCTTGCGACGACGGATCACCATGAAATGAACTGGGGGATTTTTAATGCGAGTGTTTATTGTGTTTTAAACTGTAGAATTTGAGCTAAAGTAAAGAATGTTGTCAAATAGATTTTGAGTCGTAATGTAATTTTATGTTATAAATAATAAAATAGATTGGAATTGTTAGTTAAATAAACAAAAGTTAATTTAAAATAAACAAAAGTTAATTTAGAATGAACAAAAGTTAATTTAAAATAAACAAAAGTTAATTTAAAATAAACAAAAAATATTTGTGGTTTGCCAGAAAAAAAGGGCGACGTGTTTGGTGATGACTGATAAAATAGAGAAAGAGTTAAATAAGTTAGAGAATCAGTTAGCTGGCCACACAGTTAGCCAGCAACTTTGTAAGTTAGAGGACATGAGTTTTGAGCCCCAGGTTTTGTTTTGTGGCGCCTGTGAGAGTTAATGTGCGCGAAATAGAAAAAATGCAAGTACTGAAACCCCAACCGTGAAATGAATGTTTATATAGAAATTATAATTCGTGAAAAGAAGAAAGGAAAACATACAAGGTATGTGTCCTTTTGCTAATATCCCAACAGAATATGTTATTTGTCGTTTTGTTGAAAAAAAAAACTGTGCCTTATGTCATCGTCCAACTACGATTTTTAGATAAACTGACGACATAACACACATATACGTGCCTATACTCGTTATGAACGCGTTACACCTAGATAACGACAACCTATGATTCCTTGATTTTAAAGTATAACGAAAAGTCACAGAGACCAATATAGTAGTCCAAACATTGCTCCCTGTGACTTATTCCGTCAAGTACAATAATAGAAGTCCATGTCGGGTAGCAACAACTGATAAGTGAGTTTACAAGTAAATCGCGAAGCGTTTCCATTTCAAATCATAGCTTCAACCGACTCCAACCAGTTTTGCTTTCATTAAATATACGTGAACTGTAGTCACGTGTTCGAGCCACATCGCACCAAGTGCAATCGGTTTTTTCCAATTTCTTTATAGTTTGTTATTTGATGTGTTACGTAAATGCCGGGTAAAGCCGGTTAGAATCATTTAACTGTCTGTTATCTATCTATCTATCTATCTATCTTTCTATCTATCTTTCTATCTATCTAATTGTCTACCTATCTAGCTGAGTAAAGAGCAGATAAAATCTTTGAAAACAATAAGTTGAGAGAGCGTTCAGGTGCAGAAAAGGGCCAAAGGGTAATGTTGTGACAGATATCAAACTTGGGCCACCGAGCAAGTTGCACCGAAAAGTATGCGAATGGAGACCGGAAGTGACGTGTTAGGGATTCTGGTTTGAATAGGCTGAGTTAAGTTTAGTGATTGGGTTTTGAGACGTCGAAGACACAATTCTGTTTGAACGGGTCTCTCCATAAGGGGGTGACGGTTTCAAAATGGATGCAGAGAAACTACAAACCAAGATTCACTCCAGTTCTGCCGTGACGAGATGCCTGGGTATAAAGAATGTGAATAAAGAATAATATATAAAAACATACATCGTCTTGTGTCTGTCTTGAAGCGTTTTCTTTAAACAGAACACAGCTCCCCAAGACGTTGGCGAAGCCTCCAGACGTGAGCAGTAGAAACAGGTATGTGGTCATATTACGTGTATTATATGTTCTGACATACACGCACCCGCGAACATTAGATAGGTTACGGTCGTTAAGACATTTAGGACACGAGGACAATAGTCCGTTAAATAAGCCGTTAAATAAGAGTTAGAAACGCACAATTAGATAAGAACATAAAATATAAAAACAGAACATAAAATATAAAACAGATGTATAGCAAGTTAGAACTTAAAAGGGAAATAATTATCAACAGATGAAATGGACATAGAATGTCTATCACGAAATGTAATATATATATTTATTTTGTCGTATTTTTTAAATCCACATCCACATAGCCTTTAAGTTGACGATTCCAATCCTGTCCATTTTCGTTTTTTTTTTACAAGGAGTCATCTCTTATCAAGACCCAGAGGCCACTCGAGGATAAGGGTTAATAAGTGTACACTGGTCAATGGAACAATGATGTAGTAATTGTTAGTAGTGGACATTTTGTAAATTGAATTACTTAAGGGAAACGGCTCATCAAGAACTTGTTTACGCTGGACTTGAAGACGACCATATTATAGTCAGCCGGAAAGCAGGCAAACGGAAGAGAGTTCCACGGGTGTGCAGTTCTAAGAAAGAAGCTTTGTTCATGGAATCTACGTTTAGGTTTAAGCACAGATAAAAAGTGGGGGAAATTATTGTATAGTGTTTACCGATAGACGAGTGTTTCTTGTGAAAGTTTAGCGAGGGGGGGTCATAGATTGGAGCTCAGACGAGCACTTGCCATGAAAATAATGATAAAGCAGAGACAGGCTCGCAACGTCTTTTCTTTTGTTGCTGTGCTGTTTTATATCTATAATTTATTTTTAAATAACTTTATTCAGCCCAAACAACTACTTATATGGAATATCTTTTTAAATAATCATCTAAAAGTAACAGTTAAAAAAAAGATAACTTATTTCAGATTAAAAAAATATAATGGGGGCTGTCTACCTTATGTGCTAAAAAGATAAGAATTTAAAACTAAAATGATTTAAGTGCATCGGTACAGCTAATAATTAAATATATACAGTGTGTCCCAAAATTATCTATTTATTTTAATGTGTATTTATATTTCGGAATAGATGGTTAATTTTGGGACAACCTAAATTATATAACTTAATATTCTAAAATATATATTGTGTGTATTTGCAAACTCTTAGTGAAAACTATAACTAGTTGATTGACTGATGAATGTAAATAGGAAATAGAGGAGAGGTGATCTTTAATACATGGGAGTAGTAGGAGTCAATGTAAACATTATATATATATATATATATATATATATAATAAAGTACGCATAAAGTGCACTTGAAGCCAAATTACAACGCAATATATATATATATATATATATATATATATATATATATATATATATATATATAGTAAGTTATAAAATGTATATAGCGATTAAGCTACACTGAATATTCCGCGTTTCATCCACTCTAGGATTCTTCAGGCTTATGCGCGAATTCTGTGGTTGTTTGTCGTTTTTATATGCGCATCTTCTAATGAGATTTTAGAACTAAAATCTCATTAGAAGGTGCGCATATAAAAACAACAAACAACCACAGAATTCGCGCATAAGCCTGAAGAATCCTAGAGTGAATGAAACGCGGAATATTCAGTGTAGCTTAATCGCCATATACATTTTATAACTTACTAACTAGCTCTACCTATGTATTGAGCACTTTTTAAGTAAATACTTAAAGTTTACGCATAAATCTATGCTTTCATATATAAATTTATGTGAGTAAATTAAGTAGTTATATATATATATATATATATATATATATATATATATATATATACCGAGTAAATGGTAAAAAAAAAATGAAAAAGGGCTCAATACTACTGGAGAGCAAGTATGATTTTATTACTGTTTTCTGATCTTAGAAACTATCGGACCGTTAATTTGATAATGTTAGTGGAAACATATGTAACTAAGCAGACAAAAAGCGGTAAACATACACACGCACGAGCGTCTGTGTTCTGTATGCATGCGACAATCATTTGTACAGACTGAGATAGAAAATAAATAGAGAGATAATTGAAATATTATTGTATCGTCCAGTGAAAGACAATACAGCTTTGTTCTCTTTAAATATACGGGAACTGTAGTCACGTGTTCGGGCCACGTCACAACAAGTACAATCAAATGTAGTCGTAAGGAGAGTGAAAAACCGTGATTATAGTAAAGCATTTTTCTTCTACTTTATGTACTACATAGCAGCCCGGCGGTGTCCGGTCGTACAATACGCTTAAACATTTTAATTTATGCAGATTGCGTGTGTAGATTATAGAATCAATCACCAATTGATTAATATATATATTACGAGGAATATAATTTGCTCGGTGAACTAATTCAGAAAAAAAAAACAATAATAAATTCTCTCAAAATTCCTCAAATCCATCTGTGTTTGTTTTTTTACGATATAGCGTCAGCTGATATTTTTGGCTTGAAAAGTCAGTTCTGATTAATGTTTACTTTTAAAATATGCAAACGAAGAAATAATTTACGGCGATTTTAAATAGTACTTCTTTTTTTTTTATCGTAAATTGAACTTATTAATAAGAAAAAATTAAAATAAAATGGGCTTTAACAGGGGATCATTTGATCTGTAGTCGAATACCCTACAACTAAACTATATCTCCAGATTATAATAAGTCTGTTTTTTTAAGAACTGATTTGCTAAAATGTTTATATCTCCCCTTGATCGGTGTACCGTAAAATAATCGCCTGTAAAATTTATTCTGTTAATCTATAACAGAGAATACCTATTTTTAAGATCGATGTTTTTCGATTTTCGATACATATCGGATGAATTTCTGTAGAAGCCTCAATCACCGCCTCGATATGGGCCGGGAACTGGGAGTATGCCTTTTACTCAAGCGCCTGTGGGAGCTCCACGAATACTCGGCAGTTGGCGGGGATCATGCTGGCTTTGATATTGCGAAAGATCATGTTGATGATGTTCTCGACGTATGACCAAATGAAGTAGTCCAACGAGTTCAGGTCGGGTAGCGGGTGGAGCGTCCTTCTGAAGCCAAGCCTGCGTCTCTTTGAACTTGTAGGCCGACGCCGAGTACTGCTGCCACATTCATGATCTGATTGCACCAGGGGATCACCACACTCTTCAGCACATCCAGGTCACTTTTGGTGTTGACTTTCAAGCTGACTTCGAAGATGTGAGCTGGCATGATGTGGTCCTCACTTGAAACCACATCAAAGACCATAACCGTGGCCGCAAATTTTATTTTCATCACCCTAGAAACGCCATTGTAAACCGTGGCAATTCAGCGATACGATTTGAGGGTGCTTTTGTCATAACTAGGATCGGTAAAAAGCATAAGATGTACAGCGCCGCATCTCCGATCACGCTCGTTGAATATTATGCCACTTTCAAACATGATAGAAGGCTCCTATCGCTTTTGAGATTTCGATACATCTGCCAAACAAGTAGATCTGCAAAAAAAAAAAAAAGAAAACCGGTTTTCATTACATGGAAATGGAATCATGCCGTCTTTTCTAGAGCGACAATTTTATCGTTTCACCCTGTAGTAGACATATTTTTTGTTTTTGTTTAATCTAATTAATTTTATTTACGTTGGGTCACATTTGTTGAATGTTTAGAAAGGAACTAACATACGCAGTCACATGGGCTATGAAAATAGACATCTGGTTTTGGGGAGTTAGCACATTGTTTATACATTAACCGTTGAAAAGAAATTCAACCGGTATTTCATTATAACAACATGGATCACAGACTTCGTAACACTCAAACGGAGAAGGGAACTTGTTAGGGATAATTGGAAGTTTATATTTTTTGTATCTTGACTCAAGATGCTCTTAATAGACTTCAAAACTGGTTTAGAAACTTAGTAGCGATGCCCTTTTCTTTTCCCTGCAACCTCTTTCCCACCGAAGAGATGTTCCAAGCTTATCTCTGCCTTATCGTTATTTTCATGGCAGATGCTCGTCTGAGCTCCAATCTATGTTCACTCGTTGCCGAACTTTTACAAAAACACTCTCGACTAACTACAACCACTATCAACAATTTTCCCTAGTCTCTATCTGTGTCTAAATCTAAACGCAGCTTCCATGAACATAGATTCTTTCCTTGAACTGACCGTCTGTGGAATACAGTTCCACTGGCCTGCTTCCCGGCTGACTACAATGTGATAACCTTCAAGTCCAATGTAAACAAGTTCTTGTTGAGCGGTCCTCTTTAATAATCCAAATTCTACCCAATCTACGCCATTGACGATTAAGACATTACCACCTTACATTCATTAACCCTTATCCTTGAGTGGCCTTCGCGTCTTGATAAGTGGTGATTTCCTTGTGTATATATATATATATATATATATATATATATATATATATATATATATATAATCAAAAGCTACCTATTCAATTTACATTTGTGTTTGTATATTTTGTTACAGTTAGAATCAGCTCTATATTATTTTCCTAGCAAGATTTGGACGTGGCACAAAGTAAATCTTAAGGTGTGATATAAATAAGTCACAGAATAGATGTTTATCAAACGACAAAAATACAGAAAGTTTAAAATTTAACGTCAGTTCTAAAAATAGATTCCTTTCAAACAGTGGAAATGTTTACACAGAGATTATCCAAAAGTCAACATATGCGAGCTCTATGTCAGAATTGTTTATGCGATTCAAAGGACACAGCATTAATAACACTTTGATACTTGGGTCTAGAAAATTCGACCGAATTCTTTATATAAATGACACCATGTTATTAATGGGGAGACAGCCTGTAGGACAATCAGAGTCAGTCTGAGCCTAGTATTGGACGCACAAGGAAGCAGGCCGTATGCTCCTGAGATAGATTGAACCGGCAGAAATGAATTGACAACGAACAGAAAGCTAGCCTTGACAGATAGAGTAGAGCTTGTCACACAACTAATCCAGCCGACTTTAATGCATGTTAAACGATGAAGCTGCGTTATTTCTTCATCTCATCTTGATATATTTTGTTTTACACTTGTGAACCCGCGTGTGCCTCCCCTAACACTCGCCAATGTGAAAACCACAATGATCTCAGCCAAGAATCCACGGAACGCACGACGATAAGGTTGCGATGTGTTGGCAGCGGAGAGTGCAGGACGTTGTATCACAACGATGGCGATGAATATTATGCAATATTTCTATACACAACATTAAAACGAACACGCGTTAAACGGTAAGAACATATGAGAGGCATGTGCGTTTTAAAACAATCGTTTACTCGCCTAATTTATTTTAAATGCTTAATCAACATAATATATGGTACTAGCAGAGTGCCCTGACGTTGCCCAGGACTGAATGATCGTCAACGAATGTTTCACGTTCTCATTTTTTTTTTTTTTGTAATAGATACTTGCTGTAGTGTTAGCGGTTGAAGAAATAACAAGAAAAACACAGTAACAATAAAATAAATATGTATTAACAAAATACATAAAATGGTAATTAAACAATATGTTTGCTCATGGCAGGACTAGTTGTGAACGACCATCCGACCATTCGCTTCATGACTGGTTGTGAACGACCATCGACTCTCTCGTAAACCGCTTATCGTTACCCGGAAGTGACGTCATGGACGAAGTGACGTCATTGAATAGTTCATTATTCCTAGTAATAGGGTGCCTCCCCGACAATACTTAACGGTTAAATCACCAAGTTTTCAACCAAATCGATTGCTTGCTTGCTCTAGTTGGAGACCCATCGTGTTGCACCGGGAACAAGCTTCCCCGCAGCGATTTAGTCTACGATGCATTTTAATCTACATTGCACTGTAGAGAACCTATTACTGATTTTTTTTTTATATATAACGGCTTGAATGAAAGTTTAAAATGCAAAAGTAAAGTATCATGATTTCGTTGTGGTCTAAACAGAAACATTCACTTCGAACGCGCCCCTGTCATATCAAAGAATCTACTGTTGATTTTATATGCCTGGCTATACTGCTTGTGCAGTGATAATGGTTTGAATTAAAGTTTTAAATGAAAAAGTTAAGTATCATAGTGCATTTATGCTTTAAACACAAACATTTATTTCGAACGCGCCCCTGTCATATCAAAGAACCTGCTGTTGATTTTAAATGTTAGGCCTTTCGTCTTGTGTGATAATAAACCCCCTTAAGTGCACTTGTGATGTTAGGCTGGGTAAGATGTTAACTTCGACCAAAATCACCTGTTCCTTCTTTCATCGTATTATTTTGATTATCGATTATCGATACTTATTGAGAGCATTCAGACAGAACCTGTTCACGAACACTGCCAAACACATAAAATAACTTCGTGTGAGATTTCATAAACATCGGCTGAGCTGTTTTCAAGTTCAGACACACAGACATAGTTCCTTTTATATAATAATAGAGATTTTGCCGTATTATTATTATTGGCTCACAAGGAGCTTTCATCACAGGTCATCAAAGATCTCTCCTTGAAGACATGTGCTGCTCCCTGGAGACTGAGTGACAAGAAGTTTCCCCAGATTTTTAGTACTCTCCACCTCTTTCGATAACATTTGAAAATGAATTTGCGTTATCGCAACAGTCGCTTACCATTGATTTCACCCTGGAAGCGGCCATTGGTCTTCCCTGGAAATTCAGTGGCAATAAGCTCCCCCACCTCAAGGTCCCAGTTCTCTTCGCACTTGTCCAGCGGGAGTCTGGTCAGTGCTCTCTTCTCGGTCATTTCATCCAACTTGATTCTTTTCGGCTATTTGTTATAACCATTTTTTTGGGGGGGGTGCTAGGGCAATAGGAGGGGATAGGGAGGGGATAGAGAACTTATAGATTGTCAGCTTTAATGTTCTTGGCTCCATGTGACGCTTCTTCATGTTTTGCTTCTGCAACAGTTTGTCTGACCCGCTCATGTGACTCATGTGTATCAGTTTCCGCATTCAAGGAGTTTCCTTAATATTTCAACTCATTATTATCATATCTGCTATCCTTTTACATTTTTATCTTTTTCGTTTATTTTTTCACTTTTTTTGCTATCGTTTTATTTTTCATATACGTATTCTTTTATTTACCTTTAAAACTTTTAAATTTCAACTCAGTGTAATATTGATATAGTAAAATTATTTGTTTTTACTTTGCTAAAATATATATGCATGTGTATATATGTATGTGTAGGTGCATCAGAATTTTTGTAGGAATTTTTGACACCCCTAACACGAAACTGCGAATAAAATATAAAAAAAACTCGTAATTTCTCTTTTAAAAGTGGCTTGTTTATTTTCTTTATGGATTATACTTCAAAAATAAACTATTAAAGTTGTTTTAAAAGTAATAGAAATATATATATTTTTTAAACAGTAATGAATTTTACGAACTCAATATTTTTCAATTTTTAAACTTTAAAAATCTATAAAAAATTTTCTATTGATTCTATTTTTACGATATTTTCAGGGTCAATGTGAAATTTTATGCTCTTTCCAAAAAACTGAATATAATATTTTACACAAACGTTTTTTTTAATTCACGCCCCCCATGTGTCTATTAAAAAGTAAATAATTAATTTACTCACCAAATTTTTATATATCACAAATTGAAGGGAAAAGGCCAATAAATAATATATTCAAATTTAAAACAAAAAAGTAGTGTTCTTTTAAAAATTTACCTGTAAAGTTCGAAGTTTAAAACCTTTTTTAAAACCACGTTGTTTGTTTTTTTCTTTTTTTTTTTTTAATGAAACCTTGGTCCTTGCTCCGTTAATTGAAAAAAAAATTAGGGCTTGAATTACATTTTTCGAGTAGTTATAAGCTTGGAAAGACAGGGGGTCGAATAATTCACGCCTCCCATTTTGAAATGTCTATTAAAAAGTAAATAATTAATTTACTCACCAAAGTGTTATATATCACAAATTGAAGATAAAAGGTCAATAAATAATATATTCAAATTTAAAACAAAAAAAGTAGTGTTTTTTAGAAATTTACCTGTAAAGTCCGAAGTTTAAAACCTTTTTTTAAAAAAATAACGCGTTGTTTTTTTTTTTTTTGTTTTCTTTAATGAAACCTTGGTCCTTGCTTCTTTAATTGAAAAGAAAAAATTAGGGCTTGAACTACATTTTTCGAGGCGTTATAAGCTTGGAAAGACGGGGTGGAATTATTCACTATTTTTCACGAAATTTCTGACACACCTAATGTATGTGATAACAAAATGGTAAATATTCAACGATATGAATTTAAGATGGAAAGAAAGAAACACAGTGTTCGATGATTCGTCTATTAAGTGGGTTTTATCCAAAACAACTGTTTTTAAATTGACAGCATTGCCAGGGCTGCTGCGAAAAAGGTAGGCTCTCTCTACCGTGCTAGAAAACTACTAACACCCGAAAGTATCCCGTACCTCTATAAGGCCACTATTCACTCATGTATGGAGTATTGCTGTCATATTTGGACTGATGCATCTACTACTAGTCTCTCGTTCCATGACAAGGTTCAAAAGAGAGTCGTCAATCTGATCGGCCCTGAACTGGCATCTAAGCTTCAGCCTCTGTCCAATAGACGAAATGTTGCATCCCTCTGCCTTCTGCCTGTTCTACAAGTATTTTAATGGTGAATGCTCTGGCGAACTGCAAGCACTTGTGCCCCCACGACGTAAACACCCTCGACAAACCCGACAGGCAGCTTAATCCCACCCTCACACTGTAGAGATCCCTAGATGTAAAAGATCTTTCTACTCCAGTAGTTTCTTCCTCAGAACCGCTAGACTTTGGAATTCCATCCCAGGTCCCTGCTTCCCCAACTGTACTGACGTGCAGAAGTTCAAGTGTTATGTGAACCGACATCTTGCTGCCCAAATCCCTACATAGTACCGCAGTAGTTGTTGCCCCTGATAGTAGCCCGCTACACCAAAGTGGCAATGTGCCTTGTTTGGGGTGAAAATGTAATTAATAAAAGAAAATGTGAAGAATATCCCTTCAGCTGTCAGTCAGTGTCAAAGTGGAAAAGCGTATCTTCATTCCATTACGACATTATTCACCCACACACCAAAATCGTTTGTTATAGTTTTCATCATTGTCTGAATTTGTGTACACTCGTCCTTCCCTCGTGTCTTTTATAAAGTGTAGCGTCAGGCAATATACACGGGCAATATTATCAGATAACACGTTTACAAATATTAGAAAGAATAAAGATTTAAGAATAGACTCAGGCACACACCGTCATAAATATCATGTTTTAGATGTATAGCAATCAGGAACAACCTGGAATTTCTCCTGTCTAGAAAACAAAAGTATTACATTAAGTTTTCGTCCACATATACTGCATAGTTTTGTCACCTTTTTATTGTAGTTATTTCATTCGTTAATTAAAGCTGTCGAGAAATTGGCTCCGAAACAGTGCGTATTCTCTCCAGATGAACTAACATTATCACGAAACCAATGTATAATAGCCTACAATTAAAAACAGCCTACAATTAATTTACGGCGAAATTCTATACCTGTAGGAGAGCCAAATATCTCCTAAGATGGAGCACTGTTGTAAGTTTTGGGGGTTGAGTTCATAAGAGTATTCTTTTATTGCATATACAGGGGTTAAAACTGGCTTCGTAATCTAGTGAGCAAGTAACATTTTGCATCTTTACTTCATCTTTCTCACAGAAGAGACGTTGCGAATTTTAACGATGGAGTTTCTACATAGTGTATTACTGAGATACCCTTGGAGTTTGCTTGTTGTGATTATTGGAAAAATTCATGGATTTTTAATGAAAGAATAAATAAATGATACGCGGTGTTTTTTTCTTTTTGTTTTCTCCAAAATAAATTATGAATTAATTTGTATAAAAATTACAAAAAATACTAATGTTTATTAATTTCTATTTATTGCAGACTAGTATCCTCATCTTTTCCTTGGTTGTTTCACGACGTTTCGGCCAACTATTCCCCTGGCCTTCGTCAGGTGTAAATCTGAATCTTCTAACTGCATCTTCTGCAATTACTGCCTTCCGTAGTTGTTGTCGTCCTACCACGTTTTGTCCAAGTAAACGTCTGGCCGGATTTTGGGTAGGGTTGAAACCGCTTTCGTCAGAAAATTCTCACTTAGAACCGTACAGATTCATCGTCTCTATCAACTGCGCCACAGGCTGACGAAGGCCAGAGGAATAGTTGGCCGAAACGTCGTGAAACAACTAAGAAACAGATGAGGATAATAGTTTGCAATAAATAAAAATTAATAAAATATACTCATCTCAATAATTAATTCCAATTAAAATACTAATGTTCATCTTTAAATAAAGAAATGCGAAGGTTTTACGAGACACCTGTGAATTAAATGCTTACTGATTGAAATGGTTGCTACAAGTATTCTAAGAAGAGATATTTGCGAAACGATAGCGAGCTGGCGAAGTTAACTGGTTAAAACTAAAGTGAAAAATTCATGTTTTACTCAACGAATCTATCATCTAAAATGATTACACTTCATGGTATTTGAACTTTTGAAAAATGTTATTTCACGCGGTCCCACTTGTCTATAAATAACCGTGGCTCATTTTGTTCCAAGTCTCGTGAGACAGACATAAACACAAAACTAAAAACAAACAAACAAACAAAAAATTACAGCCATCAAACAAAGAAAATGTATCAATAAACGTTAGCATTCATTTTAACAATGCAATCTCAGAACGAGGCTGACGAACAGCTCGTTGTCACGTGATGGTCAATAACGACGTCAAATTCGCTGCTTGTTCGTTTAGTTATTCCGCCATCTTTTTTTTTTTTTGGTGTTAACGTTTGGCGTCAAATGGGATTCATACACACAGGCTGTCTCTTTTTATCTCTTCAATTTGGCAAGATTAACAGACTGGAAACGAAGAGAGTTTGCCTGATTAGGTCCTTATTTTTATTGCAGTTAAAAAAAAAGGAATAAATATATAAATAAATAAAAAAAAGTAAAAATAAAATAATGTGTTTTATTTATTTATACTTTTTTTATATAAATGTTTCTATGGATATTTAAATAAAAAATTGTATAAAAAAATCCATGGATATTTCAAAATATAGCAATGGGGAAGACTAAAGATATCACAGAAAAAACACCGTGTGGAAATTTCATCGGTATCTCAATAAATATGTTAAAACACCATGGATATCTCGGCATAATACTGAAAAATAGACGAACATCTCAGTAAAAAAGAATTGACAAAAACGACAAAGTGATTTCAGTATGAAAAATGAAACAAAAATCAACGATAAAATCAATTACGTTATATTTCATCTATAATATAAACCTCACCTGTTTGTTTAAATGTATGTATGTATGTTTGTATCTCTTGCAAAAACTTTCGACTGAGGGGATGGATTTTGAAGCTCAATCCTTCGGACGACAAATATTGAAAAATTAGCCAAAAAGTTAATTTCTTTCACCATCAACTCACCCTCAACTGGGAACTTTTCTACAAGGAGAGGTCGCTTTTTTTTCTCCGATATTTTCAAAAGTCATCGCATCTTTTCGATTGTCTAGCCTAAATTTAATCCTTTGTCACTCCCGGTTTAGCGATGGGCGCAGCAGCTTACACATCTGTATTTTTTCACGTTCTTTTGCTCCTTCGTGGTACGGGTTCAAGCCTGCCTGCCTATTAGCACATATATTTGTGTTCGCATTTTCCTTTCTTTTTTTTTTTTTTGCTTAACCAACATTCTTACACACAACTCCACTTTCTTTTCCGCCTTTGCGTCACGGGTTCGAGCCTGCCTGCCTACTACAACCTTTTTTTTTGCACAACACACACCTATAAACACACTGGTAACGCCGGGAACTCTGGCTAGTCTATAATATAAATCTCACCTGTCTGTAAAATTGTATGTATGTATACATGTATGTATGTATGTATGTACCTGCGTTTGTATGTCTGCGAATATGAATTAATATTGTAATGAATACCTTTTGAAAAATAATAAATGACCAAACGAAAAACTTGATATTTGGAACTTGGAGAATAATTATAATATACTATATATATTCTGGATACAATAATTAATTTTTTTGCATTATAAAAACTTTATTTGTGTGAAATTTTTTTAATCAATTACGACTACAAACCGAGTACGTTTTAAGTAAATGATTAACGTGTATATATATATATATATATATATATATATATATATATATATATATATATATATATATATATATATATATATATAATCCACATACAGTACTGTTTCGCTGTTTCACAGCTTATCAGTTCGGCTAGACAGGAAACTACCTCAAGCCAGGATTGAAACTCGACCGTCTGTACGACAGTCAAGGCTCCTAACCATTAAACTATCGGCGACTGCTGAACAAGTAGTGAGTTTAGCAATGTTTTGACATCGTCCGAAATACCTAAGCTCGATTTGTTTACAAAAGCATCATTTAAATGCTAATGGTAATTCGTGTATCACTTCTCAATATGCTTAACTCAAGAGTAGCATTATAGTCATACACATAAAGTACTGTTTCGCTGTTTCACAGCTCATCAGTGCGACTAGGCAGGCAACTACCTTAAGCCGGGATTGAAACCCGACCGTCTGTACGATATATATATATATATATTAATCATTTACTTCAAACTTAAGAACAAAGAATTAATAAAACATGTTAAAACACTTTAAGAAGAGTTAAAAAACATATTTAAAACAAATTAAGTGGATTGTCTTTAGTCCGCGGAGTTTCGAAGGAAACACTTTCTTTCACATCAGAGCGTAGGAGTTCGTAAAATGCGAAATCGGAGTTTACTTGTAAAGTATTTAATGAAACTACAAGCAAGCCAGAGAGCTTACTTGTTAACAGCTAAAAAATAGTGAAGCAGATAGAATGGAGGGGAAAAATGATTTCACGTGATTATATATATATATATATATATATATATATATATATATATAAATTCAGCTGTCATCCTTTTTTTTTAAGATGGAGTCGCCCGATCAAGATTCAAGCTAGCAATGACATTCAGACGGTGCACAAAGTTTTATAATTATATGGATTCATCCCAGGCAACGCCAATCAAGAGAAAAATACCGATGTTATATATCGGTGCTTGTAGCTTTTAATTTCAGCTGGCCATAAACACATGCAGACAGACAACTTCCCCTTGCATAGAAGATAATTCCTTTATAATAGACTACCAGGAAGTGTACCGGAAATCAAGGACGACTTGTTGTATTTCAGATTCTAGGGAACACCACCCGTTGTCATCAATGAGTAATCTCTGATGATAACCTGTGTGAGAAGTCACTGTGAATATCGAAAGGGGTTGAAATCTGGGGAGACTTTTTGTAATTCAGACTTCAGGAAACACATCAAGTGTTTCTCAATGTGTAATTATGGCCTTTGTGACTATTCCTAGTGAGTAAACAACAACAACAACAACAACAACAACAACAACAACAACAACGGCAACAGCGGCAGCAACAGCAACAACAACAACAACAACAACAACAACAGCTAACGCGATTAGGGCTTAGAAATAACGTGAATAAATTTAACTAAGTATATATATAATATTGCCAATACTGCCGCGAAGAAGGTGGACTCTTTCTACCGTGCTTACGTTTGAAAGTATCCTGTACCCTTACAAGGCCACTATTCGTTCATGTATGGAGTATTGTTGTCACATTCGAGCTGGTGCATCTAGTCTCTCGCTCCTGGACAGGGTTCAAAAGAGAGTCGCCAACCTAATGGGCCCCGAACTGTCATCTAAGCATCAACCTCTGCTCCATCGACGAAATGTTGCATCCCCTTCCCTGTTTTACAAGTATTTTAATGGTGAATGCTCCGACGAACTACAAACCCTTGCACCCACTTAAGGTAAATACCCCCGACAAACCCGAAAAGCAGCAAAATCTCACCCCTACACAGTAGAGATCCCCAGATGTAAGAAAGCATCTACTCTAATAGTTTCTTCTCCAGAATTGCTAGACTTTGGAATTCCCTTCCGAGTTTCTGCTTTCCCAACTGTATTGACACGCAGAAATTCAAGTGCAATGCAAACAGACATCTTGCTGTTCAACTCCCTACATAGTATCCCTGCAGGTTATGCCCCTAATAGCAGCCCCCTACATTTGGGGTGAAAATGTAATATATATATATATATATATATATATATATATATATATATATATATATACTAGCAAAAGTACCCATCGCTGACTGGGTTCAAAAACAGCCTACAGAAAATGGACTCTGATTTATGAAAGTATGATAGGTTATGAAAATGAAGGGTTGTGAAAAGATAGCTTCGAATTTCGAGGTATCAAAACCAAAGCAAAATATGATGAAAGTAAAAATAAAATAGATAAACCCCATAATTTATTATACCATACCTGTTCACACTGAAACATTTATCACAATATTCTGTGGATCTATATAAAAAAAAAACTTGTTAAACTTTGTGACATATTTCCATTCTTTAAATGTCAGGTGCGAACGAACACCCCATAATTTTATAACACCATATTTCTTCAAACTGAAACATAATTATCAAAGTATACTTACGCAGATAGATATGAAAAGTATTTATTAAATTTTGTGCCTATTTCCATTCTATGGAGGCCAGGCGCGAACGCAGACCCCACAATTTTATTATACCATCCCTATTTAAGCTAAAACATACTTATCAAAGTATTCTTATGTACATCTATATCAAAAACACTCGTAAACGTTTTTTTTTTTAATTTTTATTACTATACTTTGTGGACCAGGCGCGAACGAGACCCCACAATTTTAATGAAGCACCGTTCTGCCAGATCAAACATACCCATTCCTGTATCTCGATACATCTTCTATCATTATATGTAATCAGTTTTTAAAAATAGTCAACCATATAGGAGCCTACTCGTGACCAGATACACACACACACAGATTCAGCTTTATATTATGTATATATATATATATATATATATATATATATATATAGTAAGTTATGAAAATATATATGTAAATTAAGCTACACAGAATATTCCGTGTTTCATTCTCGTGAAAATTCGTCGGGCTTATGCAGGCACAACACTGACGAATACTCACGAGAATAAAACGCGGAATATTTTATGTAGCTTAATTGACATATATATTTTCATAACTCACTACAGAGTTCTATCCATGTATTGAGCACTGTTGAAGTAAATACTGAAAGTGATGCCTAAAATTATATCTTCGTATATTAATTTATATGATAAAATGAAGTAGTCATATATATATATATATATATATATATATATATATATATATATATATATATATATATATAGATAGATAGATAAGCTGAGGTACAGAATTGGAGCACATTTTAATAAATTTATCATATATCGGTTGTATAAGACGACTGCTAAATCACGAAACCATGTTTGTTTAGCTTAGGTTAGAGATTGAAACACCTGGTATTTTATTATGAAATATTGGTTTTTAAAGGTGATTTTTTTTAACTTTAAGGGTCTTCTTATACGTCGAAATGTACGGTATATATATATATATATATATATATATATATATATATATATATATATATATATATATATATATATATATATAATGATAGCAATATGAAATAGGTAGATCGATAAAGTGAGGGTAAGGAGAGAAAGATTAATGATAAAGATAAAGGCGACGATACGATATAAAGAGAAATGACATGACAACTTGTCCGACAAACCACGAACAATAATTGTCGCTTGGACAAGTGAAATCTCCTCAAAAGTCAAGAGGATGTCCAAGGGTGTGAATTGATAAAGAATGACCAGCAACACGACGAGCAGCGACATAAATTAATGAGGTAAGGTGCTGAAAATGTATCCTAGCAACGGGACTATCAATGGTCACTGCCATTGAATCCCTCCACCATCCCTGGGGACAAATGTGATAAGGTTAATTTCTATTGCAGTTATGGCTGCTTGGTCAACAATTCAGGACACGGAAATGTTTTGGAAGGTACTTGGCCGAACACATCTGCACAGGCCTTCTGCACATGCGCAGAAAGAGAAAGAGCGAGCGAGAGAGAGAGAGAGAAAGAAAGAGAGAGAGAGAGAGAGAAAGAAAGAGAGAGAGAGAGAGTGAGAGAGAGAGAGAGAGAGAGAGAGAGAGAGAGAGAGAGAGAGAGAGAGAGAGAGAGAGAAAGAGCATGCGCATGATTGGATTGCATTATCAAGCGTTACTATGGCAACGGGAAAAACATGTTGCCCTTTTAAAGTTATTAATGGCAATGCTGACTACTTTCCATTTATGCAAATATAAAAAACTGGCAAGAACTAAAGATATTCTGCCGTTGATGAAATGCAATGCTAAAACGGAGACTCAAAGTAGCAGCGCATATGTTTGGGATAAGGACATCTTAGAATTTTATTCCACATGGGAACCAAATCTTGTTTTTTGAGACGATTATCGGAATCGGAAACGGGAATTGGAAAAATCGGAACTTTTTGGGGTATCGAAATCGGTAAAATTTGTGTATATTTTCCGATGCTAAAAACGATTCTTTTAATTGTGTTTCTTTTTATTCGATTTTGTTCAAACAAAATTATTCCACTGGTGGTAGTAATGATAAAAGGATACATATTTATTGGTTTTAGACTATTAGTAACACTAAAATCGATAAATCATCCCCCAAAATTCTGTTCTTTGTTTTTAGGTCTGAGAAAATATCTGCATATTTAACATGTTTTTTGTTTTAATCGAGAAAGATAACATCTGTTTAGTTTAATATTTAGACATTTATAAAGAATCGGAATTGGAAATGGTGATTGTTGGAATCGTCGTATCATTAACCAAAACCCATAACTATTAGATTTGAACTCAATTAATTTTTCACACACACACACACACACACACACACACACACACACACACACACACACACACACACACACACACACACACACACACACATATATATATATATTTATCATAAAAAAGCAGATTGTTCATTTTTGAACGTCAAATGTTTTCCGCGATGTAGGCTAAAAGGTGTGAATTCAAATTGAATTTGTCAAACGTATATGCTCGTATTAGAATGAGACAGCTCGTTCATTTTAGCGTATTGATAGACTAGAAATAATAAAATTGGAAGTAGAAGCCTTTTCTCTGAAAAACGTGTGTTTTTTAAAACTTTAATTTTAAAATTTTCGTAGTAAAATCGATCACCAAAGATGACCAGTATTAAGTCAATTTCCATTAAGAATATAAACAAACGTTTTTAACGTCCGTATTAGGGATGTTCCTATTTACTTGACCCCAGCCTCATCCCCACAATGGAAGAGTTAGACACAAGGTCAGTTTTTAATGTGGAGAACTCGCACTCTGTATAGGAACAAAATTCAAAATTGTCTCAGTCGTGAAAAATTTCTCTTACACATACCGTGGACAGAAAATGTGATGTCTAGCATTATTTTTATTAGTAGATTATATTTAGTTCGGCGCTCAATTCCACTGCTAGCGAACCTCCTCCTCCGATATATGTAGCCACTCCACCAGCGGATCCTGCAAGGTCACTAGACACCAGCAATGCCCTAAGGGCGGCCTGGCATTCGGCGAAGAACGGCGTTTCCCCACCTTGACTTCGACGACCTTCCGTGGAGTGGTTGGGTATGAGTCGAGGCAGAAGCGCTCAACCACAGGGACCCATGGAGAATCTTTTAGAGTCCGACTCAGGAAAGCCAACCTTTCAACGTGTCTATGGCCCTCCAGATCTTCAAGCCTCCACCGCTAAGACTTTGCGTACAGACCTGTCTACAAACATACGGCTTTCCCCTCTTCCAAAGAAGCAAGAAGAGGAGCTGCCCAAAAGTCTTAAGGCGGTTCGGAGGCCGGGGAAGTACAGGCATGCGGAAGGATCAACAGAAAAACGTAAGTGGCGCACGCCTCCGCACGACGCTTCAGAGATAATTTCCCTCGAATTCAAGTCTCCACAATTCGACCTTAACCTCTACCTCCGACCAATTCCTTTCTAGCTGCAGACTCGGTCCGAACCAAATACCGATATTACGTACCGGGTCATCTAACCAGCCGAAATTGCCTGTAAATGTGATAACCAACGCCAACGGACTTGCTATAGTTGACAACGGCCCTATGGACGTTTTCATACTCAGCGAGCGCCTGCCACCGCTTCGACGTCATTACAGCTCGACATTCACACGGTGATATGATCGGCGTACGTGTATACCTTAGCAAGTTTTCCGCCAGAAACAGCAATGCCGCGCAGGACTGGTCTCGCCGCCTCGTCCCTTAATTTGCGAAGGAACGGCTGCAACGCCAGGACATGAAGCAGCGGCGACAGTGGACAACCCTGACGAGAGACCCCGAACGATGGCGAGAGCCTACCATTAACTTGCACTGCTACTGTTGGTCAGCGACACAGAACAGAGATTCACTTGCGAAAGTCCAAACCAAAACCGGCGGTCTCTATAACAGATTAAAAAAAAAAAAACGCAAAAAAATCCAAAAAATTGTCGACCCTATAGTCCAAGCCCCAGTACCCCCTCGACATAAATACACCCGACAGACACGACAAGCAACAAAATCCCACCCTTACACTGTAGAGATCTTTGTTTTTTTTTCACAGTGATCACCACTTATCAAGGCCCGGAAGCCACTCAGGGATAAGGGTTATTGCAAGTACATTACGTTTGTGTGGAGATTTGATGAAGTGTTTACTTAAGGGGGCGGTTCATTAGGAATTTGTTAACGTTGGACTTGAAGACATCCAAGTGTTAGTCTGGTGGGAAGCAGGCAGACGGAACAGAGTTCCACAGGCGTGCAGTTCTAAGAAAGAAGCTTTGTTCATGGAATCCGCGTTTTGATTTAGGCACAAATATAGAGTGGGGGAAATTTTTCACAGTGGATTCAGCTAGACGGGTGTTTTTCGTGAAAGATTGGCGAGGGGGGACCAGAGATTCGATTTCAGACGAGCACCTGCCATGGAAATAACGATAAAACAAGGATAGGCTCGCAACGTCTCTTCTGTGGGAGAGAGGTTGCAGGGTAGAGAAAAGGGCATCCCCCACTAAGCCACGAAGTCTATTTTGTACTCTGTCAAGGCAGGATAGGCTGTTTTTAGCAGCTCCTGCCCAGATATGGCAACAGTATTCCATCCTTGGACGTACTTGGCTTTTATATAGATAGAGAATTGCATCAGTAGTGAGATATCTTCTGGAGCGGTAGAAGGATCCCACCATCTTTCCTGCGACCTTGGCAACAGACTTGATGTACGTGTTCCATTTCAGATCAGGAGTAAAGGTAAAAACCCAGAAGCTTGTCAAAACACGGGGCCTCACCCAGACGAGAGCCATCCATCACAATTGATGCCAAATGGGGATGAGAGCGTTGATGATGTAAGGATAGGAGTTTGGTTTTGGATGCATTAAAGGTAACCAGCCACATCTTCCCCTACTGAACCACACGCTCGAGATCAGAGGAGAGAGAATCAGAGAGAACTTTGTCATTTACAGCCTTTGATGTGTTGCCGTAGATGGTCGTGTCACCAGCATAGATGTCAACGAATGATTTAAGTATGTGTTTAGGGAGGTCATTGATTTAGATCAGGAAGAGAGTTGGGCCCAGGATTAACCCCTGAGGGACTCCAGCATTTATATTGCAGGCCTCCGATTTTTGTCCATCTACCACTACTCTTATGAGCCTATCGGAGAGAAATGATTTAATGATTGAGAACACATTTCCAGTTATACCGTAGCTGGAAATCTTGTGAAGTAAACCCTTATGCCATACCTTGTCGAAGACCTTTGATATGTCAAGAGCAATTGCCCTAGAAAGGAAGCCTTTGTCAAGAGATTCACTAATCCTGTGGGATATAACCGTCAGCACATCTGCGGTAGATCTTGCAGAGCGGAAACCATATTGTGTGTCACTAAGAAGGTTGTTCCTGCTGAGATGGTTGACTATTTCTCTATTTAATATGGATTCCAGCAACTTACTCATAACACACAGGAGACTAATTGGTCTGTACTGAGAGGGAGATGACTTATCACCTGAATTCTTAAATACAGGGCAAACTGATGAGGTCTTCCAGGGAGTCGGAAAGCACTTCTCCTTAAGGCAGCGCTTAAATAGTTTCGTAAGTATGGGAGCAAGTTCTGGTTGAAGCTTTTTTAACACTATAATTGGGATGCCATCAGGGCCAGTTGCTTTACCGGAATCTAGGTTCTTGATTAGCTTGGCGACCTCATGCACGGATATTTGTATGTTACCTAGCTTGTTCTGTGTTATAGGAGGAAATATGGGGAGTTGATGGCCTTCGTCGCATAGGGTAGAATTAACTGCAAAGTTCTTTGCAAATAGGTTGGCCTTGTCTGACGCTGACGAGATGACCTCTGGTCCATTGATAATGGTTGGGATAAAACGCACACTTCTGTTCAGGATCCTATTTGTTATTTGCCAAAACTGGTGGGAACCAAGCCGCTAATCAGCTACCTTGGATTTAACAGACTGGGCATATAGCTCTCTTGCATTTTTTATTACTCTTTTACAGTGGTTGCTGGCAGTCCTGAAAGCAGCTTTAGTCTCAGTGCATCTATTACGTTGGTAGCTATGGAAAAAGTGATTTCTGTGCGCGATAGCAGCAGCACATTCTGGGGAGAACCATGGCTGGCTGTTAGGTTTTTGTTGGAATTGTTTAGATGGTATGAATTCGTATATGCCTACAATTAACCATTCGGTCAGATCTGATACTATAGAGGACACTTCCTTTTTAAACATGGAGTGCAGAGGTAAATCAGATATGAATGTACGGAAGCTATCCCAGTCAGCCATAGAGTATCGGTATACAGTACGGTGCAGGGGTACGTCTGGGGACTTATTACATTTCGTTTGTATCTTAACTGATACGACGGGGTGGTCGGAGGATCCTAGAGGAGAATGAACGGAACATGAACATAGCTAAGGGGAAGTTGAGAGAAAAAGGTCTAGGAGGCTTGCATATTGACCGGGTGTATCGGGCACACGGGTGGGTTCGCGAACAATCCGAATAAGGTCATAAGCAATGGCAAAATCATGACAAAACCTCCCCTCATCGTCTGTCTTATTTGAATGGGTCAGCCATTCCACGTTATGGACGTTGAAGTCACCACAGATGTGGATGTTAGCCGAGGGATGTGTAGACAGTATGTGGTCTATTTTCCCGGATATGCTCTCAAAGATAGTAACTCCGCTGTTGTGGGGTCGATAGAGGGCAAATATAAATGCAGTGGTGTTAGCAAGTGCAACCCTGAAGCACATATAGGGTAAATTAGGATCTTCTCTAGAGATATCCCTGCCACACGGGAAGCCATCCTTAATGTAGGCACATATTCCATGCCCATGGCGATCTTGGGGGTCAGATTTAGATGTTAAATTTGAGTATCCGTTAATTATGAACTCACCGAGGGAAGTGGTCGGCCCTATTCCAGTTTCACTTAGAAATAATATGTTCGGTTTCGTCTCCTGTAATTGGGTTTCAACCTCTGGAAGGTTGGAACGTAGACCCCTGATGTTGGAGAAGGAGACCTGGTAGTAGGGGTCTACGTTGGAGGATGGGGTTCTAGGTTTAATCGAGTTTTTATTCTGGAGATATTTCATGTTGAGGTTTTGGGATTTGTGGAATAGGTGTGCATACTTGGTTAGATCAGTACAGAGAGGGGAAGTAAGAGAGAAAAAGACAGGAATTTTTTTTTGTAGCACACGAAAAGGTAAAGCCGTAACAATTACTTGAGATGCCGGAAAGCCCTCTACTTAAATATCTTCTTCACTCCAAATGCTAGACTTTGAAATTCCTTCCTGGTACCCTACTTTCTTGACTGTACTGACATGCAGAAGTTCAAGTGTAATGTGAACAGACATCTTGCTGCTCAACTCCGTACATAGCATCCCTGAAATATTTCCCAAATAGTAGTCTTTTATATCAAAGTTGTGCTGTGCCCTGTTTGTGATGAAAACGCAATAAAAACAAAGCAGCAATACAAGGAAGGAATCGAAGCAGAAAAGATGATTGAGTTCGAAAAAATGAAATTTCATGGTCAGTTTGAACGAGATACTAATGCGAGAACACGTGGAATTTTCCGTCGAAAGATAACTTGAAAAGAAATAAAATGTTATGTTTGCTGCTCACTAAATTACAAAGATTGAAACGAGAAAGTTATCGACCGAAAGAAAACAACACTACAGCTTTATTTTAAAACCTTTATTGAAAAAGCAATTCAGGCAACTTGATTATGTAGTAAAACTGACCTATTCAATGTAGTCGCCTTCAGCCTCAATCACCGCCTCGATACGGATCCAGAACTGGAAGCATTCCTTTTCTACAAGCGCCGGCGGGAGCTCAGCGAATATTTGGCGGATGGCAGCGATAAGGCTGGCGTTTGGTGTTGTGGGAGGCCATGTTGGTGATGTTCTCGACGTATGATCAAGCGAAGTCCAGCAGATTCAGGTCGGGGTAAGAAGGAGGCCAACGAGAGAAGGGCACAAAGTCGTAGCACAACTTCTGAAGCCAAATCTAGGTTTTGTTGGACTTATGGGCCGGTGCCGAGTCTTGCTTCCACACCCATGGTCTGCCAGCGGCTAAATGATTTCACTAGGGCAATGGTTCTCAATCTTTTTTTATCATGACTTTCTTTTCTTTTTAATGTATTTTGGTGAACCTTTATAGCTTATTTTATTTTTCAGTAATGTAAAGAAAATCAAAGAACATATATCAACAGTTTATCTTGAAGGAAGACTGAACCGATATTAACGTTACATGTACCATGGGGTTCCACATGGACCCAGGTTGAGAACCATTGCACTAGGGAATCACCACACTTTTCAGCATATCCACCTACACTTTGGTGTTGACTTTCAAGCCGACTTCGAAAATGTGGGGTGGCATGATGTGGCCCTCTCTTGAAACCATATCAAATATCATAACCGCGACTGGAATATTCGTTGAGCTGTGCCCTCCAATGTTTAACCGTCTCGATTAGCATTTTGATGGTGCTGGCAATTGTCCTTTTGTCATAAGTTTGAGCGGCAAAGATAATGAGTTTTACAGGGGCGTATCTCCGATATCACTTTTTTTACATGGGGGTCACCAATTATCAAGGCCCGAAGGCCATTCAGGGATAAGGGTTATTGCGTGTACAGTAATCAATGAGATAGTAGTGTAGTAATCATTAGTATTGGGGGTTTTGATAGAGTGTCTTACTTAACGGGGCGGTTGTCAGGAGTTTGTTTATGTTGGACTTGAAGACGTTCAAGTTGTAGTCAGGTGAGAAAAGAGTTCCACTGGCGCGCAGTTCTAAGAAAGAAGCTTTCCTCATGGAATCTACGTTTGGATTTAGGCACAGATAAAGAGTGGGGAAAATTATTGACTAGTTTCAGCCAGACGGGTGTTTCTCGTGAAAGATTGGCGAGGGGGGACGAGGGATTGGAGCTCAGACGAGTACCTGCCATGTTGAACATTGTGTCACTTTCAGATATGATAGAAGGCTCCGATCGCTTTTGGGATTTATACACAACTGGCTAACTAGTAGATGGTCAGCAACAAACAGAGAAAATCGGTCTTCATCAAACGGAGATGGAATCATGTTGTGTTTTCTAGGGCGACAATTTTATCGTTCCACCTTAAATAAACATCTACGGGAAGGACTGTTCTGATAAGTGCAGGCTGTGTAGTGTGATTCTTGAAACAGTGTTACACACTGTTAGTGCGTGTTCTAAACGTCGCCATGACAAAATATGTGCAAATCTTTATTTGAGTTTGTGCCAGAAGTTTGGAATCCAAGTGACAGACAAGTGATTCCAACATCACTCAGAAGCGGTAGTGGAAAATAAAGAAGCTAAGATTCTCTGAGATTTCATGGTTCAGTGTGACCGCGAGATAACTCTCAGGGAACCAGATATTGTAATTGGGAATAAAAAAACGAATGAATGCCAAATTATTGATGTGGCAGAATGAGAAACTACAGAACTATGAGTAACTGAGTGTGGAGATTGCTAGTTTGTAGAACAACAACAACAACAACAATTCAATCGTGCCAATAATCATAGGTGCGCTCGGCTCAATTCCAGATGATCTTCAGAAATATTTGAGCTTCTTGAGAATCAAGTATAACACAGCTAACATCCTACGCTAGGCACGCTCCATCTAATTGACCCTTCAAATATGTTCACTAATCTTGGTTAAAAAAACCCGCTCTTGAGTGAAAAATTAACTGGTGCAAAGCATCACAACACCGTGACGTTTACAACAGCAGCAGCTGAAGCAGCAGCAGCAGCAGCAGCAACAACAACAACAACAACAACAACAACAACAACAACAACAACAACAACAACAACAACAACGCAGCAACAACAACAACAACAACAACAACAACAACAACAACAACAATAATCATAACTGAAATTAAAATACGAAGGTGAATCTTCCAAGGTGATTCCCTATCACCATCACTGTTCATCATAGTCAGAACAATATAGTAAGTAAAGCCAAGCCGTTACCTAATATAGATAAAAGAATTAACTACCTAATGTACATGAATGACCTGAAACTGTTTGCACAAACAAAGACAGAAGAAGAATCGATAATAAAAACAGCCAGAATCTTCACTTTCTATGCCGAATTGAATTCGGTACGTAAAAGTGCGCACTGCGGATCACGAGGAGGAGAAATACTGAGAGCAACGGAAGGTATGGTACTACCCAATCAAACTGAGATGAGGGCACTGGGTGAACATAATAGCTAAAAATATTTGGAAGTTCTGGAAGTAGACAGCATCAAAGCAACAGAAATAAAAGAGAAAAGTGGCAAGGAATATCCCAGAACAAGAAAATTCCTTGAAACTAAACTATATAGTAGAAACCTAATTAAAGGTATAAATACATGAGCAGTGTCACTAGAAAGATATTCTGAGCTGTTTGTAAGTTGGATCAAAGATGAACCGAAGCATCTCGACCAGAAGACCAGGAAACTCATAACTATGCACTACACCCATGTGAAACGGAGAAAGAGGGTTGATTTGTATTGAAGACTGTGTAAATAACACAGAGAAAGGATGTGAAAAATACATAATGCAGAACACCGAAAGAATAATCACCGCAGCAAGAGACACGGAAGAAACAAACAAGATAGAAAAAGAAGATACGAAAAATAAGACGATGAAAGAAAAATGCGAAGAGGAACAGCTACACGGATGATTCATTAGGAAGACATCAGAAAACGCTTGGAAATGGTTACAAAAAAAAAAAGAAAAGAAAACCTAAACAGGGAAACTTAATCCCTAATAACAACTGCACAAGATAACGCGATCAGAACCATCCACATCAAAGCAAAGATCGACAAGTCACAAGAAAGCAGCAAATATAGACTCTGCAGATAAACAGACGAATCAATGAACCATATAATAAATGAATGTAACAAACTAGCTCAAAAAGAATATAAAATAGACACGATTAGGTGGGGAAGGCAATACACTGGAAATTATACAGACAATTGCAGCTTTAATACCAAGACAACCAGACAAATGGTACAAGCACAAACCGGCAACAGTACTTGAAAATGAAAGCCATAAGATCTTATGATACATGGATATACAAACGGAAAACCCATTCAAGCAAGAATGCCAGATGTTATAATAGTTAACAAGAAGGAAAAGTCCTGCTTGATTGTAGATTTTGCCAATCCAGCATACCACAGAGTGAAGATCAAGGAGACGGAGAAGCGGAGCAAATACATGGAACTGGCCAGAGAGCTCAAATGGATCTGGAGATGAAGAAAGTCAAGATAATAATACTAATAGTAGGAGCACTAGGAACAATACGGACAATTTTTAAAAAAAGAATGGGAGAGATTGGAATCAGAGGGGTGGCCAAGAAGATACAAAATATAACAATAATGAAAACAGTAGAAATATTAAGGAAAACTATTGAATGTGGAGACTAACACAAATGAGCTACAGGTACACAACTGAATATATAGAAACTGCTACAGATATAAAACACAAGGAAACATCACATGGAATCATGAAAACTGAAATTGTATAATTGTAAGATAACCCCCCCCTGCGCTCCCTTTTTTGTGTGTGTTACTATGCAATAAACTGGCACCATACGAAATAAGTGAGGAGGTTCAAGAAGGATAGAATGACCGAGGAGATAAAGCACTAGCCAGACCTCCACTAGATGAGTGCTAAGAGGACTGGGACCTTTGTCACACAAATTTCAGTCAAGACCAATGGTCGCTTCCAACGGGAAACCAATGGTAAGCGGTTGTTGCGAAAACGCAAATTCATCTGAAAAGGTTATCGAAAGTATGGTAGAGAACACTAGAAATCTGAGAAGATTTCAGAGAACACCACAAGTTGTTCTCAAAGAGAATTCTTTGATGATGGCCTCTGTGATTATTCCTAGTGAGTAAATAATAATAATAATAATAATAATAATAATAATAATAATAATAATAATAATAATAATTTATTCGCATGCAAAAGGAGGAGGATTATCGGTAAAAATTATTATTTTCGTGAGAGTAAAAAAGAGGCGAACTTACTCTAACCCTAACCTTAATCCTAACTATATAGAATAGAGAGTGAACCTGGGGTTTATTTCGGCAACATCATATTTCTCACTTCCCTTATTTTAGCGTTTAGTGCTCACATTCCATTAGCAACGTTTCTGACAAAGGGAGAATAATTTCTGTTTTCTGGGTCGGAATCTATCCATTTTACACTTGTCGTGGGCTGGTTTTTAGTCTTGAACTAGTATTTTAGCTCCTTTCATCTAGTGGCTTCATGCCTTATCCGGTGCAATTTCCAAAATAAATAAATGAAATAAAATAAATAATAAAAGAGTGTACATATTAAGACAGACCAACCAAAATGCTAATTTAAACTCAAGTGTGCCAAATTGATATTCTTGGACGTATCTAAAAACAAGATTCGACCATTCAGTCTGTGAGGTTAAAGAAAATTTTACTTTAAGCAAAGTCTAAGCGACCCATGAAAATGGCAGGTCAAAATTTCGTGTGCCTTACCGACTGACTTTATTATTTTACAGGGAAGGGCTGTCCTCTTCCCATGTAAATAAGAATAATATTAGATGAGTAAAAATGAGCTTAGGATAAGCCTAGAATCGAACGCTGTAGGTAAAGTTAAGAAATGGAATGTTAGAAAGTAAGTCTATTGTTAATTCTTTTCGAAATCTGAATATTAAATATGCCAGTAAAATAATGAACAATGCAAATTAAATTATATTGTTTAAAATAGGTAAGAGTTATATATTGAGGATTCTTTTGTTCGCCGGGGGAGGGGGGGTTTGAACGAACATATGTAAAGCCACGTGAAATTGTGAAATTAGTCACGCTTGAAAAACACACTTCTGACGCCATAGACAAAGGGAGATTCTCAATACAGGATCTAAGAGTTAGTTAGTTAGTTAGTTAGGCAGAGAGTTGAGGATCAGAGAGTTGGCAGTCAGTTGGTCAGTTGATGAGTTGGAGACAGAGTCCCTTAGAGGCGAAGGGTAGAAGTTAACCATGTAGATCCAGTTGAATTCCTTACGTAATCGACTAGCCGATCAGATGAATAAAGAAGTCATTATTATGTTGTAATTGTTGTCTTGTGTCATTCTTCATCATGAACGCAAAATAATTGTGTTTTATCATTTTATAATGAACATTGTGTAACCCTTCGAAGATTATGTATCTCCCCTCCTCTCTGTTAAGAACTGGGCATCATATCACCCTCTCCTCTAATATATGTTAAAAAAACTGTAATATAAATGTCTTCTCTCCCTCATCATCACTTTCGTCATGTCTGTATTACATGAGTCACACAGCAATTATATAAATGCTTCGATTCATCTTAGTTAAGATGCGCCCGTTCAATCTACACTTTTCGTGATGAAAAGGGTTTCTTTATGATTATGTCTTGACTAGCTAACCCACCCGGCTTCGCCCGGTCGTACAATACACGACATTTTAATTTATGCAGATTGCGTAGGTATTATTATAGAATCAATCCTCTATTGAATATTATATATTACGAGGAATAATTTGCCCGGTGGACTAAATTGCAAAATAAATAAATAAATAAATAAATAAAATAAAAATAATAGTGATAATGTCGTTCATCATATTCCGCCTGTGTTTGTTAAAATATCACGTAAGCTGATATTTAGGCTTGGCGATTATTGCCCGGAAAAGGTCGTAAATGAAACTCATTAATAAGAAAAAATTAAAATAAAATGGTGACGTACACCGGGCTTGAACATAGGGATCATTTGATGTGTATGCGACTGCTGCACCACTGAGCTATATCTCCAGGTTACAATAACTCTCTCTCTCTCTTTTTTTTTTTTAAAGAAATGATTTGGTTAGATTTTATTATCTCCCTTGTCGGTATAACGTAAAATATTCTCCTGTACAAATTCTTCTTTTTCATCTATAAGAAATAAAAACTATTTTTAGGATCAAGGTTTTTCAGTTTTCGATAGCTATTAGAGTAATTTCTGTAGAAAACATATCTTAGAACACTGCAAGATCGGCGATTTGAAATGGTACCTCTTCTTTTATCCTAAGTTGAACTTATTAATAAGAGAAAACGACGGGCCTTGAACATGAGACCATTTGATCTGTAATCGAATGCTTTACCACTGAGCTATATCCCCAGATGTCAATGATTCTGCTTTTTGAAAGAGAAACGAGTTGCTAAGATTTCAATTATCTCCCTTGCTGGTGTAACGTAAAATATTTCCCCACAATTTTTCTTATCTATAATAAATAAAGACTAATTTTAAGGTCGGATTATTTTGATGTTCTATACTTATCGAATGAGTTTCTTAAAAAAAACAAAAACCCAAAAATCATCTCTAAGACTACTGCTACATTTTTGCGAAATTTGCAAAAGATAGGCTCAGCCGTTTTGGAACATATGAGGAAGGAACTCACAGACACAATGTGACTTTTATATAATAGATAGATGGATGGGTGGATGGATGGATAGATAGATAGATAGATAGATAGATAAATAGGTGGATAGATAGATAGATAGATAGGTAGATAGATAGATAGATAGGTAGGTAGGTAGATAGATAGGTAGGTAGGTAGGTAGGTAGATAGATAGATGGATGGATAAGATAGATATATAGATGGATAGATAAGATAAATAAGTAGATAGATAGATAGATAGATAGGTAGATAGATAGATAGATAGATAGGTAGATAGATAGATAGATAGGTAGGTAGATAGATAGATAGATAGATAGGTAGATAGATAGATAGATAGATAGGTAGATAGATAGATAGGTAGATAGATAGATAGATAAGATAGATAGATAGATAGATAGATAGGTATATAGATAGATATATAGATATATAGATAGAGACATGGATAGATAGATAGGGATAAAAACCGTGCTATCGTCGGAATTTTTCAGGTAGTTTCTGTCAAACTCCAAAAGGTGTCGAATCATTAAAAAAAAAAAAACATTTGCTATTGTTGATTTATTGCTTATATAAAATAAATACTTATCTTAATTCAAAATCATAAAAAGCAAAAAAAAAAAAAAATATATAAAAATAAAAACAAGAATTTCATATAAAAGAATCAGAACAAGCATTTGTTTTCTTGATTTGGAATTTAATTTAATTCTAATTTCGTAAAAATGTTCCAATAATTATTCATTGTATTTTCGTCGTAACAACAAAAATACGATTATTTTTCAATTTATTTTTTATTGCATTATTTTCGTAAAAACTGAAATACTATATTGAAAAATTGGTGAGAGTTTGCGCGAAAAAACAAAACAAAACAAAACATTACGAAACTTTCATTCGGCACCTTCCGACGTTTTACGCAAACTGTCCAGAAAATTCTAATGATATTACGCCCTTATTCTGCACAAGTACGGAAATTTCTAACAGAGCGTTTAAGATCGAAGTACGATGTGACCGACAAACCGACGGATAAGCCCACACATAGAGAAACTACGACGGATCTTTAAATACGAAGAAAAATATGAGATTACTGGATGCTAAAAGTTTACGGTATTTAACAACAGGGGGCGGCACATCTTGTTTTTTTTTTATTGATTTTTTTACGTCGACTGGAAGATTTGTCGAGTTCCGTTGCAAACAAAATTTGGCAGCAGGTCAGCTCTTGTTTAAGAGAGGTGACTGTTGTGGTCATTCTAGAATTGGTTCAAAACAAGTCAATACCTCCATGAAACGAATCAATTACGGCCACCGCCTTACGTACGCGTAAAGGTGAAATTGCGTTGACCCAAAACTCACTTTGCAGATTGCTGGTGGTTTACACCTAAGCTATTTTGTGTTTTATTTAACGCTTTGGATTTTGCGCATCCAAAATACGTAACAATCGTAAGATACGCCCGTTCAATCTGCGTTTAATCATCATCATCATCATCATCATCATCATCAGAATCCGAAAATTCTACTGTTGGCATTGTTTCTCCCGATATTTTTTTTCAAGTAAGAATTCTTTCTAGAAATATATCGAGTCCTTACGAAAGAGACCACGAGAAAATTGCCCATATCCTAAGTGAAACTGTTTTTTTTGTGGAAAGAAATGGATTCGAACTTGGAACACCCATGTCGTCAGTTCGTGTCGTTAACTTCTTGACCACTGTCACCTCTCATGCGTATTGTAATGAGTATGCTATCTAAAAGTTGAGTACGACAGATCAATGAAAATGTTATTTTAAAATAAAGCGCGACAGACAATGAAAACGCTATTCCAAATTTAACGAGACAGACTAATGAAAATTCTATTCCAACTGATGCATGACATATCAATGTAAATGTTATTTCAGCTTTAATGTGGCAGATTAACTAAAATTCTATTTAAAATTGAAGAATGAGAGATGCAAAAAAATGCTATTTCAAAAGACTTCAGGGTGACAGACCAAAGAAAATGCTAATTCAAACTTAAGCATACAAACAAGACAAAGTCTACTTTTAGACTTCAGGATGGCAGACTAATGAAAATTCTATTTTCAAAATTAAACGTGGCAGACCAATGAAAATGCTCTTTCAGATATAAAAGAGAGTTTAATGAAAATGCTCTATCAAACTTAAGCATGATTTGTCAAACTTAAGCGTGACAAACCAATTGAAACTCTGTTTCAAACTTAATCGTGACAGACTAATAAAAATGATGTTTCACACTTTAACTACACAGCCCAAAGAAAATGCTATTCAAACTTAAGGCCGAACATGGATGCGGTCATCTAAAACATTAACGTGACAGAAAGACAAACTAAAACCTCTAAAATCAATCAACAGACAAAGCCTCTGAAAATAATTTGTGGACGCACTGATTTTTTGGCGTCTGGATTTAATAGGCGGCATATTAAAATTTAAAAAGTTATAAATTGATTTTGTCAGATAAAATAAGCTTTTTATAGAAAATGTATTATCGTGGTAAGTAATCCCCACTAATGTTATTAATTCTTATTTATCCCTAACTGTGCATCAAAATGAGACCATTATACTTTGTTAGCTGCACATTATCATAACAAAGGTCTATACAAATTTTAAACCAGATCCCTCCTGTAGTTTACAAGAAAAATTGGAACGCACAGAAAGACAGACAATCAAACTAAAAAAAAACAAAAACAACAACATAATATTGAAGATTTTTAGCTTAGACATTTTGGCTTGGGGCACACATGATAGCTCTTTGATGAAAATGCGTGCCTTATGCAAAACTTCTGGAGTAAATGTGATATCATAGTGAATGTATTAAATATTAACCCCTGTTAAATACCACAATACGTAGTTCGTCATACATTATCGCAACAAATGTCCGTGCAAAATTTCAACCAGATAGGCCAAGTAGTTTCCAAGAAAAGGTGGAACGGAGAGAAAGACGAACAGACAGACTAAAATAAATAAAATATACATCGTTGTGGCTATTAAAATGAGTCAGGTGGAGAAACGGACAAAGCAAACGTTTTTGTATTCATGAGTCTTGAGTTAAGTGTAGAAAAAAAAAGCGGGAAAATTGGATTTGTACGTCCTTGCGGAGACAAAGTTAATGATGAAGATAAATCGAATGAACTGAAGTTTGTATTTTAAGATAAAAAAAAGGAGAAAAGAAGAAAAAGATCAGAATGTTATCGTTTGTTTAGCAGAAAAATGTAAGAAAAATAGCGTATGGAAAGCCGCAAAGTAAAAATAGTATAAAAATTAAAAACGGACTTTTATTTTTACGAGGTCAAGATTAGACGAGAAGCGTGAAAACGTGTAAAGAGAGAGAGAGAGAGAGGGGGGGGAGAGAGCGAGAGAGAGAGAGCGAGAGAGAGAGAGAGAGAGAGAGAGAGAGAGAGAGAGAGAGAGAGAGAGAGAGAGAGAGAGAGAAGAAAATAAAATACTGAAAAGGATAGGAAACGATACGATAATCAAAAGAAAAAAAAAGGTAAATAATTTTAAAGGAGAAAAGATAGAAATGATATTGAAAAATGGTATGAAAAAAGATAGAAATGATATTGAAAAATGGTATAAAAAAGATAGAAATGATATTGAAAAATGGTATGAAAAAATAGTCGAACAGCTAAATACTATTGATTAAAGAGTAATAGAGATAACATTGAAAAAAAAAGAGATGAAGATAGATAAAAACGGTGAAAGATTATATGATAATCAAAAGTAAAGAAGTAAATACTAGTAAAAGAAAAAAATGTTATTTTCATGGCAAGTGCTCGTCTGAGCTCCAGTGTATGCCCCCCGTCTTGACTCTCACGAAAAACACTCGTCTAGCTGAAACCACTATCAATAATTCCCCCCACTCTTTATCTCTGCCTAAACCTAAACATAGATTCCATGAACAAAGCTTCTTTCTTAGAACTGCACTCATGTGGAACTCTGTCCCGTTTTCCTGCTTCAAACTGACTACAATATGGTTGTCTCCAAGTCCAACGTAAACAAATTCTTGATGAGCCGTCTGCTTAAGTAATCCAATTTACCAAATTTCCGCTACTAACGATGACCACAAGATGTTTCCCTTGACCGCTGTATACTCATTAACCCTTATTCTCGAGTGGCCTCCTGGCCTTGATAAGTGGTGACTCCTTTGTAAAAAAAAAGAAAACAGAAGAAAAGCAACCCCGCCCGAAAAAAAGATCTTTGAAAAAGAAAAATAAGTTGCAAGAGACAACAAAAGCAAATTACTATAAAAGGAAGGAAAATGCTATAAATGGAAAAGTGTTGTTCAGACAAATGAATATCGAAAATAATATAAAATGCAAAAGTGAAAATAACACAAAACGAAGCTAAAAAAGAAAAAATTGTAAAACACATAGAATATAAAAAGAAAAGAATACCATGAATATAAATGAAAAAAAACAAACTTCCAAATGAGTGAATATGGAAAATACCATAAAAAAGACAAAAATACGGTAAAATAAATGAGACTGTCATTTGGGCGGCCGGGTTTCGATCCTGGCTTGAGGCAGTTCCCATCTTTCCGCGCTGATGAGCTGTGAAACAACGAAAGAGTACTGTATGTGGATGACTACAATGCTCCTTATCTTGGGTTGAGCATATCAGGAAGTGATATACAAACTGGCATGAGCATATTAAGCGACGCTCTTTGTGTAAACACATCGAGCGGAGGCTTTTGGACGATGTCAAAAGATCGTTAATTCATTACCCATACAGCATCAACCGTATAGCGCAATATTGAGAAGCCTTGACTGTCATTTGGGCGATCGGATTTCGATCCTGGCTTAAGGCAGTTGTCTGTCTAGCAGCATTGATGAGCTGTGAAACAGCGAAGCAGTACTGTATGTGGATGAGTATATATATATATATATATATATATATATATTAAATATAAATATATATTCAATATATATATTTTTTTTACATAGGAGTCACCACTGATCAAGGCCCAGAGGCCACTCGAGGATAAGGGTTAAAGAGTGTACAGTAGTCAATGGGACACTATTGTAGTAATTAGTTGTTTTTTTAATTATCCAATGAAAAATGTTCACCTCAAAAAGATCAACTTCATTGATAATGTTTTTCTTTATTTAATAAAGAAATTTAAAAATAAAAGAAAATTCTTTAATTTCATTTTTCTAATATGAAAAAATACTTCATTGAAATATTTTGCAATTAGAAACCAGTTTTACTTATTGTCTTCTTTGCTAAAAGAAAAAGTGTTGCATTTATTCGGTCCTCAGTTAGCGACGGAGAAATACTGAAATTAAAACATTTTCTAATTGGAAAATAAATTACAGTTTATTTACTCATTGTCTTTCAAATAAGTGTTGTATCTGTTCAGTCCTTGGTTAGTGACGGATAAATCCTTCTAGACTGAAGCAATTTTTACCCCCCCCCAATCAAGAGTCCACTTTCTTTAAGGGGGAGGGAAGGATATTCCTCGTTAAATAACATCAGCTGTTTTAGTGCTTAGCTGTTTATAACTATTCTGCCAAAATAAATTTACCACATAACTTTTTAAAGCAAAGAATAACATTTTAAAGCGAAGAATAACTTTTTTTTTTTGAAAGAGACAATAAATAAATTAACTAACATTTTCTTTTATGGTTACAACTTAATCATTGGCCATTTGAAAGCTAAACAAATGTGGAATTTAATATTTTGTGGCTTTCTACCACATAATCATTAGCAGCATTTCTGAAGGCCGGAGAATATGTCTAATTTAAGATGTCCTCGATTCAATAAGGAAAATATAGTGAACTATGTAGTCACTCCACTTGAAATAACAGAATTAAAATAGTCATTTGGTTCATTTCTACCACAACTAACAGACAGTGATATATATATATATATATATATATATATATATATATATATATATATATATATATATATATATATATATATATATTGTAATTTATAAAATATATATGGCGATTAAGCTACACTGAATATTCGGCGTTTCATCCACTCTAGGATTCGTCAGGCTTATGCGCGAATTCTGTGGTTGTTTATCGTTTTTATATGGTCCTCTTCTGTTGAGGATTTTAGTTAGCTGATTTCTATCTTTTTCCTTTAAAATTATTTACCTTTTTTTTTACTTGTGATTATCATATTATTTCCTATCCTTTTTTTAAAAAATATTATTTGTATCTTTTTTTCCCTTTTAATATTATCTAAAAGCTTTTTTCCCCTTTTAATATTATCTAAAAGCTGATTGGCTAACTAAAATCCTCAACAGAAGAGGACCATATAAAAACGATAAACAACCACAGAATTCGCGCATAAGCCTGACGAATCCTAGAGTGGATGAAACGCCGAATATTCAGTGTTGCTTAATCGCCATATATATTTTATAAATTACTAACTAGCTCTACCTACGTATTGAGCACTTTTGAAGTAAATACTTAAAGTTTACGCATGAATCTATACTTTCGTATATTAATTTTATGTGAGTAAATGAAGTAGTTATATATATATATATATATATATATATATATTGATTATATATATATATATATAATAGCAGGTAGTGCGCGAAAGGGTGTAATCATACAGGCTAGAGCGGGATGGGGTAACGGCGTATTGGAGGGTGATTAAAACAACTAGATAATATTAAAAGGAAAAAAAAATGATACAAATAATATTTAAAAAAGGATAGGAAATAATATGATAATCACAAGTAAAAAAAAGGTAAGTAATTTTAAAGGAAAAAGATAGAAATGGTATTGAAAAGGGCATAAAAATAATAGGAACATGACAAGTAAAAGAGAGTTACTAAATACTATTGATTAAAGAGTAATAGAGATAATATTGAAACTAATAATAGATGAAGATAGTATTGAAAAACGGTGAGAAATTATAGAATAATCAAAAGTAAAGAAGTAAATAATATTAAATAAATATAATAGCAGGTAGTGCGTGAAAGGGTGTAATCATACAGGTCAGACCGGGGTGAGGTAATGGCGCAGTGGGGTGAGGTGGGAGGGTGAGTATTTAGTTTTCTCCCACCACAAGAACTGTGACACCAAGGTCGGAAAGTGGAATTTAAGAAGTCAGCGCTTCAAAGGAGGAGCAATCTGACCTTGCAAAAGATACCAGTGTGGCCCCGATGGCATTTCTGGAGGGGGACCTCAGTAAACTAACCCTTTCTCAAAGAGAAAGAGCAAGGCATGGGATGGTTGACCTCCTAGAACGGCACATCACAATAATTGCACCGCTATCATCAAGGAACTTGTCATTACAGAAAAGGGTCTAATCGTCGGCATTCCTGGCAGGGAATCTTAAGCGATTAGAAATAAACTAACCCCTTCTCAAAGAGAGAAGGTAAAGTCTGGGACCGTGGACCTCCTAGAACTGCACATAACCAGCATTACACTGTGATAAACAGGGACTAAGTAATTACAGAAATCGTCTAATCTCTATTGATTTTGGGACTGATGGTAAAAAAGCCACGGGCTGGAGCACGGCGTTAGGGAGAGTTTGAAATGTGTAAACACAGTACAGCAAATCATAAAGGTGGGTGAAACAGGCAGCTTATGGTTGGTGTGCCTATGGCCATAGGATAAGTATAAACGCTAGGGTATAGAATATATTAGAAATAGTGCAAGCAAAAAGGGATATGGATAAAAAAAAAAGTCTGAAATGGAAGTGGAGAAACTACTTATTTAGTACTAACTAGCAGGGAGACCCGACGTTGCCCGGGATTGAATGGTGATCAACGAAAGTTTCACACTCCCATATTTTTATTGTTATCGGATTATTTCGATTATCGAAACTTATCGAAGACATTCCGATACAAAAACTATCTAAGAACAATGAGAGACACATAATGTATCTTCGTGTGAAATTTCATAAAAATCCGCGAACACACACACAAACAAAGTTCCTTTTATATATTAGATAGATAGATAGATAGATAGATAGATACATACATACATACATACATACATATACTAGTAGGCCGCCCGGCAGTGCCCAGTAGTAAAATATGCATAAATATAAGGTTAAGAAGAACGTTCTTGTGAAATTTTAAATTTTGGTTTCAAATAATGTATTTTCAAATAAGTTTTCTTAATAATACCTTTACTTTATATATTATTTTAAAGGGCGGTTTTCGCTCTATCTAATTGTTTAAATTACAATTGTTTTTAAACAAGTATGTCTTCTTTTCAGAACGTTGAATATACGATGGAGAAAAAGCAAATTCGCACAATTTCCTTGTTTCAATTCAAGCTAGGCCGAAAAACTGCTGAAACAGCTCGCGCTATCAACTAAGCCTCCAGCCCAAGAACCATTACTGAATGTACAGTACAATAGTGGTTTAAGAAATTTCGTTGCAGCGATGAGAGACTTGAAGATAGTGAGCGTAGTGGTTGGCCATCGGATGTTGACAGCGATCGATTAAGAGCTTTAGTCGAAGCCAATCCATGCACATTGTTCGAATTAGACGTAACGGATACGACGATTTTCAACCACTTGAGAGATATTGGAAAGACAAAAAACTTGATAAATGAGTGCCTCACGCATTGAACGGCAACTAAAAGAAACGCCGTTATAAATTGCCACCTTCCTTTCGTTTGCGCAACAAGAAATGACCCGATTCTCGACGGGGTTTCGACTTGTGATGAAAAGTAAGGTTCATTATGACAACCAGCGACGCTCAGCTCAGTTGTTAGACGCCGACAAAGCTTCACGACACTTCCCAAAGCCAGAGTTGAACCAAAAATAGGTCATGCTTATTGTTTAGTAGTCTGCGACCGGTCTTATCCATTACAGTTTTTTTAATGTAGGCGAAACCATTACGTCGGAAAAGTACTGTCAACAAATGGATGAAATGGATGAGAAACTTCAACAACAATACCCAGCATTAGTCAACAGAAAAGGCTCAATTCTCCTCCACGACCGCACATTGCTAAACCGACCCTGCAGAAGTTGAACGAATTAGGCTCGGGACAAGATCAAAGTGTAGTATCTGTTCTCTCAGTTACTAAACTTGACCCACCACCGGGCTTTCGGGGGTGTTTTTTCATACTAACCTTTGTTAGTAAGGACCGACCCCCTCCTTTGGGGAGTCAGGACCTAGAGGACCGACTCCACATTTGTGGGAGCTTGGACCCGAAAACCGATCCCCTTTTTTGGGAGACTGGAATCTCGGGACCAACACCACTAGCTGGTAGTTGAGACCTGCTTTTTTCGTTTTTTGCATGCGTTTTTTCTTCGTTCCGGTCTCTTCCCTCTAGAGACAGGGGATGGTCTAATTTCTCCACACTTAATTGCCTGAGCAGCACTCTGACCTGCGAGGCCCAAACTTTGTCTATCTTCGCTGCTCTCCCAGTGGATCGAGCAGACAGGGTTCTCTTTCTCGCTTCCGTTGGGGCAGTTAGTGGGTAGGGTGACGTGGGGTAGGGCGGGTGCTTCGTTTCTGCTCCCCTCTGTGGGCAGGGATGCCTATCCCCTCTCTCTCTTAATTGCGACGCGGCACTCTGACCCGCTAGCACCCACTGCGTCTTTCTTCTCTGCTCTCCCCCCTCGCGGGGGGATCTGAGCTGCTAACCCGACATCCCCATGAGGGGAAGTCAAAAACTCTTTCTTCAGAGTCCACTCCTCCCCCTCCTCCCCCTCCATTCCCCTGGGTTTTCTTTTCTCCCCACTACACTTTGGTCCGCGTCAGCAGCCAGTGCAACCGCCACGATGCCAGGCAGGAGGGGTACGTCACCCCAAATGCGCAGCATCACCCCTGCAGACGACTCCCCATGTGAGGAAGCTGATGCATCTCCCGGCGAGACGGCGCCAGTAAGCAAGGTAGGGCCCCTGCGCGCGGCGACCTTGACTACTGATGAAGGGGTAGGGCCGCAGCCTGCGGCGACCCCCGGAAACCACCTGCAACTGCTGCTCCCCAAGAGGGCAGCCCGTCTAACAATGCAGCAGCCGGACAGCCGACAGGGGACAACGCAACGGAAGCTGCTCCTACAGCATCCCAAGTCCCCCAAAAAGTGGACGGGTCTGCTAGACCAGTGCCACCGGCTCCCCAAGAGGGCAACTCCCTCTCAGCTGGGGAAATGGAAGAAAACAGCGCAACCGAAGAGACAGAGGAGCTAGTCAACGCAACCCTAGCCTCTCTAAAAGTGCTGTTTGAAGAGGAGATGAAGATCCCAACCCTCAGCACTCCCCAAGAGGGCAATGAAGGGATGATGAAAACCAGGGTGGAGGTAGACGCGGCAACCAGTTCAAACAAATGCAAGCTGGAAGCAGCGTCACCCCCCACCTCTGCAACTGCAAAAACCACTGCTGGGAACACATCCCCAGGAGGGGAGGCACCTGCATCCCCGAAAGAGAATGCCACCCAGCAGAACAAAAAACAAAAGGGGAACGACCCGGAAAGCAGAGAAAGCCAGCACGCGAGGACCAATGCGGACTGGCCAAGATTAAGATGGTCCTGGACAAGGCCGGCTTCTTTGGAATCCCGGCGACGCTAAGGTTTGGGGACTGGACCCTTTCCCTGATAGTGGAAGGGAGAAAGCCCCACTGCTGGCAATGCCAACAAGAGGGGCACATGGCAAAAGACTGCCCCAAAAAGACTAGAAACCCGCCCAAGACAACCGGAAAAGAAGCAGCACTAGTCAAAGCCTCCACTCCCGCTCCGACCACAAGCCTCCCAGAAGCACCAACGGGCTGGGTGACGGTCACCAAAAAAGGGAAGACCCCCCCAACAGTCATCCCCACAGACGGTGACCAGAGACCAACCCGAAAAACAAGAGGCCATGGAGACACAGGCACCTCCCTCCTCAAACAAGAGGAAATTACAAGAGTCTGAGGAGGAGGTAGTGTCCGAGGAAGAGGAGGTAACGGCAGCTCCGGCAAAACTGAGCGCCACCGAAATCAGGAGGGCCAGAAGGAGGAAAAGCAGAAAGACTCGCGCCGACCCCCCAACCCCCACTGAGAAAGACACGGCAACAGTCCCGCAAGTTGAGCCCCCTGTCACCCCACTACCTCAGCAGCCCGAGCAAAGATCCCCCTCCCCAGATCTCCCCAAAGCCTCCAGAAACCCTTCACCGCCCACTTCAACAAACCAACAAACTGAGCAAGCCACCCCCACCCCACGTCCCGCTTCTCCGCCCCCACCCAAAGAAACCCCCTCCCCAACAACCGCAGTGCGCAAAGAACGCACCAAAAAACTCCCCTTCCTGCCAGACCCCCACCTACCAATACCGGACTTTAAAGGGCAGCAGAAGGTCCGCTACAACAAGTTGAGGAGTCTGGTGCACGTGGACGGTGACAGCGTCGCGGATCCTACCAAGTTCAAGGACGCTCCCATGTTGACCACTTTTGTTAGGATCAACAAGGACTCTAGGACACAAGCCCTCTGGGCCATGATAAAAGCAGCGAAGGATGCGATCCCGGGCCAGCAGCTGGTGGACAGGGACCATCCTTCACTGAAAAATTTTTTCTTTAAGTGTGAGGGCAGAGTCCCTGTATATATACACCCCTCATTCTACAGGGCACTTAAACTAACCTTCCCCCTGGACGTGGGAGGTGTGGCCAAGGACGTACCCTCAGCAGACTTACTTACTGGCAGCCTCGGCCAGGCCTGCCACGTCCTCACTGCCAAGGATTTCAGACCCGTCTGTGACACTGAATAAGGTAAGTGAACATGGCTTTGAAATTGGCTACATTGAATGTGAGGGGCATCAGGTGTCGAAGCAAGGCCTCGCGCGTTGTGAGAGACTTGGTGTCCCTCAAGGTAGATATTGCCGCTATCCAGGAGACCCACTTTATTTGTGACGAGGATTGTCAGGTGCTGGTGAACGATTACGATGTTTACTCAGCATATGGCAATACTTATAGTTGTGGAATCTCCTTGCTAGTGAGTCGCACCCTGTCAGCGTCGGTGAATGTTGTTCACGCAGGCGAGACGGGCGGCTAGTTGTTGTTGATGTTGCCGTTAATAGTAGTGTTTTTCGGATTGTCGCTGTTTATGCTCCCAATTCTGCTGTAGAGAGGGCACCTTTTTTTCGACGGTTGGAGGGCTTCTTAGTGGATCCGGAACGGTTAGTTCTAATGGGTGATTGGAATGCAATCCTTGATCCCAAAATAGATAAGGTCGGGGGGACTAGTGGGTCGGTGCTGTGTGACAGCACTCTGTTCGACCTGATGGCCTCGTGCGATCTTGTTGACAGATTCCGTCTGGATCATCCGGGGCGGGAGATGTGGACGTGGCATCCTGTAACGCCTTCCCATCCGAGTACTTACTTGGATCGGATGTTAGTTAGAAGAGGCGACGTAGACTTTCTATCGTGCCCCACGTTCCACTTGTTAGGACACTCGGACCATAAACTCGTTATGGCCCGTTTGAACTTAAGTGCTAGGCCTAAACTAGCCGGATACTGGAAGTTCAACAGCACCTTGATGGAGTTGGAGGACTACCGGTTGAAGGTTACAGAATTAATTCAGCGGGCTTTAGTGGGGGCGGTTACAGGGAGTAATGGTGCGTTAGTCTTAAGGCCAAAATTAGGCGCTTCTCTTTCTAATACAGCCAACGCCTCGCATTAGATAAGGCTAAGGCAAAGAAGCGCTTAGAGGATAAGCTGACCCGGGCGGTGGAGAGGGGGGATCCCCTAGAGGTAGCACTAGCTAAACAAGACCTCAGCCGCTTGGCTAGCGAGCGGTATGAAGGTCAAGTAGTTAGGGCTAGATTAATGAAAGTTTCCGAGGCTGTGAATGTTGACGCTGTTGAGCGTAAGGCTGCTATAAGGAGCGGTTCGGACGAGTACATTCGTAAAGTACATAACCTGGAAGGACACGCCCTAGTTTCGACTCGGGAGATCTGCGAGGGGTTTCGGGAGCATCTATCGGAGCGCTTCACCCAACTACCCGGACTCAGGGTCGAGGAGTTTGGCAGCTATTTGGCTGACTCGCCCCGCCTCATGGCGGCTCGGGCAGCTAGCTGTGATGGTCTTGTTACTGAACATGAGGTCATTACTGCGTTGAAGCAGGTCGGCTACAACAAATCCCCGGGGCTTGATGGTTTACCCTACGAGTTCTACTTGAGGCTGTCGCCCATGTTGGTCCCTATTCTGAAGGATATGTTCAACCATTGGTTTGCTCAGGGTTCCATCCCTGGACAGGTGACCAAGGGAGTGATCACATTGCTGAGGAAAGGTCAACGGCATGGTGGGGTGGAAAATTTCGACGATTTTAGGCCCTTGACTCTGCTAAACACAGAGTTAAAGATTTTGGCAAAGATTCTTGCAAATCGCTTGCAGGTTGTCATCACTGACTTGATCGAACCGGACCAGACTTATGCTGTGAAGGGGAGATCGATTCAAGACAATTTGCATTTGATACGCTCGATCATAGAGGGGACAGAAGACGACGCCGAAGCCGCGCTGATCAGTTTAGATCAGTCCAAGGCATTCGATAGGGTCGACCATCGGCTCCTGGGAGCTGTGTTAGAGGCCGCCGGATTTAATCCGGACTTCCGCAAGTGGATCTTTGTCCTGTATGATAGGCCGACGGTAGCGGTGCAGATCAACGGTAAGCTGTCGGAGTCATTCGCTGTCTCTCGGTCGGTGCGTCAGGGTTGTCCGCTGTCGCCTCTGTTGTACGTCCTGGCGTTGGAACCCCTCCTTCGCAAGTTAAGGGACGAGATGGCTACACCAGTCCTGCGCGGAATAGCCCTCCCTGGAGGCACACGAGCCAGGGTTTCCGCGTTCGCTGATGACGTCACCGTGTTCGTGTCTTGCCACACGGACGTTCAAGCGGTGGTCGAGGCGCTCGCTCGATACGAAGAAGTCACAGGGGCCATGTTCAACCGCAGCAAGTCTGTCGGCCTGCGGTTGGGGGCCTGGACTGGGGTAAACTCGCTTCCAGGTATTTTCAGCTGGACCGATGGACCGGTCCGTATTCTCGGTGTCTGGTTTGGACCGGGACTTCAGCTGGAAAAGAATTGGTTGGAAGTATATTGCAAGGTCAAATCGTCGGTGAAGACTTGGATTGGAAGGAAATTGTCCTTGAAGGGTCGGGCGGAGGCGTGTGCTACATACGTCTTTCTGCTCATCCTTTACCGATTGTCTGTACTTCCTCTCCCTGCAGAACGACTAACCCGCTTGCAAGGGCGCCTCGATTCACTATTGTGGAACGATGGTAAGCATTATGTCTGCAGAGAGGTCTGTGTCCAGAGGCCGGGCGAGGGAGGCCTGGGTCAGCCCAGTCTCTTGTGTCATAGAAATGCCGAGAGATTGGCTTTCCTGGGTCGTTCGCTTGAAGAAGACGCTCCTTGGGTCCCTGTGGTTGAGAACTCGTTTCCCAATCTCAAACCCAACCCCTCGGTAGAAGGTCGTCGTAGGCCGAGGGGGGAGTCTAAGTTCTTCTCCGAATGCCGGACCGCTCTTAGAGCTTTGCCGGGGACCAGTGTCCTCGATCAGCCAAGAAAGAAACTATATCGGGAGCCAGTGGAGGGGACCGCGAAGGATCCACTTTGTAGGCGGATGGGATGGTCGATGGAGGTTGTCCGTTCTCATTGGAGTTGGGCGCCGGGACGGGAGATACTGAACAACTCGGAATTTTCCCTTACCTGGCGACTGGTCCGTAACGCGCTGCCCCTTCTCGACGAACTCTGCCGGTATAAAGAAAATACAAGCGGCTTCTGTCCGCGCTGTGACAAACGCGAGCCCGAAACGATCGGGCACGCGTTTTTTAGTTGCAGCCGGATCCAGCCCTTATTGGAGTACGTCGAGGGGGTAACGGCTTGCATCAATGCCGAATGTCCGCTCGATCTCGACGAAGGTTTTTTTTGTGTACAACATGGAGCCGCCGTTCCCCAGGGAGGAAAGAATGGTTATCCTGGCGATCCTAGCAGTAGCGCGCATGGTGATTTGGATCACGCGCCTCAAGTTGGTCCGCGAAGGGACATCTGCTCCGGATCGGGATCTGATTGTTTACTTTAAACATCTGCTTAAAGTAAAGATCAGATGCGATTGGAGGAGGTTGCCTAGAGTGGAATTTGACAAGAGGTGGGTGCACAGCACTAGTTTGTGCATTCGTCGAGGAGCCAAGTTTCAATACGTGTTCCCTCCTTAAGCATGGCACGGGCGGTGCTGGGGCCTTCGGAACCCATCCCGCTTAGGTTCTAGCTAAGAAAAACTTAAGAAGACTCTTGACTGGTGGTATAAATGAGATCCTGTTCCTGATTTTATTTTTTGGTACTAGAGAACCTCTGAGTCTGCCCATCCCCTTTGTGCCACATCCTTGCTTTTTCAACATCCCCGGTAACTCCCCTACTCAGAGGTCACCTTCCAACCCCCCTCCACCCGTTGCTTTGTTTTCTCCCACTGCCATTAAGATATTTTCCCCAATCCCCAATTAGGGATCGCCCTGCTTGTTTTCGGTTCCCCGGAAAACAGTGGGGGGTCTAGTCACCTAGATTAGTACAGGGGGGTTTCACTAACAACCCAGTAGGATTTATTTTTTGTTTTGGATATGAACACTTTTAATTAGTTTTCCCCTCTCCACGAGCAATCCTTTTCTTAATTCAAAAACTTTTTTATTTACCAATGAAATTGAACTTTATTTTTTCACACATGCACACACACACACACAAAATTAATATATTTAAAAAAAAAAAAAAAAAATGCATACACAAACACGCAGACAACTGTTTATTAACTGTAAATATGGTTTTGATTCTTAAACGCTGGGGATTTATTAGTTAGTTTAAGATCCATAGAGTGAATGAGGTATTTTGGTAAATGTTGCCAGTCAAGAGTAAGACTCCAAAGTCTACATTTATTACTTTTTCATCACTTTAGTCACAAAGACCCTGAACCCTTCCCCTCCCCAATTTCTTGTAGGGCCTTGTGCCTAATTTTGTTGTTTGATAATCTTTTTTTTTTTTTGTATTTACAAAATTTTAAAAGCAATAAAATATATAAACAAGATCAAAGTGTAGTATCTGTTTCAGCAGGTACTGCAAGCAAAGACCATATGTGGGGGCGACCCCACATATAAGACCTTGGTCAATGAAGGGGCAACCCTTCATACCAATTGTCACTATCCAGCTCCCCCACTCCCCGGAGAGTTGGTCCCCATTTCCCCTTCATTCCTCACTGTAAAAATCGGCCTTGTGGCCAATTTGCTCAGTGGGGGAGCAAATAAATACCTCAAAGTGTAGTATCTGTTCTTCAGATGCTGCACTTCAATGTGTTGTTCTCTGCCAGTGGAGGAGAAATCCTTCACGACTAAGAAAATTTTTATTTTTGTTCCTTTTCTCCACATTAAAAAACGACCCTGGTGTCTAACTCTGTCCTGTGGGGAGGCATTGTAGTTAGGAACTCTGTCTCATTCGTCATACTCTCCATACCCCTCATCTACTGACTCATACTTCTCGAAGCATCTCAACAACGTCCTGCGTGAGAAATGCTTAAAAAAAATTAAGCGATAAAAAAAAATCACCTTCAGCGAGTTCATGGCTACTAAAACGCAAGATTTTAACGTTAATGACATGAATACCTTGTTTTGCGTTGGTAAAAGTGTGTTAATTCTGATCGTGTTTATTTCGATCAATGCATTTTTATTTGTCGAAATATGTTCATCTGAATTTAAAATCTAAAAAAACCGCAAGAACTTTCTTGTCAATATGATATTATATTTTGATTGATGCGAATTTCTTATTCATTATTATAGAGCCAAATCTCTATCGACTATTATCCAATATATAGTAATGATTTAAAAAGTTATGAAAAATATGACGTGAGTACCATGCGCTAGAATCGAAACCAGCACGTTGAGAGCTTTATCGTTATTTATCTCTTCAGCGCTGTTAACGACTTAATTATTGACATGGATGCGATACATTAAAAATTTAGCGACTACATGTTTCATTTTGCGTATGTGCAAAAATATCAGCAGGAGTAATGTTTTATTCGACTTACCGTGTCAATTTTGTTTTCAATTTAGACTTCTTAGCGGCAATTTTGTCGACTAAAAATCAAATCGAAAGTGCTCTACAGGTCCAAATACTTTATATATAAAATTTCAAGTTTGTAGACAAAATACTTTTGTAAAAAGTTTTCATACATACACACCGACAAGGTCATATGTATATATCTCTCTCTCTCTCTCTCTCTCTCTCTATATATATATATATATATATATATATATATATATATATAGTCGGTATATATATATATATATATATATATATATATATATATAGTCGGTATATATATATATATATATATATATATATATATATATATATATATATAGTCGGTATATATATATATATATATATATATATATATATATATATATATATATAATTATTTCCACAGCCAGACAACGTTGCAGCTCACAAAGGACGTGAGAGCCAACAAACCGGAAGTCTGAGACTCGAGTTTCGTCCTCATTTGGGCTCATCAGTTAGACACATCCGAACTCGGAATTTGAGACTCGAGCGTCTTGCATGCTAGGCGAGCACTCTACCGACTGCGTAAACACGCCACACACACACACACACACACACGCCACACACACACGCCACACACACACACACACACACACACACACACACACACACACACACACACACACACACACACACACACACACACACACACACAAGAAAAAACTATTAACTTACACAGATCAAGCGAAAATCCGACAGTGAAATGAACCTACCTCATACTGGGACGTGGTCAGTGAACCTACCTCATACAAGGAACGTGGTCATCCAATAACCCAAGCCGACGTCTTACAAGTAGGAATTTTGATACTCATCATAAACCTAGCGAGCAATCACAACAGAAACTTCAGAATGTGAAACACAAAATAGAGTGGGTGAAACGCGGAATATTCAGTGTAGCTTAATCGGCATATATATTTTAAAACTTACCAACTAGCTCTACCTACGTATTGAGCAATGTTGAAGTAAATACTTAAAGTTTACGCATAAATTTATACTTTCGTATATTAATTTATGTGAATAAATGAAGTAGTTATATAAATAAATATATATATATATATATATATATATATATATATATATATATATATAGTGGAGATGGTAATTAATAAAAACTGAAGAAAGTGCTCAATACTGTTGTAGAGCAAATATGCGTTTTATTCTTTATTACCGTATCTTTCTGAAAAATACGGTAATAAAAATAAAATGTATATATATATATATATATATATATATATATATATATATATATATAGTCATCCACATACAGTACTGTTTCGTTGTATCACAACTCATCAGTGCTACTAGCCTTGGCTAAAACCAACAACCATCACATTGACAGTCGACAGCTATAATCATCGGACCACGAATGTGTATTAAATCTACACTGTCTGTCGCAACAGTGCTCAAACCATCAGTTTGTTTACAAACAAATTAATAGTGGGATTCGCTTAATTGCTTAAATACGCGTCGGGTGAAAATATATTTACAAAGTGCTCAACCCAAGAGAGGGGCTTTAATAGATATTGACATATAGTACTGTTTCGTTGTATCACAGATCATCAATGCGGCTAGACATACACCTTTCCTCAACCATACATCGAACCTACAACCGTCGCATTGACGGTGGGCAGCTCTAACTATTGGACCACGAATCAGTGCCGCAATATTTCTTTCTCGAGTGTGTAATCCACCACCGCCCGTCGCAACAGTGCTCAAACTATCAGTTTGTTTACAAACAAATTAATAGTAGGCTTCGCTTATATATATATATATATATATATATATATATATATATATATATATATATATATATATATCGGTGCGTTAGAACGTTTTAATCTGGAATTCTTTGCAATTATGCAGAATGTAGAAACTATGCATAAATAAAATTCAGTGTAATAGGTGAATGAAACCGACCATCTAATAAGAAACCATAAAAAATCAATAAGTAATTAATCAACGCTCGTTTTTCAAATGAATATGCAAATTAGTTAACCATTTATGTAGCCGCTAGTATATCTACGACAGAGTATATTAAGAAGTTCGTTTCAATGATTTTTAATAGAAAAAAACGAGTTATGTTCATATTTAATTAAAAAAATCGTTTTGAGAATCTGAAGAAGACGATCTCTGGAGTGAATATAGAAATTATGGTGATTGAAGATTCTAGTTATGAAAACGATAAACACTAAACACATATAAAATACAGTTAAAAGGATAACCACAGACCCCACTTCCCAACACTTTTTAATTGCCTAGTGCCTAATTTATTTTTTATATTTTTCAGAAATATTTTTTAAAGAGTGTAATGTCTGTTCTCATGTTATACAAAAGTTAACTTGTCATTAGTAAATGTAGGGGGCCCCGTTCTATACTTAAGCAATTTTTATTTGGGCCTATTTCCAGAGTGCCCCTTTTTAGAGGGTTGGTCCCCCCCCACATTAAAAAAAAATGGCCTTGTATCACGTTTTTCTCTCATGGTCAAGCAATTACGTAGCAATATAAAAAGTAGGTTTTTAATCTCAATGTCAGTTTTATATAACTAGATTTATATAAATTATCTATTTAAAAAAAATTAAATAATTAATGGTTTTCACATTATGTTAAATTCAATACAAGGTATGTTAAATAAAAACTCTTGATATATGACAACATTTTTATGCAAACATATAGCTACACATTATGAATTAAAAATGTTTTATTCCTATGAACATTGTGGTAAGGTCTAAAATAGTGTCTACCTAAAAATAGTAAAAGAAAGAAAAAAAAAGAGATTTCTTGACAGAAATCAGAGCCTTGTGGAGAATCACTTTCTTTTTCTGTGAGACTGATGCTGTGTAGGAGTGGTCAAAGAGGCGGGACCCTGTCGAGACTTCGACAAATGGTTCTCCTCCCCATTTTTTTTTGGGGGGGGGGGCGTCAGGATGTTTTTCCTTCCTTTTTTATTTCCTCATTCGGTTATTCTGAGAATATTTATAGGACACGTGACCTTTTCGAATGCCGTAAAAATCTTCCCGAGAAAATGAGGAAAGCAAGACCCAACCAACCAACCAACCAACCAACCAACCAACCAAACAAACAAACAAACAAACAAACAAACAAATACGGAAACAAATAATGCAGGGGTCTATCGTTGGATCTTTATAATTCCTGATATTCATAAATGACCTCCCCGATAAAATTGTTTCGATGGATATATTTGCTGATGACACCACGCTCTATAACAGGCACGGCAGGAAAACAAATGAACACATATATAAGGAAATGGCAGAAACACTAGAGGATGACTTCCAATCTGTAGTGGAATGGAGACAAAAATGAATGGTCACATTCAATGCTGCCAAGACTAAACTTGTTTCCTTCAATAATTACAAGAAACCTTCTCTACCACCAAGAGCAATGGCCAAGAACACATTACCTGAAAGTACTGCCTTTAAACTCCACGACCTAACATTTACAGGGAATATGAACTGGAATAGATACACTGAGAGCATTGCCAAGGCTGCTTCAAAGAAGGTTGGCTCTCTCTACCGTGTTAGAAAACTACTTACGCCTGAAATATCCTGTACCTCTATAAGGCCACTATTCGCCCATGTATGGAATATTGTTGTCATATTTGGGCTGGTGCATCTGCTGCTGGTCTCTCACTCCTAGAGAGGGTTCAAAAGAGAGACGCCAACCTGATAGGTCCTGAACTGTCATCTAAGCTTCAGCCTCTTCCCCACCGGCAAAATGTTGTATCCCTCTGCCTGTTCTACAAGTACTTGTATAGTGAATGCTCTGACGAACTACAAGCAGTTGTCCTCCCTCAACGTGACTACCCCCGAAAAAACCGACAAGCAACTGTCCTATCCCTTCGAAGTAGAAATCCCTAGGTGTAAGAAAGACTACTCCAATAGTTTCTTCCCAGAACTGCTAGACTTTTGAACTCCCTTCCGTGATTCTGCTTTTCCAACTGTACTGACATGCGGAAGTTCAAGTGTAATGTGAACACATATCTTGCTACTCATCTTCCTTCATAATATCCCGGAAACTTGTCCCCGATAGTAGCTCCTAACTTCGAAAATGTATTGTGCCTTGTTTGGAGTGAAAATTGATTAAAAAAATATATATATGTATATTCAAGCACGTCTGATTGAACACGTCTGATTGATTTTTTTCCGATTTTTCTGGATATGTTTTCCATTCAGCTGGCATGTTCCATAAAATGGCACCCAAAATTTGTTGTTCAGCGCTTTCTATCGGTGCCTCCGATTATCACCAACAGCGATTGTTGTTGTTATCGTTTTTTTTTCTTTTCCTTTGAGGCTTGGTGTATTTATAGGTTCTTTTAATTCTAATTAAAAACAATAATAATACTAACATCACACTAAACCAAACTAATGTAATGTATGAATTAATTTGCCCCTTCGAAGAATGTCTCCGAACCCACTCTAAAAACTCATACAACGCATATATAGGTCACACTATAACAACACTCTCCCGACGATTAACCTATGATTTAGCTGACAATAGCACCATAAACCAACACCTAACATCCCATGATAAAAACCTACAGTCCTCCCGCATTAGAAATATCTTAAATAACAATACTAAAATTCGATATCTTAACAATTGCACGCGATGACTAAAATTACTAGAAATATATCAACATTAACAATGCATAATGAATAAAAATGCACAAGACAAAATAACATTATAGATAGATCGGCAGACGGTACGCCTCGTAGGGAAAGATCGTCTCCCGGTCCTTTTATTTACAAAAAGAAAAGATTTCCAGACTGTCGCGCCCTCTAGTGGTAGTTCATTGAAGTGCAAGGGAGATAATCCGTAGTTCATTGAAGTGCAAGGGAGATAATCCTGTCCAATATATTACAGAAACCATATTTATAACAAAAATACAGTCCCTTTTTAACCGGATCACGTAATTAGGATTAATCTGCAATAATTCTTCATGCTGGCAAAGTAAATTAGCATAATATTTATTGTTGTCCAAACCAATTTTTTTTTTCAATTATTAATTTTGTCTTCCGGCAAAAAACAAAACAAAAAACAATTGTCACAGCTGGTGAAATTCAAAAATGCACTCAAAACGTAAGGACCCATTAGAAGAACGATATGCAATAAAATTCTGTTTTAAACTATATAGACACATTTTGTAACAAAGTTTTTTTGAGATGATTGATCTTTATCGTTGCACAGGTTCAATTAGAAAGGTTTACCTATGACTTATAAATGGTTGGTTAATTCTTCGTCTATGTATTTAGTTAATGACTTCAGAATAAGTGAAGAACTGTCAAGTTGAATAAACACCTAATTACAAGTATATTAAAGTTCCAAAAAATTGAACGGTCATTATTGATTAAAATCGAAGCGCAATGTCACAAGATTGACCATACTTTTGGTCACAGAACTAAGAATCCATTAGACATGTATTGAACAAAATACAATGTATGTTTTCTGTGCAAATGCTGGATTGAATTGAATAGAATATGTAGGTAATTGACCATCGAATATTATTTTCATTGATCATAGTATTATCTATCTTATCAAACATCGATTGACATGATTATGAAAGTGTTTAAGCTTGACACCTAGTGGCTCATTTGACATAAAAGTACAAAATCAGTTTCAATACACAGTGGTAACAAATTCTCAATGCATACCTCTGTTATAAATATCCATATATTTGTATCATAATCATATGTTTCTAATTCATACTGATTTACAAAGACTGAAATAACGATTTACAATTCAATCATATATATATATATATATATATATATATATATATATATATATATATATATATATATATGATTAGTTTTTTTTTGGAAAAAGAATTCCAGCAGAGTGCTCAATTAAAAGGAAAATCCAAATTTTAAGAGCGTATTTATATTTTGTGTACAGAAAGTTGTTAGTTGAGACAGATCATTGGTACCGTCGGTTTCAAGCCCGATAATAAAGCCCGTTTAAGGTATCCTTATCAAGCTCTCTTCAGCCAATATTCGTCGCTTTGGAGACGTCCCATTGGACACAAAATATTGTATATATATATAGTTTAGAGAGTTAGGGGAATAGAATAAATTCAATTGTATAAAAGAGACGTATTGGGATAATATAAAGCTCAACAAATTTCATTGGATCTTATATAGGAAACAATAAGTGTCAAAAGTAAAGTAAAAAAAACAAACTATACATTGGTGAATATAGAATGGTTCATTTATTTAATAAAAGTATACAAACATTTAGTTGGGGGATAGAGGGGACTCTTTATACCAAATATTTTTTTCTCAAGACCAACGTGTGGCAAGTTAACATCAAACAAGTTGTTCTTGTGAACAATTCTATATTAGAATTTTATATTAAATACGACCCTCTATCTCCCAACTAAATGCTTGTATATCATGATTAAATAAATGAACCATTGTATATTCTCCAATATATAGTTTTTTTGTGACTGAATTTTCTAATCTTATTATATATATATATATATATATATATATATATGTATATATATCTCTCTATATATACTTATATATATATATTTATATATATATATAATATCTCTCTCACTCTCTCTCTTTCTCTCTCTCTCTCTCTCTCTATATATATATATATATATATATATATATATATATATCCAGAAAAATTTGGGAAAAAATAACTCTGTCGTGTTCAGACATGCTTGAATAATGACTTGCTACCAATATACATATATATATATATATATATATATATATATATATATATATATATATATATGTTTGAGGTTGCTATTTTTGAAAAGTAGTCCAACGAGTGGAATATAACGAGGTTTATACAAGAATGCTCAATACGGAAGTAGTGCAAATTACATTTTCAATTTGTCTTTACACAAGCAGTAATTTGTTGCTACACAGTCATGAGTATGTAATTCAGCTTTTGAATATAAGCGTTATTGCGTGAAGATGTCTCTAGTTACTGAAAACTAGAAGACCGGAACATACTTATGACTGTGTAGCAAACAACAAATTACTGCTCATGTAAAGACAAATTGAATATATATATTCATCTATAATATACAGCTGAATGCGTGCACGCGCGCGTGTGTGTGTGTGTGTGTGCCTGGTCACGAATAGGCTCCTATATGGTTGAGTATTTTAAAGAACTGATTACATATAATGATAGAAGATGCATCGAGACACAGGAATGGGTATGTTTGATCTGGCAGAATGGTGATTCATTAAAATTGTGGGGTCTGCGTTCCCGCATGGTCCACAAAGTATGGAAATAAAAAATTAAAAAATTTTAAAAAAAAGTTTACAAGTGCTTTTGATATAGATGTACATAAGAATACTTTGATAAGTATGTTTTAACTTTAATAGGGATGACATAATAAAATTGTGGGGTCTACGTCGCGCCTAGCCTCCATGGAATGGAAATAGGCACAAACTTTAATAAAGACTTTTCATATCTATCTGCTTAAGTATACTTTGATAATTATGTTTCAGTTTGAAGAAATATGGTGCATTAAATTATGAGGTGTTCGTTCGCACCTGACCTCCATAGAATGGAAATATATCACAAAATCTAACAAGGTTTTTTAATATAGATCCACAGAATATTGTGATAAGTGTTTCCGTGTGAACAGGTATGGTATAATAAATTATGGAGGTTATCTATTTTATTTTTACTTTCATCATATTTTGCTTTGGTTTTGATACCTTCAAATTCGAAGCTATCTCTTTACAGCCCTTTCTTTTCATAATCTATCATACTTTCATAAATCCATTTTCTGTTTTTGAACCCAGTCAACGACGGGTACGTTTGCTAGTATATATATATATATATATATATATATACTCGCGTTGCCATGTCAAAACACATTGCCGGGCGGAAGGTTTAGTCACATAACATTTAATGGCAGCGAATATTCTTATTCCGTTACGATTTTCCTGAAAACGGATCATATGTTTGATTTATGGAAACACAAAGCACATTCATCTTCTTTTATGAAAATCAAACGGGGAAATAATCCTCATGGCTTAAATGGTAAATAAGCTACATGGCTTAAACAAATAAATCTACTTCCGTTTTTAACCCCAACTGATATCGGAATAATTAAAATGAATGAAATTAAATATAAAGTAAATTCCAAATAAATTTTAAAAAATCAACTCTAAATAATATTTCTAAACAGAACAATTAAAACAATTCTGTTACTAATAACTGTGAATAACATGGAGCTAATTATTAAAATAAATTTCCTTTAATTTAACATGCGAGTAAGGTAAGTTCTAGAATGTAGATTTCCTCTGAAGAAATTATACAAATGCTGGATTAGAAATGTTCAGTCCGTTTTCAGTATGAAAATAAATTAGTAAAACAGTATACTTGTTGTACATATCAAATTCTGGACAAACAAACAAACAAGCAAATAGACATGCAGACAGACAAACAAACGACATTAATATAATAGATAAGTGAGAACCTCTCTCTTTCAATAAACAAACATATCGAAAATATATCATTCGTCTTCTATTTACTTCCGGTTTTGGAAGTACATAAAACACGAGACTCGTTTTAGTTGAAGCGTAAATTATAGTCGTTATATACTTCTACTACATTTTTATCGGAATCGCGAAACTTATGGCCTTGTGCCAGATAATCGAATAATTAGAAATATAAATATTGTACTTGCATAAAACTCTTATGAAACTGATTATTTCCCCCGTTCTCTTGTGATTAATTGTTACAGTGGAATCGAGCGTTTGCAGGGCGCAATTACAAAAACGGGTGGGGTGAGGTGGGGTGGGGGTGATGTGGGGTGGGGGTGATGTGGGGTGGGGGTGATGTGGGGTGGGGGTGAGAGTTATGCTTCTTGTTGTCGTCATTGGCAAAATAGCCGACAGATGGCGCCAGATTGCTTGGAAGCCTAACACGTGATATATCCTCCCACTCTCATTTTCTGACGGGCAGAACGAGTAAGAGTAAGAGAGAGAGAGAGAGAGAGAGAGAGAGAGAGAGAGAGAGAGAGAGAGAGGGGGGGGGAGGATTGAACGAGATAACCTGTTAAAAATGAGAAGAATAGGTAAGGGTCGAGGTAGCGTGGACAAGAATAAAGAAACAATGGAGAGAAAAATATTCACCTGTTGTGAGTAAAACACTAAGGCGCCGGACATCTTATTTTTAGGTACTGGGTCGCTTATTAATTTACTCACAGCCGACAAAAATACTCCTCGTACAGAATTAAATTTAATATATACTGTTACTAAGCATTATGCCTAGAATCCTTATTCCGATTTTGATAAAAATCCCAAATCTAGAAATTTGATTAAAAATGATCTCTTTTATACAAATAGCAAACATAATTTGTAGAAGTTCAACAAAGCGACAAACTAGTTCAATATTTCTGAGATTCCACATGAAAAATATTTGCTACCTAGTATTAGCACGAGGGAGTAAGTAACTATGATGAATTCCTATATTCATCAAGGTTAGAAGTACTTAACCATGGGTAAATTTACCCCATGGGATAAAAAATTATATAATCAGGTGTAAATGATTAAAGTACCTGATAATTGAAAAATAGTTATTTCTTTTCAGATTGTATCATGTCTAAGAAACGTACACGCACATAGATTCATAGTTCATTTCAATTTGTAGTCAATTTTATTTTTTCTTATTTCCGTTACCCATTCTGCTAATGATGTTTTCTTCTTTAAATATTGTAAATTAGTGGCTGCGCTGCGACGGCATACACAACGTCGAGTCAAACACAAAATGGAGTACACTCAACATCAAGTACACTCAACATCAAGTACACTAAGCATCGTCTTACCATCAACGCTTACCTTGTGAACTCGGAGTATGGGAAATTCACATATGCACAAAACAAAATCACTGAAAAAACAAAAATACCCTAACGGGGTAAGGATATTGAGTAAACGTTGGATAAAATAATGGTTAAACTTATTACGAATTTGCCATGATTCGAACCTGGAATCTTCTTATCCGTAATCAGACGCGTTATCCATTGCGCCACAAGTCATGTTCATATGCTGAGAGATATTACTGCGACTGTATACAAACAGTGCTAAATTCCGTTAATATGGGCAGGTAACTTTTTCGACAATTGCACGAAATGGCCTCCAAACCCTTATTTCGGGCTTTTTGTGTGACTCGGCGTTGTTCGTTATG
>NC_136518.1:73586004-73723504 GCF_053919585.1 Euprymna scolopes | reverse complement strand
TTGTCTAATTGTTTTGTTTTTGTCTTCTTGGTTCTTTTTTTGTTAAGATTAGTGGGTGGTCTATTTTTTTTTTAATTTCGATTATCTTCCTGAAATTCCTTTGTAAGTACTCTTTATAAATGTCACGTAGAAAATTTTTCCAATTGGTTAAGGTGTTTTCCGAACCGTCGACATACCCTTCACTGTAAATTTCGAACAGTTACAATGTCGTGGAACTATATGTATTTCCGATTAATTTCCATTCCTGGCAAAATGAAGACTTTTTCAACGACTGTAGCATAATCGGTAAACCCGCTAGATTCATTGGGATGGCTTTACTAAAATGATTTATTTTTCACATGCGGGACCTGTGGAAATTCCACAGCGACAACTATCATGTGTAATATATTACTGATGGGCATTCTGTGGATATTCAGCGTGAATGGAGACGCCACGATATTATTGTAGCCCTTTTGTTAAAACTGTAAAAGTATCTATTCATGTAATCTGGTTATTCGTAATGGGTATTACAGTTTATCTGCAATATCCTTGTAGGTGTCTATGACATATTTCCATTGTATGGACGCCCGGCGTAAAAGGAAACCCCACGATATCATTATACCATCTTTAGATATGTACCACCCTAAAGGTAAGGTACATTTTAGGTTTAGGTACAGCCCAAATGCTACATCACTTTTAAAAAATTTAATTTATTTTACATTGCGTCTTCGGTGATCGGGGGATCCTATTTATTGAAAAGGAGGATATAAGGTAATAGCATACTACGAACATTAAATTAGCGTATCTTATGTACTATTTTAATGTGTGTAGTGTGTTATCACCTTCTCTCCCCCTTTTTAATAAATAAGATATCTCGATCAAATAATTTAAAATCTGGATAGCGTAACACGCGTACGTACATATGTTAAAGGTACTATGGTATTCATATATAGACGACTTAGACTTTTGCAGGATTAAAAGTATTTTCTTTCAATTTATTAACTGTCATCTGCTGCATTGGTAAAGCGTTTCGCCATAATCCGGCAGATTACGTAAGCTGTCGGAATATGCCGAAATAATATTCACGGGCCGGTCTATACATAAGTACCGCATTTCTATCACCAATGTAGCACAGATTATTCATTATCTAATTTTTATTTTTAATTTCATCCATCCCATGCAAGACATCTTGCCTTTGATATGTCAGGAGATACCAAAATAAGCGGCCAGATATATAGGGAGGAATCCTAAGTGGGATATTGCGAAGCAAGATATTTGTTAACATTACATTTAAATAGGTATGATACAAATAATTAATGTAACGTTACACACGTTTACACACCATGTTAATCGGTAGGGACTCTTTCGCAAAGAATAACAACAAGTAAAAGTCGACTCACTGTTTTTTTTCTTTTTTTTGAAACAACGACATTTTTTCCGAATACTTTCCTGAGTAAAACATGATCGTTACTCTCGGCCTGCGCACACGTTTTACTTTTTTTATATATCTTTTTCTTTTCTTTCTTGCCGTGACGTCACTTCGTACACGGCTCAGCATTTGCATACATACACCATACGCGCGTCCGCGGTCTGTTACATTAAATGAGAAAATCTACAGGGTGGTTCGTAAGTAACTCCCTATTCTAAAATAGCTATAACTAATTCAATTTGGCCAATTATCAGTGCTTGGAACAATATTGAAGATTTAATTTTCATGGAAGATGGTGCTCCTCCAAACTTTGCTATTGTTGTTCGTGAATGGCCGAATGCTCAATTTCCTGGGAAATAGATGGATCGTTGTGGTTCGCACGAATAGCCGGCTAGAAGTCCTGACCTAACGCCCGGAGACTTTATTCTTTATTGGTTGTCTGAAAGGGCAAGTCTACTCAACCAATTTAGAAAACTTGATTTATTCTGTGGAATTTGTTTTTATTATTATAATAATATTTTACTTCATGAAACATCTATTGATTTCTTTATTTTATTTATTACAATAGAATGTTTTTAAAATGTGAGTTGGGTTTGGCGAACTTCAGGTCACCTATTCTTCTGATTTAACGACCAATTACAGAAAATTCTAGAAATAAAAAACGATAAAATACTACAGAGAGGATTCTCCATAAGTGAGTTAAATGCAATGCTAATGATAACTATTATTATAAGCCTGAAATCTCGAATGTCATATTATTTCGTAAATACAGGCCTGACTTAACACCCTGCGACTTTTTTCTTTGGGGTTGAAAGAACAAGTCTACTCAACAAAACCCCAAAATCTGAAAGAAATCGAAGCGAGAATACGTGAAATTATTAGTTCCATACCGTTCCAGTTTCTTGTGAAATCCGTTGATGCGGTTCATGGTCAACTTGAAAAGCTGGTGGCGAACGGTGGTGCCCAGATTGAATTTACAATAAAAGTCCATGTAATATACATTTCTCTCATATTCATTAATTGGAGAAATTATATTTTAAAAATATATTATAGTAGCATTTCAGCCCGGCATTGCCCGGGTGTTTGGAGGTGTATGTTGAGCAAAAAAAAAAAAAAAAAAAAAAAAACGAAAAAAAGAGTGGTATTAGAAAGGCAGGCTCGAACCCGTACCGCAAAGGAGGAAGAGAACAGGAAAAAAAAACTGACGTCTTTACTGTTACGACCACCGCCAAACCGGAAGTGACATTGGTTTAAATTAAGACTAGACAATCGAAAATATCGGCGAAAAAAGCGACCCCCCTGTAGAAAAGTGCTCAGTTGAAGGTGAAGATATTAATGCTTTTACTCGATTTTTCGATATTTGTCGTCTGAAAGGTCGAACTTCAAAACGATACTGATCTTGTAAAAATCCGTGGCCTCTATCAAAAGTTTTAGGCAGACATGCAAACATACATGCATAAATTTATGTATTGGTAACTAAAAATTTTCGACAAACCGATTAAAAAGCTTGCCCTATCTCTGAATACCTTTTATATAAAATTTCAAATATATAGACCAGAAATTGTCTGAGTAATTTGGTAGTGACCGCTGAGGTAATTGTTTTTAAATTTGACCCCTATTATGACTCCTTAACATTTATTGTTTTGGGCTCCAATCAAGTTATTAAGTTAAATCCATGTCCAAGGAACCTATATCTAAAATTTCAAATGTTTATATTCAAAAGTGGCGGAGGAGTTTAGTAGAGTTCTCAAAGGTCAAATCGTTGAACTCTGACTCCTTAGCCAAATTTCTGGCCGAAAACGGATGACAAAGATTTTTCCAAATCTTCATACCCTGTATATCAAATTTCGAATCTGTAGACTGAAAATGAGTTATTGCGCAGGGAAATGTACACAGACAGACAGACAGACAGACACACGCACACACACACTTTCACTTTTATAGATATATAGATTTATTTTAGAATAGGAAGTTACTTTCGGATCACTCTATATACTATGTAATATCATTTTATTTGGAGAGATGTACGAGCACATGGACATCAATCATATGTACCTACCTGGTAAACTCCCCCAAAAATCTACTTACCATTATGAATTAAAGAAATGCATATTTTAGGTAACACAGTAGGTACCCGGGGTACATTATAATTCTTTGCAATTTTTGCCATTTTAGAAAGGCTAAAATACTGCACTCTGCAATCTATCTTTTTTTTTTTTACACAGGCATCACCACTTATCAAGGCCGATAGGCCACTCAAGGATAAGGGTTAAAGAGTGTACAGTAGTCAAAAGGACAATATAGTAATCGATAGTAATGGGAGTTCGGTAAATTTGTTAACTTAAGTGGAACGGCTCATCAGAAACTTGTTCACGTTGGAATTGAAGACAACCATCTCATAGACAGCTGGAAAGCAGGAAAACGGAAGAGAATTCCACAGGCGTGCAGTTCTAAGAAAGAAGCTTTGATCATGGAATCTATGTTTAGGTTTAGGCACAGATAAAGAGTGGGGAAAATTATTGATAATGTTTTCAGCTATTCAAGTGTTTCTTGTGAAAGTTTGGCGAGGGGGGACCATAGATTGAAGCTCAGTCGAACACTTTCCATGAAAATAACGATAAAGCAGAGACAAACTCGCAACATCTCTTCCGTGAGATAGAGGTTGCAGCGAAGAGAAAAAGACATATCCCACCAGGCCACGAAGTCTATTTTGAACCCTATCAAGGCAGGACAAGTCTTTTCTAGCAGCTCCTGTCCATATGTGACAATAGTATTCCATCCTTGGACGTATCTGGCTCTTATATAGATAGAGAATTGCATCAGCAGTGAGATATCTACTGGATCGATAGAAGGATTCGTCTATTTTTCCAGCGGCCTTGGCAACAGATTTGATGTACCTATTCCATCTATAATCAGGAGTAAAGGTCAAGTCTAGAAGCCTGTCAAAACTTGAGGCCTCCCCAAGACGAGAGACATTAAATGAAAATAAGCAAAATGTGATGACCTTCTAAATAAATAAGGTTTAGTACTGAAGTTATCATAGATGTTATATAGTCACGTGGATAGCTATAACATATTAACTTAATTAAACAGTTATTTAAAAAGATATGCAATTAAAAAATAAAAAAAATTGATGAAAAAGTTTATGTATTTTTATATTTTTATATGAATTTTATCATTGTTTTGTCAATATATTTTTCAAACATATTTTTTTTCAAATATATTTAGTTTCTTTTTTTATTTAAACCCGCGTAATCTATTACGATCTTTTTATCAATTATTTTTTTAATAGCATATCTTTTTAAATAACTATGTTTATTTAAGTTAATATGTTATATATTTTGTCAAAAAATTAATAGATTACGCAGGTTTAGATAATAAAACTAACTATATTTGAAAAAAATATATATTAACCAAAAAATTATAAAATTTATAAAAATATATAAAAATACACAAACTTTTTTTTTTACCAATTTGCTTTTATTTTTTAATCACATATCTCTTAAATAACTATGTTTGATTAAATTTGTTTTATATATATATATATATATATATATATATATATATATATATATATATATATATATATATGAACTCAGTCAACGATGAGTAATTTTGCTAGTATATATATATATATATATATATATATATATATATATATATATATATATATATATATATAAAGATATGCGATTAAAGAAAAAAGTAATTGATAAAAAAGTTTACGTATTTTTATATATTTTTATTATAAGGAGGTGAAAAAATAATAAACATTAATTGATAATTGTTTCGATTCTGTGCTTCCATAACTAAATTGAGAGACGCGGGTGCCAACTTCCGGTGTGTTTAAAAGTTAGTGTCTCCTTTTATGCGCCACTACCCTGATTCGTATTAGAGAACTAACTTGGATCCTATTCAGTACAAGATGGGTAACCATTTTGTAATATCAATGTTCTTTATATGCTTTCTGTCTATCTCGGCGTTGCTTCCAGTCGTCTAGAACATTTTCTTTGCCACTGGAGTCCAGCAGTGTGGACTCAGGAGAGCTATGGTTGAAAATTGTGCAATCCTTATATCATCAACGCTCTGATCCCCAGCTGGCATCAATTGTGATGGATGGCTCTCGTCTGGGTGAGGCCCCGTGTTTTGACAAGCTTCTGGGTTTGACCTTTACTCCTGATCTGAAATGGAACACGTACATCAAGTCTGTTGCCAAGGTCGCAGGAAAGATGGTGGGATCCTTCTACCGCTCCAGAAGATATCTCACTAATGATGCAATTCTCTATCTATATAAAAGCCAAGTACGGCCAAGGATGGAATACTGTTGCCATATCTGGGCAGGAGCTGCCAAAAACAGCCTATCATGCCTTGACAGAGTACAAAATAGACTTCGTGGTTTAGTGGGGGATGCCCTTTTCTCTACCCTGCAACCCCTCTCCCACAGAAGAGACGTTGCGAGCCTATCCTTGTTTTATCGTTATTTTCATGGCAGGTGCTCGTCTGAACTCCAATCCCTGGTCCCCCCTCGCCAATCTTTCACGAAAAAACCCCGTCTAGCTGAATCCACTGTGAAAAATTTCCCCCACTCTATATCTGTGCCTAAATCAAAACGCGGATTTCATGAGCAAAGCTTCTTTCTTAGAACTGCACGCCTGTGGAACTCTGTTCCGTCTGCCTGCTTCCCTCCGGACTACAACTTGGATGTCTTCAAGTCTAATGTTAACAAATTCCTAATGAACCGCCCCCTAATTAAACACTTCATAAAATCTCCTCAATAACGTAATGTACTTGCAATAACCCTTATCCCCGAGTGGCTTACGGGCCTTGATAAGTGGTGATCACTGTGTAGAAAAAAAAAAAAAAAATCCTTTTTTCACGATTTTATGCGGAGCCACACTTATAGAGGGTATCCACTGTCTCTCAAGACTAATCAGATACCATTATGAGTTACTTATGCTTTCAAATATAAATTAACTTTCGTCACTTATGGGTTGGATAAGGGAGGAAATTCCAAAGGCAAGCAGTCCAAGGAAATAATCTGTCAAGGTGGCAAATTTTCCGGCTTTTGGGAACTACTACAATTTATGTTAGCCTTCCCAGTTTTTATTTTAAAGTCTGTCACGCTTTCGTTTTAAACAGCAGTTTTCATTTGTCCGCGACGACTTCGTTAAATACAGCATTTTTATCCGTTTGTCACACTTCTGTTAAAAATAGCATTTTTATCTGTCCGTAACGACTTCGTTTACAATAGCATTTTTATTTTTCTGTCACGCTTTCGTTAAAAATAATATTTTAGTTGCATATCACGTTTTCGTTTTGAATAGCATTTTATCTGTCTGTGACGCTTTTGTTCAAAATAACATTTTTATTTGTCTGTCACGCTTTCGTTTTATATAGCATTTTTATTTGTCTATTACGATTTCGTTTAAAATAGCATTTTTTCTGTCTGTGACGAGGTCGTTTTAAATAGCAGTTTACTCCATCTCTAACGATTTCGTTTAAAATAGGTTGGTGCAAAAATAATGTTTTTATATATATAGTTGAACGCCAAAAAAGAACATTGTTTTTTCACCAACCTAATAATATTTTTATCTGACTTTCACGATTTCGTTTAAATAACAATTTTGACCTGCCTGTTACGACTTCTTTTAACCTAGCAATTTTCATCTGTCACGCTTTCATTTCAAATAGCATTTGATGTCAGTTTGTCAATGTTCTTGAATTAAATAAAAGTTTAGTGGGCGCCTTACGCTTACGTTTCGGAAAGCATTTTGACCTGCCTCTCACGCTTACGTTTTAAAGTTTCAAAAAGTTTTTTTTATCCGTCACATTGCAATGCATCTACACAAAAGTGATCTACCATCTGTCGCTCCGTTGGTCTGTCACAGTAAATTTCAAATAACATTTTCATCGTTAAACGCGCTAAATGAATGGACGCATCCTGAGAACACTCGTTCATATGTGCTGCCTCTTTATTGACCTTCTCCCTTTAAACGAATCTCTCTTTCTGTCTCTCTTCGTCTTTCTTAGTCTCTAACATTTTTCTCTTTTGTCTTCTATATCTTGCTCGCTCTTTATCGCCTTTTTTCTCTCTCTGTCTCTATCTCTGTCTTTCGCTTCCCCCCCTTTGCCAATCCCCTTTCTCCATCTCTTTTTGTCTATCTTCCTCAGTCCATATCATTCACGCGCCGTAATTAAGTCGGAGCGCTACGCAGTCATCCGCAAAGTGGATAGAGCGAATGTCGAATTAACCAAAAGGGAAGATAACTCATTGACTTCACTCTGCCTTTGTTCGCCTGACAATGGCGGCTTTTCATTATTATTATTGTTTTTCATGTCATTCATTGAAGAATATCCTGATTTTTTTTTTCGGTAATTAAGGGCATCATGTTTTCATTCTTGATAATAAAAAAATCTTTGACGCATGCGCGTGCAGGTGTTGAAAATAGAAACGATTACTGTATGCTTAAAAATATTTAGTTAATGTTAAAATTACTTCCATAACTTGGTTCTTGTTATATTATCAACCTTTCAGCCGATGTCTTCTGGTACATTTTGCCGTAAACATTTGGGTGTTTTTAAAGAATTATTTTTTCATCATTTTACTCCTTTTTACCATCGTATTGCAACTTGCAACGTAAGGAGCTACTACTTGGAATCGTGTCTAATAACAGGATGTGGGGAGTTGAGCAGCGAGATATCTATTCACATTACATTTAAACTTTTGCCCGTTAGTAGAGTCAAAGAATCAAGAAAGCGGTGAAAGAATTCAGTGTTTCGAGAAAGTTCAGCGGTTCGAGGGGGGAAAAAACTATAAGATTAAAAGTAAGCATCTTAACAGTGGGGTGGGATTTTGCTGCTTGTCAGGTTCGTCGGGAGTATGTACTTCGAGGGGGGCACAAAAGCTATGAGTTCATCAGAGCACATTCCATTAAAGTGCTTAACTTATGTGCAAATTAACTAAAAGGCTGATACTGTAGTAAGACGGGACGTGAGTGTCTAAAAATTAGTATTAAAAACGGAATTTTTCACGTAAGTTAAGATTAAGTAAAATGTGGAAAATTCCAATATAAGTTGAAAGACTAGAATTATTGCGTCTTGTCATATGAAATTAAATCCGAAGTGGCATGTAGAAACGGAGAGAGAAAGTCTTTATCATTTGGTGTTTTTAATGAATTTTTTAACTTCTGTTCTCGTTCGTTCGCCCACACCCCCAAGAAAACTTTTTGACACACTGTAGATAGGAAGCGTGTAAGAGGCGATTGTCACTAAGAGGCTAACAACACGGACTAGGTACCTCGGTGTTCCAAGTTCGAATCCAGTTTTTTCCACAAAATCTCTTGTCCCATCGCCGCAATGTCGCATTCCTATATCAGTTGTACAAGTATGTTAATGAAATATGCGCTGATGAACTCATAGCAGTTTTGCTCTTTTGACGAAAATACCTCCGACTAACCCGTCTATCAGTAAAATCAAACCCCTTTACTTCTACTCTAATAGTTGGTTCCCATAAAGTACTTCTCTGACTGTACTAATATGCAAAGATTTAAATAGGATTTAAATAGATATCCCGTTGCTCAACTCCCCACATAATTTCCTGCAGACATGGTTTCAAATAGTAGCTCATGAAATGAAAATACTTGTTTGGGTGAAAAAGAGTAATAAATAAATAAATAAATAATTAAATATATAAATAAATAATTAAATATATAAATAAATAATTAAATATATAAATAAATAATTAAATATATATATAAATAAATAATTAAATATATATATAAATAAATATATAAATATATAAATAAATATATAAATAAATAATTAAATATATAAATAAATACATAATTAAATATATATATATAAATAAATAAATATATAAATATATGAATAAATATATAAATAATTAATTAAATATATAAATAAATAATTAAATATATATATAAATAAATAAATATATAAATATATGAATAAATATATAAATAATTAATTAAATATATAAATAAATAATTAAATATATATATAAATAAATAAATATATAAATATATGAATAAATATATAAATAAATATATAAATAATAAATAAATACGTAATAAAATAAATAAATAATAAATATATAAATAAATAAATATATAAATAAATATATATATAAATAAATAAACAAATGAATGAATAAATATATATATATTAATAAATATATAAATAAATATATAAATAAATAAATATATATATAAATAAATAAATAAATATATAAATAAATGAATTTATATTTCTAATTCTTACTTCATTTTCTTACATATTTAATTATTTCATCCCACTTGTATAATATAATTGTTAAATAGAAAAATAAGCCTTCTGGTTCTTGTTTTCTAATCAAAGTTTATTTTCCATATACATGCGCACACACGCACACATATTATGTTCATACATACATATATTTATATAGTCATCGACATACAGTCCTGTTTCGTTGTACCTCGACTCATCAATGCCGCTAAACTAGCACCTCACCCAAGCCAAGGATTTAACTTAGAACCGTCGTGTTGACAGTTGACAGTTTTACCACTCGACTACGGGAGCGATGCCCGCAAATAACCTCGCCGAATATCTATTTTAAACAAACATCCGTCCACCACTTTTATAGTGCTCACACCGTCTGTTTATAAACAGACAAACAGCGAAAGAAACATTAATAAAACCCTCTCTCACCATAGAAACACCATCTCTAATAATTAAAATATATAACCTCAAACTACAAATGACACAACAAAAACACACCCATTTCATTTTAATTACACAGCTATATTTGAATTTTAACGGACATAGTTTTTTTTTTCAGAAAGAATGTTAACTGCATCATATCTTTTAAAATATATTAACGACTATGTGACGTTATTAAAAATCATCCTCTCTTTAACAATGCAACCCCCCCCCTCATTTTTGGAATTTCCAACGTCTATTTCCGTTACTGAAATTGAACAGTGTCATACTTTTCACAAGAATGTTTTCAAATATTAGTAATGATGTTTTTGTTTTCTTAATTTTATTCATCCAGAGGAAGTCTCGAAATAAAGACGAAACGCTAATGAACATATAACTCGATTTGTTCATTTTTATCTCTCTATCTCTCTCTATCTCTCTCTCTTTCTCTCTCTCTCTCTCTCTCTCTCTCTCTCTCTCTCTCTATATATATATATATATATATATATATATATATATATATATATATATATAAAAGAGAACAGCTGAACAAGAACTTGAACTTGAAGTCAGCTGGGAAGCAATTCTGCAGAATTGCATTCAACAGACGCCAGCTCTAGGAAATAAGTTTTGTTTATGGTATTTTCGTTTAGTTTTAGACGTATATATATATATATATATATATATATATATATATATATATATATATATATAGTACGCGAAATTGCTGACAATTGTTGTAGACAAACGAGTGTTTGTTACGGATTTTTACAAGGTGGATGGAAGAACAAAGAAGGAATCTCTCTCTCTCTCTCTCTCTGACTTTCTCTCTCTCTCTCTCTTTCTGTGTGTGTGTTTTTTGTACGCGTGTGCGTGAGAGAGAGAGAGAGAGAGAGAGAGAGAGAGAGAGAATCTGTGCACTTATTTAAATCAAATAGTTTACGCCCGAATGCATGACTGTGAATATATTTATGTTGGCTAAAAATATACCTCCCTTTTCCTTATTATGGTAATTCATGGCGAACGGAATATTGTGCATGAGAGAAGTGATGGCTATTCTTTGATTTACGGTTGCTTCGAGTTGCAGGATTTGGTCAGGGCCAACAGATCGCTTAGCTTAACACCACGCATCAACATAGCAAGATCACCCGACAGGCGAAGGTTTCTCTCCGCCACAACGCACCCCACCAAAAGCGCAACGAGATGTGCATGTGTGTGCGAAGGGGAGGGGGTTAAAGTGTAGATCAAATGTCTTGTTATTCAAATAAACAGAGATGAATTGATTAACACTTTCGCTGTTTGTACTTATGGTAGGACGTACGTTGAGAGAAGAAATAATGAAGATGTTTGCGCAGAGGGTGTGGCGAAAGCCTTACCAGAAACGGAATGGAGACCGAGTGCGTTCGCCGGTGCAGGATGTGACGAGCCAGGATACAAATGTAGTGGAGAGGAGAGTGGGCGAATATGTGAGCCAGGAATTGATGAAATCAAAAACGATGAGATGGAAGTCGTGAGAAAAAAAAACTATATGAAGCTAGTCTCTACGCTATCAGGGTTTACAAAAATCAATGGTTTGATCACACACACACACACACACACACACACACACACACACACACACACATATATATATATATATATATATATATATATATGAGAATATGAGAAGGCTGTAGCAATGCAGGAAACCATATGTTAAAACGATGTGATATATTAACAGAAATAGGCACAAGAATGAATGAAAGCTTCCGGAAGAAGTTCAAACTCCCGAGAGCCTTTGCTATAGATCGGCCGACTGATGTTTCCGGCTAGGTGAATTTAAACATCACACACACACACAGACACACACACAGATTCACTAGAATACTTAAGGATGGGCCCTGTTTGAAAAGTACAAACTAAGAGGAAGTCAACTAGCGTTTATACAACATTTACGACTTCCGTCCTTCGAACACATTGTCTAATGTCTGCGCTCGAATTGAGCGTTTATTAGCTCTTAATTTTCTTCGTTCTCGTGACAATTGTTGGGTTCCCGGAGGTAAAGTCTTAGCAAATGGAGTCAAAGGTGGCTGGGTTCGAATCTTCTGATCTGCAAGAATTGTTATCTTACTCTGATGATTTCGTAAGCATGAAACACAAGTGTCCGTAGGTATAAAACTATTATATATATATATATATATATATATATATATATATATATATATATATATATATATGATTATTGTGTATGGCTAGTGGCATCTATATCAATTCCAAATAATTTTTTCCTTTTTCTTCCCTGTCTAGAAGTGTTTTATTAATTTAAAAATTTAAAATGTTAATTTGTATATTCCAATATTTTCAAGGTGTATTTAGTTTAATATTATATTCAAAATGAAGAAGAGATCATATTCTCGAAACATTAAAGACATCAACCATATTGGTTTTATCAAACAGTAAGTTCATATAAAAAAAACAACTGCAAGACATTTGTTATTTTTCTATTTTTGTTCAGACATCACTTCAAATTAGGAAACGTGCGTGAGTTTGCACGAAAAGAAAAAGGAGAAAAGGACACCACGTGGTCGGAAGAAGAAAAAGTGCTGTTGAAAAGGATGAACGTGTAAAATCGAAGATCAGAAATGATTGCCTACGACCGGCGTGTAAGGGAGCATAAAAATACGTGTGCTGAGAAGCGGGAGACTCGTTAAGCAGGTGTCGAGACAGGGAGAGAGAAAAACGGTACTAATAAACGACTTGTGTGAAAAAAATGAAGGAAAGGCCGAGTTGAATTTATTTATTATTGGTGGGACGATTAATCAGAATCGGAATCGTTAATCGTAAGAATCGTGTATTTTGGAGGGGAATTGGAATCGGAATCGCATCGTTAAAAATACCTTAGATTTATGATTCTTTCATTACGATTCTCTTATATTTTTAAGTTGAACTGCTTGTTTGAAATGAAATTAATGCTGTTAAAAAGTTATGATAAAAACGTCATAGAACTTTTCATAACATATTTTATATGATATACAAGAATTTTATTAACTACTTTAAAGGTAATCTTTATTTATCTTAATGAGTTTTCTTATTCCGTCACATACATAGGCGCTGTCTGTCTGTTTCGAAACTTCGAGGCCCATGATTAGTTATCTGTTTGCACTGTTGCAAAACTTTAGGGGCTCCGAGCTAACATTGTTTTCATTTGTGAGCGAAGTTTATTTATGCATAAAACAGCCTAACTACGTAAAGTCTAAGTCAAAATTTGATGAATACTTAACCCTTAATCATTGCGAGTAAATCATGTTAAAAATCAGTGGTTTTTCCAACTGGTGACTAAAAACAAAGGGGGTACTTCTATACTTTATCGCCGAAACTGGAGACGCAATTTTATTTCGCGCACCTGTCGTTTAAATCCAAGGGAGACATCACTATTTTAAACTATGACCGACGTATGAAATAAATAACAAAATTAAACTAGATAATGATTTTTCGGTTTCATTTAAATTAATTTGTTGTGGATCCTTCAAAGTTGTTTTAATTCATAAAAATGTTTCATTAAAATATTTATTTGTTCGAAAAAAAAAACCCAAAAAAACTATTTTACAAAAATCCAATGTTGCTTTCATTACAAAATTGTTTAATTAAAATTATATTTTCTTACGCAACTTTTCAATAAATGTTTTTACAATTATATTTTGATATTTTTTTGTTTTCAAATGGCGCTCGCCCAGTTTAGACAATAAAGAATGTCATTTTCATTTTCTGTTTTTAATAATAATAATAATAATAATAATATATATATATATATATATATATATATATATATATATATATATATATATATAAACGTTTCATGAAAAACTTTCCCGTCTTCTTTAATTAAATCGAAACATTTCCAATCAAACAATCACGGATATATGTTCTCTTTCACTTTCTTTATTTACTTTTTTTCATAGTTCTTTCCGGAAGTAATTAACATCCAGTTTAATTTTTATTTATTTATTTCTAACTTCGGTCATAGTTTAAAATACTGATTTCTCCCTTGGACTTGAACGCTAGGTGCGCGAAATAAAATGGCATCTCCAGTTTCGGCGATATAGTGTAGAAGCACCAAAAAGGGGGCGCTTATCTTTTGGTAAGTTTTTTTTTGTTTTACCGACACTCTTCCATTAGTAAATGAATGAAAAATCTCATTAGTAAATGAAAAATGTCTTGTCAACCTTTATATCTTTTAAAAATAAAACAAGCAAAGTCAAATTATTTAAACAATAAAATATTTATTTAAACAATAAAATAATAAAACAATATATGTACTTTCTATCTTCTGAATGAAGGCTGTTTCAGAAAATATTTCTAAAACTAAAGTGAAACTGAACACGTGGTATCTTTTCGCAAAAATTATGACAGTCGGTCGGATTTTTTGAAGTATCCAAATACCAAAACGTTAGGACTACATATTATGATGACTGACGGTTCCGCTTAAGGCCTTTCGAAAACTACTAAAGATAATCATTTTGCTATCTGTTAAATAAATGCAGTAAGTGAATTTAATTTTTTTTCTTTTAGAAATTTACATTTCATTAAAATATTCTGCGAATGTAGCAATTAAACATTTCTTTTGAAACTTCTTTACACACACAAAAAAATGTGAAAACTTTATTAAAAAAGGAAAACGTTTAACTTTTTTTTTTTAATCCTTTGAACCCTAACTTTGCAAACTAACTAGTCACTCAGAGCCGTTCAACTAAAGGACATTAGGAGCTTGGTCGACATTCACCGACGCCTGGTATCAGAGTCGTAATGTGAGCATATTTAAATGTTTCTCAACCCTTAACAAAAAATAAAAATGAAAAGGTTCTAAAAAGGCGGAGGCGATTTCGAAAGTTCAATCTTGAGCAACATACGATTTATTTCTCAAAGTCGTGTAGATTTGAGAGATGATTTCACAAAATTTTAATATGATTACCATTTGATAAGTTGTGTTTCGCGATTAAATAACACACTTTAAAATTAAGTAAATCAAATATTGCCAACCAGCCACGCTTTGAACATCAACTTACGCTTTGTATAAGATAAAGCGGTGCACCTTGCTGCAATTATGAAATTACAATTGTGCATTAATCGATAACAGTACGCTTCAGGCAGATGCTTATAATGTTTAAATACCAAAGATTTACTTGTTTATATAGAAATAAAAAGGTAAATTAAAACATTAAATAAGAATAAACATTAAAGGGCGATAAGTATATAATTATATAATAAAAATAAATATAGAAATAAACCAATTTATTTAGATTTAAAAAATAACATTATTGTTGTTAAAAATATTTTTTAAAAAGTCAAATAAATAAATAGGAATATTTTGAGACGACTGAATATAAAAGGCTAAAAATTTAATAAAAGATTTAATTATTTGTAAATTTTATTTAGAATATTTGAATATTCTAGAAAGTGGAACAAAAATCAGTTAGCGATTGAAGCTATAAAAAATGTTAAAATTTAAAGAGTTATAGAAGATAAAGAGAAAAAAATGAATATAAAAAAATAAACAAAACATGTTATTCCCCTTTAAATTTGATGTTATGGTATTTTTGTTGAATTAACCATGACTTACTTTTTCTTTATATTTTTTAATACATAAAATAACTCCTGAAATTGATTGTTATTAATTTCATGGTGCATGTTTAATTCATGGTTAAAATATTTGTTTTGACTTTTATCTTCAACTAGCGGGGGGGGGGTACGCGGCGTTGCTCGGGTGTGTAGAGGTGTGTGTATGTTGGGGGGGGAGGTAGATCAAAACCACCTTGTTTCAAAAAAAAAAAAAAAAACGTTGGCCGGGTGTTTGGAGGTGTAAAAGAAAAAAAAGTTTTAGTAGAAAGGTAGGCTTGAACCCCGAACCTTTGACGCGGAGGTGGAAAGGAAATGAAAACAAAAAAACTGCGACCTAACCATCTCGACCATAGCAACAAATGAATTGATAAATGTGTTAAATTGACGTTTATGAAGTAAAATTATCAGGTACGAGAATGTTAAGTCGCGTGATGTTTGACCTAGTTTTGCGCGGGAAGACAGTTTCTGTTACGCGGCGATTAGAAAATATCTCGAAAATAGCTTGTAAAAGTCGGGTTAATTAAACATAGCAGCGACCCGAGTTCCTTAGTCGTAGATATTATTATTTAGACAGCATATAAAAAGTTTTAAGAAGGAGGGAGCCAACCGAGAATCACGGCATAAAAAGCCTTTTGTAGACATACACAAAAAGCAAACATACATACATACATACATACATACATACATACATACATACATACATTTTCGCTTTCATATATATAGATGAAAGAAATTTATGAAAAAAATCAAATCGTTTCCGAAATTCCCTTAATTGTATTTCCACTTTTTCGTTGTACCAAATTTTTTCGCTACACAAAAACTTTCGATTATATAATGGTATATTACAAAACAACAATCCCACGGGAATCGGAATCGGAATCGTACTTGGTATCGGAATCGTTAATCAACATTTTCCTGGAATCGGAATCGGAAATAATTTAGGAATCGTTCCAACACTAATATATATATATATATATATATATATATATATATATATATATATATATATATATATATATATATATATACATATATATATATAAGCTTGTTGATTCATTTATTTTTATTAGCGATTTTGTGGTATTATTTTTCCGTTCTCTGGGCGTTTTCAGGGAGTTACCTACCCCTTGTTTATATTCTAGTCGTCTTATTATTTTGTCTTATTATTGGAATAGTTTTATGCTTATAAAACTTTAATGCAGATAATATATTTAATAGATATTTGAATATAAATATTCAAATGTTTAATATATCAAAAAAATGTATATATATATGTATACATATATGCATATAAATATATATATATACATATATATATATATATATGTATATATATATATATATATGTATGTATATATATATATATATATATAATACAAAGTTAATGTTTTGCAGAGGTTAAGTTACCAATGAAAATTAACGAGATTAATACAAGCGTGCTCAAAATCAAAGTAGAGTAAGATAAACTTTCTATTTGTTTTTTTTTGTTTATACATATATATTTTTACATAAACAATAATATGTCGCTACACATTAATGAGAATGTTTCAGTTTTCTAGTTACTAGCAACTAGAGGCCTCTTTAAGCGATACAGCTCATACGAAACCTAAGTTAAAACCAACACAATATATATATATATATATATATATATATATATATATATATATATATATATATATATGGAGAAATTTCAGAGGACCTAGCACTGTATAAAACAGAAAACCACCCATCGGAATATTGATCGGCACACCTATTTATACTCAACAGGTGATTGCCAATGGCGGACTCATGAGCTTGGAGAGAACATCCGGGCACTCCCAAGCTCATGAGTCCGCCATTGGCAATCACCTGTTGAGTATAAATAGGTGTGCCGATCAATATTCCGATGGGTGGTTTTCTGTTTTATACAGTGCTAGGTCGAACTATCATCTCAATATCATTGAGGCGTTAGTTATTAACAACTCTCGACCTAGCCTGTGTAGACAAAAGATTCTGAAACATCAGTTGGAGATATTCATTGATTTAAAACCACCTGAACAGTGAGAATTTTTTTTTTTTTTCACTGTTCTTCCAACTGAAACCAAAATTCCTCTCTTCCCTCATTCGTTTTCTTAGTTTTTAATTTATCATTCTGACGTTTCCTCTTAGAGGGTCAGACGATAAGGCCTTAAGGAAATTTTAATTTCACCTGCCCATTTCTTGTTTTTTGGTATTTAAATTAAATTATGTTTCCTCTGAAATATATATATATATATATATATTCTGATAAATTTTTTTAGACCACTTGAAAATCATTAGACAGAAACCTTTTTGAAACAATAAATTTTAAACCCATCCCACTTTAAGTGGGATGGGTTTAAAATTTAAATTACTAATATTACAGCCTAAACGGTTACTGAAAGAAGGTTATATTCCAAACATTTACTTCATAATTTCTATAAAATAAGGCATTTCACACAATCAAAATTATACAACCAGGGGTATAAGTGCTACGAAATTGTCCGAAAACTGTATGAAAACATTAAACAACCAAATGTAATAATGAGTTCTACCTCAACTGGTTTTAATGACTTCCAAAATTATTTGGAGCATGCTAGGAATAAGCGTTTCTATTAAGGTGCATGGGATGTTGCTCCAACTTCTGAATTTCATTTTTTGTTGAATATTCTTTGGCATTTGGATAAAGATCTCTTGCCATCCATTACAAAACATATTCAAGTGGGTTCAAGTCCGATGAGAATGCAGGATGTCCCAAGGGATAGACCCCACTTTCTTGCAGATTTGTCATGCAGCGGGAATTGCAGCATTATGTTGTCGAAATAACCATGCATCCTTACACAAACAATGACCCTCCGTCATCAACGGTGATTTTTGTAGCATGCTAACAACTAGCCGCTGTCTGACGACTCTGCACCACCTGGAGCTCCATAGTCTCTCTGTAAAAAAATGTACTCCACACTATTAGGGACTCCCCACCATTATGGCGTGTGGAGAAAATTTCCAGTGGCATGTTTTCGTTATGCCAATATCGTTGGAAACCATCAGTACTATCTAAATTTAATTATCATAAGAAAACATCCCGTGTTTCGTATTCACGACAGTCCACCGTGTAACATGTAAGCAGGCGAGGAATTTGTTTACACTTTTATTTACCATGCCGATTTGTCGTAAATGCCATTTGATGGCTAATGGACTGCAATCAGCATCTGTGACTGCCTTAATTTTACTAGAGGTGAAAGTAACTCTAATAGAAAAAAAAATCCGACTTGAATTGTACTCTCAACAAAATAACTCTGTCGTTTTTAAACGAAAGAGTTATTTTGCTGAGAGTACAATCCAAGTCGAAGTTTTTTTCTATTAGAAGCTATTTCGACTTTAAATATGGGGCCGATACGGCCGAGATGAAATGGGAAATCTTAAATGATTCGCATCGAACCTGGAAAATTAAAAGTCGCGTTGAAAATTGAAAAGCGTTGTCAAAGAGAGAATGGAATGAGTCGTGTCAAACTGCGAAGGTTAAAGATATGCAATGAGTCGGACTTTTTTTCAATATTTGTGCATGCGAAGTTTTTAAATGAGAAATTTAAAAATTAATTTCTATGTGCCTAGCTGTGTCTGGCCGTGGGTTAGCTGTGGCTAGCTGTGTCCGGCCATGAGCAAGCTGTGTCTAGCTGTGTCTAGCCGTGGGCTAGCTGTGTCTGACCGTAGGCTAGCTGTGTCTAGCCGAGTATTGTGGGCTAGCTGTGTCTGGCCGTGGGCTAGCTTTGTCTAGCCGAGTATCGTGGGCTAGCTGTGTCTAGCCGAGTATCGTGGGCTAGCTGTGTCTAGCCGAGTATCGTGGGCTAGCTGTGTCTAGCCAAGTATAGCGGGCTAGCTGTGTCTAGCCAAGTATAGCGGGCTAGCTGTGTCTAGCCGAATATGGCGGGCTAGCTGTGTGTAGCCGAGCATAGAGGGCTAGCTGTGTCTAGCCGAGTATGGAGGGCTAGCTGTGTCTAGCCGAGTAGACCCACTTTTGCTAAGGAGCTGAGTTCCCGAGAACCGGACTGAACGTGTTAGAGCGGAGAATGTTGCCAAGAATCTAATCCAGGTATTTTTTTCTATTAGAGTAACTGTAAGAAGCTTGCAAAAGAAAGGTGCTTTTTTAAGACAAGAACCATTTATTTCTATTAGAGTCAAGGAGAGATCAACGTGCTTGTGGTGAAAAAGTAGAAGGTTGGATGCATTAAAGACAACTCTTTTTTTTATCCAGTTGTATCATGCACCCAAGATCGGAGGACAGGGAATCAGAAAGGTCTTGGTCTTTACCGTCTCTTAGTGTTGCCATATATAGGTGTGTCGTTTGCATCAGAATCGATTAAAAAACTTTACAATATGATTTGGGAGATGGTCGTTCGTGAAAGAAGAGAGTTGAGCCCTGGATGGATCCTTGAGCACGCCAGCGTTAATACTTCGGACGTGTTCATGAACGACTAATTTACTAAACATTTAAGAAATTATGCATTTGATGACCGAGAAAAAATTGCCAGCTATTTCGTAGTAGAAAAAAAATTTGAAAAAAGACCTTTATGTTTAACTCTATCAAATGACTTTGATATGTCAAAAGCTATTTTTCTAATAACTAAGTTCCCGTCAATAGATTCACTGATCATGTGTGATATTATTGTCAGCACATCAGCTGTTAATTTCGCAGGAAGAAAATATATTGCTCGTCACTGAGGAGGTTGTTTTTGCTGAGGTAGTTGACAGACTCTCTACTCATTACGAACTAACTGGACGCCTGGCGTTGCCCGACCGTAAAATACGCTTTAATATGATACTTTAATTAATGCAGATTGCTTATGTATTATTATAGAATCAATTTTCTATCGAATATGATACATTACGAAGAATAATTTACGGGGTGCACTAATTCGAGAAAAAAAATAATTAAATAAACAAATAAAATAAAAATAAAATAAAAAATCATGATAACATAATTCATCAAATTCCGTCTGTGTTTGTTTCAATATTACGTCAGCTAATATTTGGACTTGATGATAAATGCCCTGATAAAGTCACTTCTGATTAATGTTTAGTTTTAGAATATGCAAACTAAAAAAATGATTTGCAGTGATTTTAAATGGTGCCTCTTCTTATATCGTATATTGTACTCATTAATAAGAAAAAAAAACTCGAAATAAAATGGTGAGGTACATCCAGCCTTGAACACGGGTCGATAGCGCTACAACTGAGATATATTCCAGGATGTCAATAATTCTTTTTTTTTTCTTCGTAGAAGAAATGATTTGTTAAGATTTTATTACCTCCCTTGACCGGTGAAACCTAAATATTCTCCTGTAAAAATTATTTTTTCATCTATAAGACAGAAAAATTAATTTGAGGATCGGATTTTTTTCGATTTTCAGTACTTATCGGATGAATTTCTGTGCAAAACATATCTACGAAAATTAAAGCATATGAAAATTAGCTAGATCTTTTGCGTATGAACACAATTCCACTTATTTTTTATTTTTAAATAAGCAGAAAAAGATTGCTTTTTTTCTGTTGTTCTTGGCCTTCGGGCCGGGATCAAAGTGTAGTATCTGTTCCGGCAGATACTGCAAGCTATGACTAGCTATGACTAGCAAAGACCAGATGTGGGGGCAACTCCACATGCCTGACCATTAACCAGCTCCCATTTCCCACCTCTCGGGAGCTGGTCCCCTTTTTCCCTTCCCCCTCCCTTCACTCCTCACATTAAAAATCGGCCTTGTGTCTAATTTGCTCGGTGGGGGAGCAAATAAATACCATCTGTTCCGACAGATACTACAAGCAAAGACCATATGTGGGAGCAACCCCACATATAAGACTTTGGTCAATATAGGGGCAACCCTTTATACCAATTGTCACTTCCAGCTTCCCTACTCACCGGGGAGTTGGTCCCCACTTCATCTTCGCTCCTCACTTTAAAAATCGGCCTTGTGCCTAATTTGCTCAGTGGGGGAGCAAATAAATACCTCAAAGTGTAGTATCTGTTCTGATGCTACTCTTAAGTTAATTTGTCCTTGGTAAATGGAGAAGAAACCCTCTATACTGAGAGATAATTGTTGGTCCCTACCAGGGTGCCCCTTTTGGGGAGTGGGGTTTCCTCCACATTAAAAACACCTTGTGTCACATTTTGCTTTTGTGGGGAAGCAAAAAATACGAATAAATAGAAAAAAGTTTGTTAATATGATTATCAATATAAAAAAAAAAATAGATTTATAGAGGTATAGATAGACAGATAGATATATTAGCAAAGATGACTCGATATCGTTGCTTTAACTGTCAGAATGTGATTTTATCTTTGAATTCGACACACACACCCGTGCGCATGCGCGTAAAGTTGTCTCGTGGTGTTATTTATATAGAAAGAGTAATGGAGAAATGAAAAATAATAAAATAATAATAATACTCTATTAAAAGAAGATCATGGAAGAGAAACAAACTCTGCGTGAAACAAGTGGAAAAACATTATTGAAGCTAATCACATGATTATCATTTAACATCTTATTCACAGCACCGACGTGTTTTATTTTCGTATATATATATATATATTTTTTAATTTCGTTTCTGTTGCTGGCTTCCTCATCAGATGAAAAAAGAAAATTAATTTGTTAAAAAAAAAAAAAAATTCAAAAATAAAAAAAGCATATTTGAAAACACAAAATAAATCCAAAACATTTTTAAAGAAAAAAAAAAAATCTGACGGATATTTTTTTGGAGAGAAAATCGTTTCTGCGCCGAAAACAATTATGTCAGGCAATTTCGTTAGCAGACGTGAATTATACAACATGGCGGCCACACGCGCTGCTTTCATATTTTCTTTAAAAGAAAAACACGTTTTATTTATTTATTTATTTATTTATATGTTCATTTCCACTTTTTCTTGTCAGGCAATTTACAAGTTGATGAAATATAAACACTGAGAGAAGAATCATCGATACGAGGATAACTAACCCGCGAGGCCTGATGTTATTCAACCTTTATTGACAGTCGAGAATAAACGAGGTCGTTTTGGGGTCCGGTTTAACTGCCAACAATATAAACACGATTAAATTGAAACGGCTTATAAAGAGATAAGACACAACAACGATTACACCACAGCGACTGCATCACAAATGATGGTTATTTTAATATCTAACTCGGTCGAAAAAGTAATTAGGCAATAATTATCTCAATGAGTTCAAGTTCACGTAGTCTCGACCCCCAAGATAAATATTATCTCTAAATGAGTATCGGCAGTTATTATATGAAACGGGAAGCAACCAGGGGAGATAACTACGCTAAATCTTTACAATCTAGTCTTTTTTTTTAGTACTGTTTCTGCTGTAATTATTTCTACCCCTGTTATGTGCTTTTCTTTTGCACTAACGAGCCGTCATTTATTAAAACCGAAAGCGACTCGAGGATAAGAGTGAATTAGATTGTCAATCAGATGATGAACAATACTACGAGAAGGTTGCAAACGATTGGGTGTAATGGACAAAATTTTATTATTTAAGAAGTCGACTAAGGCAAGTGTTTGTTGATGTCAGATTGGAAGACGATTATTTTGTAGTCTGCAAGGAAACAGTCCTGATGCAGTGTGCTCCAAAGATGAAAAGGTTTTGGAAATAAACCCTGTTCATGGAAATATTTGGTAATGATTGTAATGAGACGGATATTTGCTAAGTTTTATAAAGAGGATTGGAGCTCAGTCAAGCATCTTCTCCGGGAATAACGATAAAGGCTAGCAAAATCTTTTCCGTGCTTGTCACTTGTAGTTTTATGTTAAAGTCAGGCATATTTTACGGTAAAACTACGTTGAAATATCGGTTCTAGTCAGACCAGTAAAGTTAAGCAAGACTCTTACTGGTTAGTACTTGGGTGGGTGACAAGTTGTGAATCCTAAAAAGCATAATGAGGCATTTAACACTAGTTAATAAATGGATACGAGCCTTGTTAGGAGTATCAACCGAGGACAAACTATTGTCCTGTAACGTGATCTACAAAACACTCGTTCTGTGTAATGCTATAAAATTTGGGTTAAGCACAAGTCCAAATTATGAAAGATTTTAACAAGAGACTCCTTAAGCACTGTTTCTACTATGATAAATTCCATCCTAGTTATATGTTCCTTCTTTACCGATATGTGTGTAGAACACAAACAAACAAACACACACACACACGCACACGCGCACACACACTCACATACACACACACACGCACACACACACACATATATATATAAGAAGTGGATGTAGTTAAGTGAATAAATGATAAAAAACTATATTCCAAAATTCATGATGTTGACCATCTTATAATTTATTCCTTTAATTCAGTTGACATTTACAATTCTTGACATTATCTGTTTCGTATCACAAAATCGATCACTAAATTTTTATATAAAATAGCGAATCTGTTATGCCCTTAAATGTTTAAAATGAATAGCAACAATCAATCCGTCAAAAGGAAATAAAGTGTGATTTGACATGATTAAAACCCGAAAATTGGAAGAGAAGCTGCAAATACCTTTAATATGTTTTCATTACGCCTTTTGATTTACGTGGATTTATTATGAGTTAAGGGCATAATTGATTCAATGATTGATATAATAATTAGGCGATTGATTTTGCGCTACGAAACAGATGCTGTCAGGAATATATAAAACATCACGAATTTTGGAATATAGTTTTTGTCATTCATTCACTATATTGCTTTGTAATTACATCGAGCTTCTTAAATAAGGGTTGGTATATATTATAAGGAAATAAGATATATTTTCACAGAAATATATATATATATATATATATATATATATATATATATATATATATGTATGTATATGTCAAAGTGAAAGTGCTTAATCCGCAGAGTTTCGAAGAAATACTTTCCCTTCTCATCAGAAGGGAAGAATTAACAAAAGTTCCGATTGCACAGTATTCAAAGTGATGCTGTAAACACCTTATAATATGTTTCCATTTCGCTATTCTGAGTTTTCGGATTTTAATCATGTCAACACGCACTTTATTTCCTTTTCACGGATTGATTGTTGCTCTTTCTCCCGCTGAGTTAAGGACAAAATAGATTCACTAGTTGATATAATAATTAAGTGATTGATTTTTCACTACGGAAACAGATACTGTAAAGAATTGTAAATGTCAACTGAATTAAAGGAATAGATTATAAGATGGTCAACACCATGAACTTTGAAATATAGGCTTTTGGCATTCATTCACTATATTGCTTTGTAATTACATTGAGCTTCTTAAATAAGGGTTGGTATATATTATAAGAAAATATATTTCTAAAGATATATATATATATAATATATATATATATATATATATATATATATATGTTTTTAATAATTATTATAGTAAAATAATTATCTCAGCCCCTTTAAGAAATTTATTTCTTATTGTTGAAATAAAGTCGGTCAATTTAGCTGGAATGCGCATATCATCCTATAATAATTAGATCACTCTGACAGACGTTAAAAACATTAAAAATAAATGTTCAAATTTCTACAATATTTATCGCGGTTAACGGTGGCCGAATGGATTTGGTTATTGTTAATGGAGTCAGGGATGTCTTCGTTGCCGGGTTCGAATTTCTCGACCGGTCTTAATCGTGATACCCTGCAATGATGATTCCCGAAAGTGTCCGTAGGTATTTAATAATTATATATATATATATATATATATATATATATATATATATATATATATATATATATATATATATTGTATGTGTAAGGTCGAAATTTCCGGTCGCTTGATCACTGCAGGCTGTCTTAATAACTTTGTGCATGTATTTAGCGGGGTTCGAGTCCATCGACCAATCATCACTGACAGTTGCAGAAACATGAAAAACTAATATCTGTTGGAACATAGAAAAACAATTATTTATAATTACTTCGTCCCGAATTTCTCAACCGGTCTTAATCGTGACACGCTGCACTGATGACTCCCGAAAGGATGAAACACAAGTGTCCGTACGTATTTAATAATTATATATATATATATATATTTTATAAGGTCGAAATTTCCGGTCGCTTGATCACTGCAGGCTGTCTGAAAAACTAATGAACCTAAAAAACAATTATTTATAATTACTTCGCCCCTTCAAGAGGTATGGGTTTTCGCTTATCATTGTCTGGGAAATCAATGCAGTCCGTGATTTGCGGTCACTTGATTACTATAGACGGTCTTAATTACGTAGCGCTTGTTAGTGACTTAGGGGTAACGCTTCTTTGCTAATAAAGTCAAAGGTTGATTCGGGGTGGTGTTTGAATCCCTCGAACAATAGCAATCATCACTTCCTGCACTGATGATTGCGAAAGCATGAAACATCACTATATATATATATATATATATATATATATATATATATATATATATATAACATAATATGAACCACACACACACACTTATATATATATATGTATATATATATATATATATATATATATATATATATATATATATATATATATATATATCCGTCCTTACTTTATAAACCTTAAACTTGTCTTGTATTCTGGAGGTATTAGACAACCTTACTACTTATCATTTTATATCAGTATTTATTACTATATATTAATATTACTACTAATACTAGTACCACACACACACACACACACACACACACACACACACACACACACATATATATATATATATATATATACAAATCCTCTTTAGGAAGGACTAAAACTTGCTGCTATGGTTTCAAGTGATCTGAAATAGCAGCAAGGGGAGACTTGATTCCAAATATTTCTCATATATTATATCTTCCTTCTTTTAGAAATAAAATATGAATATCTCTAGTATCAAAAAATGCTTATACACTGTGAAATTTATTTATGCGACTAAAACCTTTACCTATATAATTTGAATCTTAATGTCTAGACTTTTGACACGTGCCAACCATCACAATTTTACTTTCTTTCTTCCTCTCTTCAAACTATCTTACATCCCCTACTCCCTATTGTCTCTTATAGTCAAAATTAATTCGGAATGTAGAATAGAAATTAAATTTAGAGATTTTTTTAGGCGTAGTAAGTATAAACATTTTCACTCATGCGGTTTATAAATATGCTCACTAAAGCTGCATCTGATTGTTAATGACTATTATGCCTTGATAAACCCTTCTTTTGTTTTGCCTCCGGATATATTCTTAATCAAATTATATATTCATCACTCGGATTCACCACTTGGATTTAATTCTTGAATGTTTTAATCTTATATAATCAAAATCTGTGTCGTGTATCTTATATAACCAGCGATGAAACGAAGGAAAAATGTTTGCATGTGGTTGCAACCTAATACTTTGGAAGGACTACAAGACGCGATGTATCTCTTTACCTTTTCTCTACCCTGCAACCTCTCTCCCACAGAAGAGACGTTGCGAGCCTGTCCTTGTTTTATCGTTATTTCCATGGCAGATGCTCGTCTGAACTCCAATCTCTGGTCCCCCCTCGCCAATCTTTCACGAGAAACACCCGTCTAGCTGAATCCACTGTGAAAAATTTCCCCCACTCTATATCTGTGCCTAAATCAAAACGCGGATTCCATGAACAAAGCTTCTTTCTTAGAACTGCACGCCTGTGGAACTCTGTTCCGTCTGCCTGCTTCCCTCCGGACTACAATTTGGATGTCTTCAAGTCCAATGTTAACAAATTCCTAATGAACCGCCCCCTTAAGTAAACACTTCAGCAAATCTCCTCACTAACTTAATGTACTTGCAATAACCCTTATCCCTGAGTGGCTTCCGGGCCTTGATAAGTGTGATCACTGTGTAAAGAAAAAAAAAAAAAAAAAAAACCTCCTTACTACCAGGAATTTCCATTTCAAGATTTAACATTCGTTTTGGATTTAAAGTACAATATCATTTTCTGCCTCAGTATCCCATTCCCTTATTCTATGTATCTAAAATGTTTTAAAAACTTTAATTTTCTATGTTTATTGCTTTTAGAAAATAAGGTGCAAACCAATAAAAACGTTTGCTAATATTTTTTTCTCCGAGGAGGTTGATAAGTATCGAAAACACATGGGTTAAAAAATTAGATTCATTCAATTGTATTTTTTGTTTTCAAGCAATAAAAAAATTCTGTATTTGAAGCTTAACATTTTCAAATCATAAATTAAAATACGTAAATTCGTATATATATATATATATATTTGTATATATATATATATATATATATATATATATTTGTATATATATATATATATATATATATATATATAAATTATATTTAAAAAATTATATTTTAAAAATAATAGAAATAATACATATGCCGCTCCCCGTTAAAAGGGGGTACCAGATTGGTCAATGGGAAAATTATTCCCAACAAGCATTTACGTAAAAATGCACTTTCGTATGAATACTTGAATTCATTCAAGAAAGTATCGCTAACAAAAACAAATAAAAACATCTATATATATATATATATATATATATATATATGTATATATATATATATTCACGTGACATCACCTTTTTCTTCACCTTATTCCTTCTGCTACACTTTTTGTTATCAAGTAAAATCTTTGACTTACTTGCAGTTTCATCAAATACTTTTGTATGCAAAATCCGATCCCGCATTTTACTAATTCCTACCCTCTGATGAGAAGGAAAGTATTTCTTCGAAACTCCGCGGATTAAGGATTATCCACTTATTTATTTTTTCCTTTTCAAATTAAATATGTTTTTAACTCTTTTTCAAAGTGTTTTTTAGCATGTTTTATTAACTATTTGCTCTTATATATATATATATATATATATATATATATATATATATATATATATATATATATATATGGATATATATATAGATAGATAGATAGATAGATAGATGGATATGATTATTCTATACTGGTAGCCAAATTGAATATTGAAGTGTTCATACATTGGTTGCGTAGGACGAAACTACATAAAAATTTGCAGGCTTTTTGAAGATTATACTACTATTTTATAATAAGAAAATTATGAAAATTAGTTAAAAAAAAAACCCTAGATATTTAAACTAATAAAATATGGCTAAATTTTCCTACATTTGTATATATAGTTTCCTGGCAGGCTAGCTTCAATTTTGTTGCATTAGGCTAAATTTTGCTTAGAGTTTTTTTTTTTTGTTTTTGCTAAGTTGTCTCAGCCTATGGCCTTGCAGACGACTAATAGACGTAAAAATTGCAGCCTCAAATTTCCCGTTTTCTAGCGAATACCTGTTATATACATCGTGTAAAGAGAAAAAAAAAATTAAGCCAAAGAATTCCACTGTAAAACAAAAGCGAATTATGCGTTTTTAAAAAAATTAATTTATATATTATACAGGTGAGACCTTTTAAGGATGGGAACCGAGTTTCGCATAATTAGCTATTCATCTGTTATCTTAAAACCCTTGTGTAGATCCATGTTTGTCCATCATCAGCACGGTGAAAACCTTGTTGATAGAGTTTACTACACGATAAAATTGTCGCTTAAGAAAAGCCGACATGATTCCATTTCCGTTTGATGAAAACTAGTTGACCAGTTGTGTACAAATCCCAAAGAGCGATAGGAGCCTTCTACCATGTCTGAAAGTGACACAATGTTCAACGAGCGAGATCGGAGATGTGCCGCTGTACAACTCATGCTCTCTACCGATCCAAATTATGACAATAGGACCGTTGGCAGTACCGTCAAAATGCATCGCTGGATTGCCACGAATAACAGAAACGTAGCTAGGGTTATGAAATCAAAGTTTCCGGCGATAGTAATCGTCTACGGTGTGGTTTCAACTGAGGCCACATCATGCCACCTCACACCTTCGAAGTCGACTTGAAAGTGTACCTGGATGTGCTGAAGAGTGTGGAGCTGCTCTGGTACAATCAGGTGGCCGCTGGCAGACCCTATCTGTGACAGCAGAACTCACTACCGGCCTACAAGTCCAAAGAGACCTAGGCTTGACATTAGAAGGCTCTATCTCCTCTCCCAACCTGAACCTACTGGTGATACGTCGAGAACATCATCAAAATGACCTCTCACAATACCAAAGCCAACCTGATCGCCGCCATCCGCCGAGTATTCGTTGAGCTCTTATCGGCGATTGTGGAAAAATCATGCTCCCAGTTCCGAACCCGTATCGAGGCAGTGATTGAGGCTGAAGGCAGCTACATTGAATAGATGTCAGCTCTACTACATAATCAAATTACCTGAATTGTTTTTCAAGAAAGCTTTAAAATAAATCTGTAGTGTTGTTTTTGTTAGAGCGACACTTTTATTGCTCCACCTTGTATTATGTACTTGTGGATTTCGTTTACTTTTAAATGCAATTATAATGTAGTAAAAATATGCATAATAAATGTGCCTCTCTCTCTCTCTCTCTCTCTCTCTCTCTCTCTCTCTCTGTCATCTCGTTTTTTTTTTTTTTGTTTTTTTTTTTTGCATTTTGCAAGTGCGCCATAACAGCTTATTATCGTCAGCCAATGACGCTGGGATTTGAGTATTTGCTCTACTAAGTAAAACTACATTTGAATACAGCATTCCGTGGTTAGAATTGTTTCCACGATTCTTTCTAATACTTTCATCGAAATCACTCCAGACAATAGATAAAGCCATTTGACGTGAACAGCTAAAATTTAGAAGGTAGATGTTTTAACCCGGGCAAAAGTTATAGCCCCTTGAGGTCTTCATACCAAACTTTTAGAGTAAATGTGGTATTTTGGTAACTGTATTCAATACTAACTTCTATCGATTTCAGATAGATCAGCACAGTGGTTTCGGAACAAAAGTGGAACGGCAGACATCTTAGTTTTTCTACATTTTATACACTTTTTTAAGTGCGTCGTAACTGTTAGTTTTTGTTAGTCAATGATTTTGTTGCTTGAATACTTGCGCTGTTAAGTGAAGTACATTTGTATGACTTATTTCCTCGATTCTTTTCGTGTTTTTTATGGAAATCGACACAGACAAGGCATGAAGCCACTTGATGTAAGGAGCTAAACACACTATTTCAAGGTTAAAAAGTAGTCAATTATTAGTTTCAGATGGATACGTTCAGTTGTCAACACTCATAAGTATGTAACACTATCGTGGCCTAGTATTACATACTGGGTATATTCTGACATAATCATTTATGTATAAGCTATGTACCAGACCTGAGCTACTGAACCTAATTTGCCCCTGTGCCTGACCTCCTGGGCAAAATTGTGAAATCCAGATCTGAAGCTGCAAATTGCAACTCCATCCCTCATCAACCACACCAGAATCTCCCCATCACATGATTGAGTGACACACCCTACTTTGAATTTGGATGTAAGCCCACTTGCATCATCAGAATTATCATCACTTTTTCCTTCATCGATATATTCATCATCACTAGCGTTACTTGATTCAGAAATATACTCCTGATCAAATTCGCCTTCATCTGAATCAGAATTTGTCACTTTATCCAACACTTGTTGCACCGTGAAACTCCTTCATCTGGCTCTTTTACCTGTCGAAGTACTTGGTTCGTCACTAGCTCGCTTCATGACTACTTTAGTCAACAAAACAACCCACAACTCCGCCAAAACAAAGGAAACCATTTGCAAAACGTCAGGCTTGCGCTAAATCGAGGCTAAGCAGCGATTTGGTAGTTATTTTTTTATAGCTCCCTGGCAACACAAAAACACGTGGTTGGAAAAATACCGGCTTAGCCGTAACTCGGTATATAGCATTTCTGAAAATTACTGGTATATGGGTAACCCGGTCTGGCATGGTTAACAAGACTCTGTCGGGTCGAACACGTGATACTTTGTCTTTGTTCAACCATGTTTAGGATGCTTCGTTTTCTGTCGCTCTCGGCCACCGTATAGAATACGTCTATCTTTTTTCCGTCTCTAACCTGAAGGGTCCACGTTTTTCTATTTTTATAATCTTTTTTTTTTCCTTTTTTTCTGACGTCACCTCGAACACGGTTCGGTCATTTGCATACAGCTGGCACTCTGTTACAGTACCGCATGCCATAATATATATATATATATATATATATATATATATATATATATATATATATATATATATATATAATATTTTTAAAATGTAATTATCCACTGACACGTGTTTCGTCGTCTACGACTCATCAGAATATAAGGAGATTCGAAATCGGGACCCCACGGTAATGAGCCTACACCCGTTACCTCTGACCCATCTCGCCAACTGTCTGGATATATCGCGATTTACTTAGATGTTGTTTGTTTTTGGTTTTAGCAATATGTTTTGAATGAATTCAATTATTTACAAAAGTGCATTTTTACCTAAATGCGAGTTGGGAATAATTTTCCCTTTAACCAATTTGGTACCCCCACATGTAAATAATTGAATTAAAAAACAAACAACATCTAAGTAAATCGCGATGTATCCAGACAGTTGGCGAGGTGGGCCAGAGGTAACGGGTTTAGGCTCATTACCGTGTGGTCCCGATTTCGAATCTCGCTATATTCAGCCACTTGGGTCGTAGACGACGAAACACGTGCCAGTGGATAATTACATTTTAAAAATAATATATATATCGCTCCCCATGTGGGGGTACCAAATTGGTTAAAGGGAAAATTATTCCCAACTCGCATTTAGGTAAAAATGCACTTTCGTAAATAATTGAATTCATTCAAAACATATCGCTAAAACAAACAATATATATAACGAACTTTTTGCTGTGAACAAAGAAAACATTTCGTCCTCACCTCACTTCCAGATTAACCCTACACAATTGAATAATTTTACATGGTACGATCGCAAAATGAATAAATCTAGACAAAATCATTATCCCGATTTGAACCTGGCTATTTTCTCTATCGAATTCCACACACAAATATAAAAGAGATGTCCAACACATAAGAGCATCTAAAACTAATGAAAACTATCACACAAATATTAAAAAAAAATACTTGGCAAATATACCTGGTGAACAAAGTGCTAGTGAGAGACAAGCAATTGCAATTAAATAGACGTTTAGAACCATAAAAAGATCTCTTGGTTGAAATGCATGATATAGCAGGTGAATATTTAGCATTTGGTAGAATGCCCCATTCCAAGCTACAACTAAATTATAAGTAAAATAAAAATAAAAATGAATGTTTTGTTATAAACAAATAGTTAACACATGTCGATGTATTTTTTCTATGCTCTTCAAACTAATATATATACTCTTCTTCTTCTTCTTCTTCTTTAAATCATTTTTTTTTCTTCTTCTTCTTCTTCTTCTTCTTCTTTAAATCATTTTTTTCTTTTCCGTTATATTCTTTTTCTTCTTCGTTTACGTTTCTCTTCTTCGTTTTATCCTTATTTTCATTCCTCTTTGTTTTCTTTTTCCTTTTTCTTCTGTTTCGGTTTTTGTTTCCCTTATGTCCCCTCTTTCTCATTTTTTTTTTTTTACCTCACATTCTTTTTTCTTTTTTTTTCTTTCGCAGTTTCTTTCCTCGTTGTCTTTTTATCTTATCCATTATCTTCTCTGTTCTTTTCTTCTTTCTATCATTTCTTAAACTTCTTCTTTTTTCACCCTTTCTTCTTTGTTTTTGACTTTCCTTTTCTTTTCCGTTCATGTCTTTCTTCTTCTTCCTCTTGCTCTTCTTCTTCTTCTTCTTCTTCTTCTTCTTCTCTTTCTCCTTTTTTCTTCTTCTTCGTCTTCTTCACCTTCTCCTCGGCCTTCTTTTTCCCGCTTTCTTTTCTCTTCCTCCCCGAGCCTTTTCTCCTTCTTTTCAGCATTTTCGCCACTTTTTATCTTGTTATTTTGTCCCCATCGCCCCATCACCATCAGCATTCCTCATCTCTTTCCGACTAGCACCACATCCCTCCGTCACAACTGACACCGTCTTCTTGAGTCCAGCACTTTTTTCCCCCGATTGCTTTATTTCGCCACTCTTCTAAGCAACACAATTCATTGCCAATTACTAATGGCTGCCGGCGGAGTGATTTCACGGTGGTAATTAGCCGTCGCTATTCGACCGGAAGTGCTTCCACAGAAGGTGAGAGGCGAACTGGAGACATTAATAGCTCCAATTATAACTGACATAATTCCCGACAAAATGGCCGCCTTTATCTGCTTATTAATGTCATTTGTTTGAGAGGGGTGTATGTGGCCGGCTTCATGCAGCTAATGCAGTATATTATGAAAACGTCATCAGCTTTTATTTCTTCTCGCTCTTTACTTTTGGTGTCTGTAGTTTTTTTTTTTTTGGGAGGGGGGTGCATGTGTTTCATGTCCTTGCAATTTACCTTCAATTTATAAACACACAGAAAACCTTGGTATGATTCTTGTTTTTTTTTTTTTCATTTTGTTGTCTTTTTTGCGATATACCAACACTTTCGTTTTGTGACGTATCAACCGTCTCAGTTTTACGGCATGTCAACCTTTTCTGTTTTACGCCATAACATTTTTTTTTCTGTTTTACAACATAGCAACATTACGGCATATCTACACTTTCTGTATAACTACATCTCGTACTCATCTTGTTTGACAACATATCTGCACTTTCTGTTTTGCGACATATCTATCTTTTCCGTTTTACGACATCTCGTACTCTTTCTGTCTTGCAACATAACTGCATTTTCTGTTTTACGGCATATCTACCCTTTTTGTTTTACCGGATATAAACCTTCTCTGCTTTACAGCATATCAACCTTCTTTGTCTTGTATGACGTATCATAGCCCTTTTTTTGCGGCATATCAATCCTCTTTGTTTAATGGCATATAATCGCTTTCCGTTTTACGACATATTCACTGTTCCCGTTTTACAATATATTATACCAACTATTTCCATTATACAATATCTATCGTAAACCATTTATTGTAGAAGATGAAATTATATTTCACCAAGAGCCGTGAGAAGTGGAGCAGATATTACAAGTTCATATGTTTGCAAATAGTATTAGTCTATAAATGACTGCATGCATTATCACTAGGCTTATAACAACAGCACATTCTTTTCATTGTTTTGACTCTCGAGTGTGTATCCGTTGATATTTTATATGCTTTTATATAGAGTGATGTGGTTCTCGGTTGATTAATTGTGTCTAACTGTGTCGGATGTATACGTGAGGGTCAAAACAATGAAAAGAATATTCTGCTGTTACAGCCCTAGTTATCATTCATTAGGACAAAAGCCATTGGAGGATAAGTATTAATGCAATTAACGGATTGTCTTTTAAATAACGATAAATATTGTTAAAGTATTTCAAATAAATAATGAGACGAACATAATTTTATTACATATGAGAAGAGATTACGGTAAATGCTTGTTGACATCAGATTTGAAGACGACCATATTGCAGTATACAAGGAAACACTTTACCCGAAAACCTGTGTACTGTTTTTATGTACTTTGGTTTCTTTGTTTTGTCTTTTTTACGGCATATCAACACTTTTGGGGGTGGGTAGCGACACTTAGTATACAATATGAACAATCAACTGTACAAATGTTTATATGTTGGATGGAAATTACAGATCGATATCCTTACGCGTAGTATCAGTCCATAATAACTATAATATATTAGATAGAAAATAAACTTCATAACTTATTTGAGAACACGTTTTACTGACTGTTCATAACTTATCAAAGCCAGAAGCCACTTCCTTATTTCTTTTTTAATCAGTAGCGGGAGAGGGGGGCGCCTGGCTTTGGCCGCTCTTAAAATACGCTTAAATATTATATTTTAATTTGTCCAGATTTCGTATATATTATATAGTAGACATGATTTCAAACGAAAAAAAAATGTATTTGGGTGCCATTAGCTAGAATCGAAACCGAAATTGTAGCATTCAAAGCTGGTGATGTTGCCACTCTACCAAGGTGATACGCATATGAACTCATTAAAAATAAACTAAGATGAATGTACAAAATGTATAACAATTTTTTCAATTTTGACTCATTAAGGAATATTTTGACCATCAAAAGACGCATGAAAGAACGGTCCATAAAATATCTAATCATTTTAGGCCTCTAGCACTGCTCTGTCACTTTTAGTTTCGGAGGAGATAGAGTTTGAAAATATGGAGACAGACAGATAGACAGGCAGATATAGTGAATTTTATAAATTTTATTGGGGGGGGGGGGCAAACCCGGTCGTAAAATATGCTTACATATGATATTTTGATTTGTCTAGATTTCATATATATTATTATAGAGTCGTGATTTCAAAAGTAAAAAAAAAGTATTTCGGTGCCATCAGCTGGAATCGAAACCAAAACTGGTGACGTTGCCACTGCACAAACGTGACACGCGTATGAGCTGATTAAAAATTACAAATAAATTAAGACAAATATATGAAATGTATAGCGATTTTTTTCAATTTTGACTCATTTTTGACTCCTTAAAAAGTATTTTAATTTACTAAAGACCCATAAAAGAACGGTCCGCAACCCCCCCCCCAATTATTTGAGGGCCCTAACGCCGCTTTCGAAGGAGATAGAGTTTAAAAATATAAAGGCAGACATATAGCCTTTTGTATATTAGATATCCATCGTCCATTTCCTTTACAAGGGAGTCACCACTTATCAAGGTTTGAAGACTACTCGAGGATAATGGTAAATCAGTGTAACGTGGTCAGTGAAACAAGATTGTAATTATCAGTAGTGGTGGAAATGGGTTAAAATTTGATTATTAAAGAGAATAGTTCAACAAGAACTTGTTTACATTAGACTTGAAAGCGACCATGTTGTCGTCAGCTCGAAAGCAGACCCGCTGTACAGAGTTCCACGAGCAAGCAATTCTAGTAGAGAAGCTTTGTTCATGGAATTTGTGTTTAGATTTAAGCACAGATAAAGAGTGAGGGAAATTGTTGATAGTAGTTGTACCTATTTACAATGCCTCCCCACGGGACAGAGTTAGACACCAGGGTCGTTTTTTAACGTGGAGAAAAGGTACAAAAATAAAAATTGTCTCAGTCGTTACGGATTTCTCCTCCACTGAAAGAGAACGAGAAATGGAAGTGCCGCATCTGAAGAACAGATGGTATTTATTTGCTCCCCCACCGAGCAAATTAGGCAGAAGGCCGATTTTTAATGTGAGGAGTGAAGGGAGGGGGAAGGGAAAAAGGGGACCAGCTCCCGAGAGGTGGGAAATAGGAGCTGGTTAAAGGTCAGGAATGTGGGGTTGCCCCCACATCTGGTCTTTGCTAGTCATAGCTAGTCATAGCTAGTCATAGCTTGCAGTATCTGCCGGAACAGATGGTATTTATTTGCTCCCCCACCGAGCAAATTAGGCACAAGGCCGATTTTTAATGTGAGGAGTGAAGGGAGGGGGAAGGGAAAAAGGGGACCAGCTCCCGAGAGGTGGGAAATGGGAGCTGGTTAAAGGTCAGGCATGTGGGGTTGCCCCCACATCTGGTCCTTGCTAGTCATAGCTAGTCCTAGCTAGTCATAGCTTGCAGTATCTGCCGGAACAGATGGTATTTATTTGCTCCCCCACTGAGCAAATTAGGCACAAGGCCGATTTTTAAAGTGAGGAGTGAAGGGGAAATGGGGACCAACTCCCCGGGGAGTAGGGGAGCTGGATAGTGACAATTGGTATGAAGGGTTGCCCCTACATTGACCAAGGACTTATATGTAGGGTTGCCCCCACATATGGTCTTTGCTTGCAGTATCTGCCGGAACAGATGGTATTTATTTGCTCCCCCACTGAGCAAATTAGGCACAAGGCCGTTTTTAATGTGAGGTAAAAACCAGCTCCCCAAAAAGGGGGCACTCTGGTTACCAAAAATAATAATTGTCCCAGTATAGAGGGTTTCCCCTCCATTGACTGGTACAAACCATCTTAAGTGCAGCATCTGCCGGAACAGATGGTATTTATTTGCTCCCCCACTGAGCAAATTAGGCACAAGGCCGTTTTTAATGTGAGGTAAAAACCAGCTCCCCTAAAAGGGGTCACTCTGGTTACCAAAAATAATAATTGTCCCAGTATAGAGGGCCCCCCCTCCATTGACTGGTACAAATTATCTTAAGTGCAGCATCTGCCGGAACAGATGGTATTGATTTGCTCCCCCACTGAGCAAATTAGGCACAAGGCCGTTTTTAATGTGAGGTAAAAACCAGCTCCCCTAAAAGTAGTCAAAAAGGGGGCACTCTGGTTACCAAAAATAATAATTGTCCCAGTATAGAGGGTTTCCCCTCCATTGACTGGTACAAATTATCTTAAGTGCAGCATCTGCCGGAACAGATGGTATTTATTTGCTCCCCCACCGAGCAAATTAGGCACAAGGCCGATTTTTAATGTGAGGAGTGAAGGGAGGGGGAAGGAAAAAAGGGGACCAGCTCCCGAGAGGTGGGAAATGGGAGCTGGTTAATGGTCAGACATGTGGGGTTGATATTTATTTGCTGCCCACATCAGCAAAATGTGGCACAAGGCCGGAAAGTGGGAACCCCGCAGGCTCCCCTAAAGGAGGGGCACTCCTGCAATTTTAAAAATTGCCTGAGTAACCCCGTCGGCATTCCCCGGTCGGGGCGCCTCAGGCAGCAGCAATAAACTTGCCCCACCGGAAAGCCCGGTGGCAAGGCCTGGGAGGGTGGACCTCCTAGGTATTACCCAGGCGTCATAGCTAGTCATAGCTTGCAGCATCTGCCGGAACAGATGGTATTTATTTGCTCCCCCACTGAGCAAATTAGGCACAAGGCCGTTTTTAATGTGAGGTAAAAACCAGCTCCCCTAAAAGTAGGCAAAAAGGGGGCACTCTGGTTACCAAAAATAATAATTGTCCCAGTATAGAGGGTTTCCCCTCCATTGACCGGTACAAACCATCTTAAGTGCAGCATCTGCCGGAACAGATGGTATTTATTTGCTCCCCCACTGAGCAAATTAGGCACAAGGCCGTTTTTAATGTGAGGTAAAAACCAGCTCCCCTAAAAGGGGTCACTCTGGTTACCAAAAATAATAATTGTCCCAGTATAGAGGGTTTCCCCTCCATTGACTGGTACAAATCATCTTAAGTACAGTATCTGCCGGAACAGATGGTGTTTATTTGCTCCCCCACCGAGCAAATTAGGCACAAGGCCGATTTTTAATGTGAGGAGTGAAGGGAGGGGGAAGGGAAAAAGGGGACCAGCTCCCGAGAGGTGGGAAATGGGAGCTGGTTAAAGGTCAGGCATGTGGGGTTGCCCCCACATCTGGTCTTTGCTAGTCATAGCTAGTTCTAGCTAGTCATAGCTTGCAGCATCTGCCGGAACAGATACTACACTGTGATCTTGGCAAAAAAGACCAAGTAAATTGCAAAACGTCAAACTATTTCAAAATAAATACATTGTGATGTCATAAAATACTCACCTTCTTCTTTCCTCCTTCTCTCTTTAATTTCTTTCTTTTCTCATCACTTTATTTCTTTTTCTGTCCACCATTTCCCCCGGCCTCTTTTCTAATTATTTGGGTCATTCCAATTCTCTTATTACCCGCCGTTTTCTTTACATCATTTATCCGCCATCCCACCTTCTAAAGGACTGGTTTGTTCCGCATCCTTCGAGAAATTTCCCTCAAACCTCACCCCCCTTTTATATTCCGCATTTATACTGCGTTCAAGAATAAGTTTTACCAATTCCGAATAAAATGCTATTAAAAATGCGAGCGTGCTTAAGGGATCGATCCTTAGACCTTTATTATTCCTAATATTCATAAATGACCTCCCTGAAAAATTGTCTCTGAGATGGGTATATATGCTGATGACACCACGTTCTATAACAGGCACGACAGGAAAACAAATGAACCCATATCTAAAGAAATGGCAGAAACACTAGATGATGACCTCCAATCTGTAGTAGAATAGAAACAAAAATGGATGGTCACATCAAATGTTGCCAAGACTAAACTTGTTTCTTTCAATAATTACAAGAAACCTTCTCAACCACCAATAGCAATGGCCAAATACTCTATTTGAAATTACTTCTTTTAAACTCCTTGGCCTAACGTTCACAGGAAACGGAACAATTACATTGAGAGCATTGCTAGGACCGCTACGAAGAAGGTAGGTTCTCTCTACCGTGCTAGAAAGCTACTAACACCCGAAAGTATCCTGTACCTCTATAAGGCCATTATTCGAGTATTGTTGTCATATTTGGGCTGGTGCATCTGCTACTAGTCTCTCCCTCCTAGAAAAAGTTCAAAACAGAGTCGCCAACCTGATAGGTCCTGAACTGTCATCTAAGCTTCAGCCTCTATCCTATCGACGAAATGTTGCATCCCACTGCCTGTTCTATAAGTAATTTAATGGTGAATGCTCCGACGAATTGCAACCACGTATCCCCGCGACATAAATACCCCCGACAAACCCGACAAGCAGCTAAATCCCACCCCTATATGGTAGAGATCCCTAGATGTAAGAGAGCTTTCTACTCCAGTAGTTTCCTGACCAGAATCGCCAGACTTTGGAATTTCCTTCTGGGTCCCTGCTTTCCCAACTGTACTGACATGCAGAAGTTCAAGTGTAACGTGAACCGACATTTTGCTGCACAATTCCCTATATAGTGCCCCTGTAGCTTATGTCCCTGATAGTAGCCTCCGTCATCAAAGTGGCAATGTGCCTTGTTTGGGGTGAAAATATAATTAAATTCTTTTTTTTAAATTGTAACTTATATACGTATTCAATAAACAGATTATGAATTAATATTGGAATGAACCTTAAAAAATATCTTACTTAAAATAGCACTAATAGCTAAGTAGCAAATAATAGTTAAATAAATTGCTCTTTTCTACGGCTTGATGTATTTGGTGACGGTGATTCATCCAATCAGTCTCAAAAGACAAATTATACATTCTGTAAATCTAGCTGCGCCTGTCATTGTGAGACAAGGGTTGCGTAATCAGCAACAACACCTCTTCTGAATAAGCACTACTAGAGTCCAATAGCAAAGAGAAGTGTTAGATGATTGGAAACAATGCCGATGTCAACGGAGAGCTAATACAACATCTTGGAATTCCTAAATTGTCACCCATTTAGTACTGACCATGCTCAAGGTTGCTTAACTTCGCTGATCGAACGGGAACCTATGTGTCAATGTAATTAGATAAGGAGAAGGTAATGCCTAGGAAGATGGCATCATGACATGTCAACCGGTGTGTCAACGTGATTAGATAAGGAGACGGTAATGCCTAGGAAGATGGCATCATGACATGTCAACCTGCGTGTCAACGTGATTATGTAAGGAGAAGGTAATGCCTAGGAAGATGGCATCATGACATGTCAACCTGCGTGTCAATGTGATTAGGTAAGGAGAAGGTAATGCCTAGGAAGATGGCATCATGACATGTCAACCTGCGTGTCAACGTGATTAGGTAAGGAGAAGGTAATGCCTAGGAAGATGGCATCATGACATGTCAACCGGTGTGTCAACGTGATTAGGTAAGGAGAAGGTAATGCCTAGGAAGATGGCATCATGACATGTCAACCTGCGTGTCAATGTGATTAGGTAAGGAGAAGGTAATGCCTAGGAAGATGGCATCATGACATGTCAACCGGTGTGTCAACGTGATTAGGTAAGGAGAAGGTAATGCCTAGGAAGATGGCATCATGACATGTCAACCTGCGTGTCAATGTGATTAGGTAAGGAGAAGGTAATGCCTAGGAAGATGGCATCATGACATGTCAACCGGTGTGTCAACGTGATTATGTAAGGAGAAGGTAATGCATAGGAAGATGGCATCATGACATGTCAACCTGCGTGTCAACGTGATTAGGTAAGGAGAAGGTAATGCCTAGGAAGATGGCATCATGACATGTCAACCGGTGTGTCAACGTGATTATGTAAGGAGAAGGTAATGCCTAGGAAGATGGCATCATGACATGTCAACCTGCGTGTCAATGTGATTAGGTAAGGAGAAGGTAATGCCTAGGAAGATGGCATCATGACATGTCAACCTACGTGTCAACGTGATTAGGTAAGGAGAAGGTAATGCCTAGGAAGATGGCATCATGACATGTCAACCGGTGTGTCAACGTGATTAGGTAAGGAGAAGGTAATGCCTAGGAAGATGGCATCATGACATGTCAACCGGTGTGGCAACGTGATTAGGTAAGGAGAAGGTAATGCCTAGGAAGATGGCATCATGACATGTCAACCGGTGTGTCAACGTGATTAGGTAAGGAGAAGGTAATGCCTAGGAAGATGGCATCATGACATGTCAACCGGTGTGTCAACGTGATTAGGTAAGGAGAAGGTAATGCCTAGGAAGATGGCATCATGACATGTCAACCTGCGTGTCAACGTGATTAGGTAAGGAGAAGGTAATGCCTAGGAAGATGGCATCATGACATGTCAACCGGCGTGTCAACGTGATTAGGTAAGGAGAAGGTAATGCCTAGGAAGATGGCATCATGACATGTCAACCTGCGTGTCAACGTGATTAGGTAAGGAGAAGGTAATGCCTAGGAAGATGGCACCATGACATGTCAACCGGTGTGTCAACGTGATTAGGTAAGGAGAAGGTAATGCCTAGGAAGATGGCACCATGACATGTCAACCGGTGTGTCAACGTGATTAGGTAAGGAGAAGGTAATGCCTAGGAAGATGGCACCATGACATGTCAACCAGTGTGTCAACGTGATTAGGTAAGGAGAAGGTAATGCCTAGGAAGATGGCATCATGACATGTCAACCTGCGTGTCAACGTGATTAGGTAAGGAGAAGGTAATGCCTAGGAAGATGGCATCATGACATGACAACCTGCGTGTCAACATGATTAGGTAAGGAGAAGGTAATGCCTAGGAAGATGGCATCATGACATGTCAACCGGTGTGTCAACGTGATTAGGTAAGGAGAAGGTAATGCCTAGGAAGATGGCATCATGACATGTCAACCTGCGTGTCAATGTGATTAGGTAAGGAGAAGGTAATGCCTAGGAAGATGGCATCATGACATGTTAACCGGTGTGTCAACGTGATTATGTAAGGAGAAGGTAATTCCTAGGAAGATTGCATCATGACATGTCAACCTGCGTGTCAATGTGATTAGGTAAGGAGAAGGTAATGCCTAGGAAGATGGCATCATGACATGTCAACCTGCGTGTCAACGTGATTAGGTAAGGAGAAGGTAATGCCTAGGAAGATGGCATCATGACATGTCAACCGGTGTGTCAACGTGATTAGGTAAGGAGAAGGTAATGCCTAGGAAGATGGCATCATGACATGTCAACCTGCGTGTCAACGTGATTAGGTAAGGAGAAGGTAATGCCTAGGAAGATGGCATCATGACATGTCAACCGGTGTGTCAACGTGATTAGGTAAGGAGAAGGTAATGCCTAGGAAGATGGCATCATGACATGTCAACCTGCGTGTCAACGTGGTTAGGCAAGGAGAAGGTAATGCCTAGGAAGATGGCATCATGACATGTCAACCGGCGTGTCAACTTGATTAGGTAAGGAGAAGGTAATGCCTAGGAAGATGGCATCATGACATGTCAACCGGTGTGTCAACGTGATTAGGTAAGGAGAAGGTAATGCCTAGGAAGATGGCATCATGACATGTCAACTGGTGTGTCAACGTGATTATGCCGTACACTGAATGCATTTAATGGCAATTTAATAACAATACTAAACTCTAAACGAAAACACGAAACATTAAAAAAAAATTGAAAGAATAACATAAAGCCAATAACCTTATTGTTTTATCTAAATTTTTCTAGCACCTCCTGGAATATCGTCTCGCACCCATCAGACAGTGTGAACGGCCCAGGTTGGGAATCCCTGTTCTAAAGCATCCATGTACAGATGAAAAGTGTGCACAGTGACAAGCAAGCAAACAAGCAAGCCAAACGATAACAGAAACAACACCAGTGTTTTACTAATTTTTTCTACGCTGAGCGCGCAGACTAAATGATCGTATCTTAAGGGAATCCGTTTTTGTTGTTTTTCTATTAAAACGCTATCAATCAAAGAATGCATTGTTTTGGCGAGATACCCGTCCACCCCTTCTCCTTTTTCTCTCTTTTGTTTTATTTTCTAATCTTAAAAGCGTCTGTCTACTTATCTCGTCTGTTATCTACGAAGAGAAGCAAAGAAATCTCGCGAGAATTATGAAGTCACGCGTAATTTATTTGGTTTTTGTTTTTGTTCATAAATTTCTTTCATTTTTTTTATATTTTGTTTTTTTTACCGAATGTAATCTTCGACTCCTACTTCCTTCTTTATTTTTTTGAATACGTGTTGCTGCAACTTTTTATTTTTTAGATTTAATCAGCTAACAGTGCCGTCTTACATTGTATTTTATGATAAGGTTTGTCTTTTGTTTTGATAAGGTTTATCAATTCAAGTCAACTATAAATCGCTAACAGGGCCACTAACTTTAGCTCGAACTGAAATATAGTTCTCTTCACCTCATCCTCCTAGGAATTAATACTCTTTATGAGAAGGGTTTTGTTCACCCCCGGTCGATAGAGGTGACCCGACTATGGAATATAGACGTGTTCGTCACGGAAATTTTAAAAGCCTATCCATCCCCATCAAGGGTACCCCCTATATGCGGGGAGCTGAATCCCCCACTATAAACTGACGCTGTGTTTAATTTTACTGCATTGGAGGGGCGAGGTAAATATTGCTAGCTGGAATACCTACTCACGTGCGAGTTCATAACATTAAACCCCCATTTGTGCTCTTTAATAAATAGAAATGATCGAACCCCAGAATATGGGATGCTCTAAAAAAGAAGGAAATGCTTCTTTTGATCTGTGAAAAAAAAAAGATAAATTAATGTTTTATGACTGGTGCACAATAAGAACATTTTGGGGTGAGCTCTTGAGCTCCCCTAAATTAAAAAGCATTCTAACCGACCTGTTTTGTTATTTTGGGGGAGATAAGTAAAATCAAGTCAGTGTTGTTTTTTATCTCGGAATGTCAGAGCACATCAGCTCGGCTCAAATTGGCAGATGTTTATAAAATCTCAGCGGTGTCAACGCAATCGGCGTACACAGCTGCAAATGTTAAACTTACTAAGCCGACACCAGGATTTGAATAACAAAATAACATTTCAATGTGTTTGTATTTCATATATATATATATCTACATCACTCCCCCTCTCTCTCTCTTTCTCTCTTTCTATCTCTCTTCATCTCTCTCTCTCTCTATCTCTCTTCATCTCTCTCTCTCTCTCTCTCTCTCTCTCTCTCTCTCTCTCTCTCTATATATATATATATATATATATATATATATATATACAGGGTGTCCGTAAAGTTACTATACAGTCTTACAAGTTACTATACAGACACCCTGTAATATATTAACAGTACAGTAAGATTTTGTATTAAAATATTTATTTGTAACAAAAGAAATAAAAAGAAATGACACTTTATGTTTATAAAAATCTCAGAAAATACACGTGTTACATCCGAAAAGACTGTAACAATCAAGGCAAACAATTTCTATGACAAATATTCAAATTGGAGGCTTTCGCTTCAAAATAAATTTGCGCTCTTCCAAAGTTAGCTTGCGTGGCATGCTTGATTAAATAAACCTGTAAAAAAAGTAAATATTAAATATTAATACAAATATAATACAATAAAATACAATAAAACAATAAGACTGTATAGTAACTTTACGGACACCCTGTATATATATATATATATATATATATATATATATATATATATATATATATATATCTTTCGTGTGTTTTCCGCGGGGAAAGAATTGTAGTAGGAAGTGGACCTTCGTAAATCTCGCTGCTCTTACTTTTTCTTGTTAATTCTCTAACAAAAGGGGAAATATTTTTTAAGCTCCTTACGTCAAGTGGCTTCATGCCCTGTCTGGAGCGATCTCTTTATTAAAAATATTCAGTTTAATTTCGGATGCCGTTTGTGGCGGATCGGTTTCCGGCCCAGCTCAACATTCAAAATTTAAAAAAAATGCTCCTTCTTAAATGTTAAACTCATTTTCTATTTTTATAAGTAAATGTTTCCGCCGCTCATTTCATACAGCATCCAGGTCAAGCACAACGCTCCTGCCAAACGTCGACAGAAAACTCGACCAGAAGGTCAATCAACAAATGTAGCCGACGTCACATTGATCCGTTGATGCAAATGACATTTCATCGTCTATGAATATCATTTATTCTCCCGGGGAGTTGGTTGCCATGTCCAGAACGTAACAGCCGATCAAGAAACACCTTCTGGTTAACTACTTTCTCATATGGCAAACAGTTGGAGAATACTGTGGCAAAGTAGTAAACGACACGAACTGACAACCTGAGTGTGCCAAGTTCGAATCGAGTTCGTTCCACGGAAACACTTCCACTTAGAATGTTGCCAACCCGGGAAAATCAATATCAATAATAAATTCGTCTATATTAATTTATTTATTGCCGACTATTATTCTCATCTTTATTAGTTGTTGTTTCACGACGTTTCGGCCAACTATTCTTCTGGCATTCGTCAGGTGGTAACCGCGACGGTATAGGAACTTCGAATCTCCTAACTGCATTCTCAGCAATCACTGCCATCCATAGTTGTTGTCGTCTCACCACGTTCTGGCCAAGTAAGCCTCTAGCCGACTTTGGGTAGGATTGAAACCACTATCTTCCGACAATTCTCATCTGAAACCGTAAAGATTCAATGTCGCTATCAATTGCGCCACGGGCCCTAAATATTTTGATCTTATAAATCCACGTTTATTTATTATCTGATCTCCCATGGTCGGGTCCGTGCCGAAGTGTATATATATTATTTTAATTGGAATTCATTATTGAGATGAGTATTATCTATATTAATTTAACAACTATGGATGGCAGTGATTGCTGAGAATGCAGTTAGGAGATTTGAAGTTCCTATTACCACCCGACGAAGGCCAGAGGAATAGTTATCCGAAACGTCGTGAAAAAAAAACAACCAATAAAGATGAGAATAATAATCCGCAATAAGTAAATTAATATAAATAATACTCATCTCAATAATGAATTCCAATTCAAATATTATATATAAATTCGTCTGTTCTAATGCTACACTTAAGTTCATTAGTATTTAGTCAATGTAGGGAAAACCTTTCTAGGGTAATTTATATTTTTACCTACTTCTAAAGTGTTCCTTTTTAGGGAGCTGGTTTTCTCCACATTAAAAACGACATTGTGTCACTTTGGAACTCGTGGGGAGGCAAATAAATAGCAATACGTACATGGTTGTCCATCGGATCCAATGATGATTTCATTTTGCATCTCATCTAGGAACATGGGGGTTGCTCTGTAATCCCATCCCAAAGACACATAGTTTTGAACAGTGGAGAAACCGAAAATCAGTTACTGCTGAGGCTGCTATGCGGTGTCTTTCTCTGACAGCAGTAGGGTTTCTGGCATTGAGCTTCTTCAAAGTCGACAGCAGCTTTCTGAAGTTTATACGTTAATAGCCTTTTTCTTAGAATCGCTTACGTTCAGAATTCCCTACCTGCTCGCTGTCCCCCACCCCGACGGTATCAGCATGCAGAAATGAAAATGTAATGGGGAGAAGCACTTAAATACACAAGTTCTCACTTAGGACGCCCCTTATAAATCTGGTCCCTTTCACAGTACCCTCTTGTGGCGATAGGCCTTGTTTGTTGGGAAATAAAAGTAAAGAAATGGGGCAAGCAGGTATAGAGAGATTGTTAGTTTAATGGCAAATAATATTATGAGAGGCTTGAAAATGTTGAATGGGATGAGAAGAAGAGGTGATTACCTATGGAAACGATTTTCGACGTTGGACCTGAAAACCGCTATGCTGTAATCTAAAGGCTATTCCACATATGAGAAGTTCTCGGAGACAAACTATTTTTATGAAGATTCCGTATTTTATGTTAAACACCTTTCATGTTCACTCTATTTTATCTTATATCACCGAAGTTAAGCAACGATGGGCTAGCCAATACCAGATGAGTGACAATTTGGGAAGACGCCGACACTTCCGGCAGCTCCATGCATCCCACCTGGCCTTTAACTGTCCTGTCGCTGGATCAGGCTAGTTGGAACGTTAGAGTGCGGCTGGCTATGCGCAAACCAGCTTCACTTTAAACAAACTCCCAGCACGAGTCATCCATCGTCCAAAGGATGATGAGGTGGTTTTCGTCGTTCCAACGGACGAACCGTATTTCGGTATGAAAAACAAAACGGAATGACTTCTTCGACAATTATTTACTCCTGATTATGCTGCATAATCAGGAGTCAGGAACCGTAAGATCGCGTGAACAGTGTTTATTGGGTTAAGAGACAGATAGTGACGAGGTTAAACAGAATATAAACGAAGGAGAAGCGAATATTTGTAAAATAACCTCAGGGTAAAAAGGTAATTATTTACAAAACGACGTAAGATGGACTGGTTTAGCAGATTTCTAGGAGGGCAATGAATAGGCACAAATGACTCACGATGTGTCTCTCTCAGACATTAGACCATTAAACTTAATCTGAAAGATGATTGGACGCATTCATCTTGGGGGTTAGGAATTGTGGCGTTGGTCGCCGATGGCAGCGAGTCCTCTGCTTTACGACGAAATCCGGAAAAAAAGACATTCTTGGCAGAAAGCCAGATTGGCAACGTTTTTTAATACATCCGACACAGGATGAAAAAATCACACACACACACACACACACACACACACACACACACACACACACACACACACACACACACACACACACACACACACATATATATATATATTACTATAATATAGTTGTATGCTTGTCTATGTATACGTCATATATGACGTCATAACAGATAATATACACATATATGTGCAGTATACGTCATATATGCCATCATAGCAAAAAGAGACTTTAAAAAGAAGAGGAGGGCAATAAAGTAAATCTTTCCGGATAACGTCATTTAGATTTCTAGTATATATATATATATATATATATATATATATATGTATATATATATATATATATATATATATATATATATATATATATATATATATATACAAGTAAGGCTACCTCGGGTTCCTAGGAGCCATAAAACATAATAGAAGAGGTTGTAAAGTGTCTGTAAACTTCTATTTCTCTTCATCTTTATCTCTCTTTTTCTTATCTCCGTTTTTTCCACATTCGTCACTTCACCTCTTTTTCACCTCTACCCATCCCATTCCTCTCTTTCGTATATGAAAAACAAAATAATTAAGGGTCTTTATATCAAATATTAGCATGGATATCCGGCGTTGCCCGGGTTGGCATGAAGTTCGGTGTGAACACAACTGCTACACTAAGGATATTGAGCAGTTTTATTAAGCACTTTCATGGTGGGCTACATCGATACCCTCCCAACAATTCCAAAAATAAAAGAACGGATAAAAACATGAAAATGTAATAGTCCCCAAAAAGAAGTACGTGACAACCAGATATTTCAGCAGAAGCGATACGAAGAGAAGAATCTATTCTCCGGATATTGATCAATTTTTTTGCCCGTGCGCTGAAAAAAAAACAAAAACAAACAAACAAAAACAAATCAAACAAACAAACAAACAAAAAACAACTCCTTCACAAATAAATAAATGAATCAAAACAACTTTTCTTTCAATCAAAGTAGTAGTTAGTGCTCGTGCGACCGAAGACAAACCGCAGTGACCGGGCTTGAACGTGAAACGCAAAAAAGGGGAAGAAGGCAAAAAGTTACGGGTACGTGTGCTTATGACGTCATGACGTTACTAGATAAGCTTTTTAAAGATAGTTTTAGTTTGATACACGTGCGTGCATTGCGAAAAAAGCGACGTGAAAACCGGACCCATCTACAAAATAGTAGTCCAATTCACCGCCACAAAATGAATTATTTATTCTAATTTTCACATATTATGCATCTGAGACATTGCTCTTTCAGATTGGTACCGGTTCCGACACGGTTGCATGCGGATGACAAACGTATTAAGTGAATATACAAACACGCACACTAACGCACGGACGCCTCTCCTTTATGTAATAGATGACATTGAAAATCGCTGAAAAACTTCCCTTCTCCTGACGAAACCTGCTCCAGTTTATTCCCAGATAATGAATATATAGTTTAAATATTATTTGGATCCATCGGACTACTGCTCTCATTTTGAGCGTGATTTTCACAACGTTTCGGTCGATAAAACCTCCAACCTTCTTCATGTGTATCTTGTCGAACTTCGGAATGTTTCCGCCGAAATATATTTATGGACTTTAACATAAGTTTCTAACAAAATAAACATCTGTTTATTTTGTAACAATGCGTTGGGTCTGGCTTCAAGCGTATATAATACGTATCTTATTTAATGTTTTTAACTATTTTTCATAGTGTTTTTAAAATGTTTTATCAACTACTTGTTCTTATATATATATATATATATATACATATATATATATATATATATATATATATATATATATATATATATATGAACAATTCAAAATAGACAATTTCCAAGCCATCACAGCTTATTGTATTAATGATCAGAATATTTCTATAGATACAGAGCTTTTTGATATGTTTTATAAATAAAACTATTATGATACATAATTATCTCTATTTACTATTGAGCACCATTATATACACCCATCAGATATTTTTTTGGATTTTACCCTATTGATAAAAACTTAATCTGGATTAATATATATATATATATATATATATATATATATATATATATATATATATATATATATATATATAAAACTACTAAATTTACTCACATAAAATTAATATACGAAAGTATAGATTTATGTGTAAACTTTAAGTATTTACTTCAAAAGTGCTTATGCGCATAAGCCTGGGGAGTCCTAGAGTGGATGAAACGCGGAATATTCAGTGTAGCTTAATCGCCATATATATTTTATAAATTACTATATATATACACACACACACACACATATATATATATATATATATATATATAGTCTTATCTTTAGTATTTCGAATTTTACTTGTTTAAATAATTCAGTAATCATTCATATACCAATAAATTTTAAGCCAAAAAAAAGTAAGCTACAAAATCATCATATTTCATAATTGAGCATTCGTATATTGTTTTAACAAAAAAACAAGACTTCAAAGGAGGGGTTGATAGCAACAAATAGTGTATTTCATCGTTAGTTACAATTGTTTCAAGACTAGTCGGACAAATTCAAACATTATGTCGTTTGAAAATTTTCGCAAGAAAAGCCTTTCTTCAGACTTATTGAATAAAAAAAAAACTTTAAAAATAAAACATTATGGAAACCAAGCGAAAATATTTTACCTATATCTCATCTTCGCAATGTATTTTATATATATATATATATATATATATATATATATATATATATATATATATATATATATATATATATATATATAGGGTAGATGGGTCTGGGTGTGTAGGTGTATGTGTGTATAGATATATACGTTATTATAGGTTAATATTTTTCAGAGGTGAAGCAACCAATGAAGTTTTACTAAAGTTCATGCAAGAGTGCTCAATGCCGAAGTAGGGCAATATATACCTTTTATTTGTTTTACATAAGCAATTATATGTCGCTACACATTTATGGGTATGTTTTGATTAGCCAGTTACAAGTAACTAGAGACCTCTTCAGGCGATATTGCTTATATAAAAGGGTTGCGGACTTTACTTTTGTGTAAGCAAATAAATACATAATGCCTATGTAATACAAATAAAACGTATATATATATATATATATATATATATATATATATATATATATATATATATATATATATATATATAATTTTCGTTTAAGAAATCATTGTTAGACAAAACAGAATTACTTTTTTATTATGATTTTTAAGAATTTCTTTTTTTTCAATATAAAAGAAAATAGCATATGTTTCTCATGTGTTATCAACGTCTTCGGTTCTTCGACAAATCTTCTTCAGGTGACTGAAACAAATGAGCCAAAAAGCTGGGGAAAAAAGAGAAAATTTCAAAATAGCAATCGAAAGTTAGACGTTAAAAAAACAAACTGGCTCATTTTCAGAAGAAACGCTAAACAATTAAATTTCAGGAAGCCAGAATAAGCGTCACAGGAAGAATTGTATTACTTTAAAATATTTAATGTTAAAATGTTTTAGTGGTTCCATGCGTAAGGTTATTTATTATACGTTGCTGGGTTTTAATAAAGATAGCTTTAATCAAATCAAGAATTTGGTTTCAGAATGTATTAGTCTTGTGTTACTAATATTTGCCCTAATTCAGAGGGAGGCTGGTTATGTTTTATTTAAAACTGGCAAATAGAGCTAGCGTTTACAAGGTGTATAGTGAAGCGTAGGAAGTGTAGTGATTGTAAAACCAATGTAATTATTAGATTTATTATTATTTTACTCACTAGGAATAGTCAGACAAGCAATTCCTTAAAATAAATTTAAAATCTTTGAGAACAACTTGTGGTATTCGCTAGAGTTTAAGTGACAAGTCTCACCAGATTTCCAGTACTATTCAATTCTTTCGATAACCTTTACCAAAGAATTTGCGTTATCGCAAATGCCGCTTACCATTGCTAGTTGGAAGTGACCATTGATCTTCAGTGGAATTCGGGTAGCAATAAACCTCTCCAAGTCCCAGTACTCTTTTAACTCATCCAGCGGAGGTCGGGTTAGTACTTTGTCTCCTCGGTTATTCTATCTTCCTTCCCCTTTCTTCCTTACTTTATTTGGTACCAGTTTATGGTCACCCCCCCCCTCCACTCACACAATGAAATAATAGGAAAAGAGGGCGGGTCAGAGAGGCGCACGGGGATACCTTACAATTATGCCGTCTAAGTTTTCAGGATTCCATGTGATGTTCCTTTGTGTAGCCGTTTCTGTATGGCCAGTTTGTGTCTGTGGTGTTAGTCTTGACATTTAAAGGTTTTCTGCAGTTTTAATTTTTGTTATTCGTTGTATCTTCTCAGATATGCCTCTGATTTTAATCTCTCCTATTCGTTTTTCCAAAGTTTTTCGATATTGTTCCTAGCGTTCCCACTATTAATGGTGTTATCTTGATTTCTATCATCTTCCAGATCTCTTTGAACTCTTTGGCCAGTTCCGTGTATTTGATCCGCTTCTCCGTCTCATGATCTTCACTCTGTGGACGACTGGAAAGGCTAAATCTACAATCTGGTAAGACTGTGTCTTCTTGGTAACTATTATCACACCCAGTCTTCTTGCTTGGATGGGTTAATCCGTTTGTATATCCATGTCCCTTAGGACCTTGTGGCTTCCATGTTCCAGTACTACTGCTGGTTTGTGTTTTTACCATTTGTCTAGGTATTCAAGATGCAATCGTCTGCACAATTGCAGGTTGATCGTGCCTATTTCTATATTCTTTTCAGGCTAGTTTTCTGAATTCACCTATTATGTGGTTTATTGCTGCGTCTTTTTGTCCGAAGAGTCTGTATTTGCTGCTTTCTTGTGCCTTGCCGATCCTTGTTTTGATGTGTTCCTTGCTTTAGTCGTGTTATCTTGTGATGCTGTTATTAAGGATTCAGTTTCCCTGTCTAGGTTTGCTTTTTTTTGTAGACATTTCCAAGTGTTTTCGTTTGTCTCATCTTTTGTAATCCTTATGAATTGTCCGTGTAGCTGTTTCTCTTCCCATTTTCTTTCCTCGTCTTATCATACGTGTCTTTTATCTTGCTTGTTTCTTCAGTGTCTATTGCTGCGGTAAGTATTCTTTCTGTATTAGAGGTTCATTCTCTGTTTAATTAATGATAAACTTCTCTCAAATTTCAATTGTCCATTCCCTTACTGCGATATAACCCAATCAGTTCATTCCTCAAAGAGAAAAGAACAGTTTAGCTGCATATTACTGTAGATTTATGACAGAATGCAACTTCCTGTATGCATTGCACTTCTTCCACTTTCAAATTCTAATCAATATGTCCATTCTTTTACATAATTTTAATTCTCGATTTAAAGTTTATTGTTACACGCTAGCATCTAAATATGGCTCTAAATTTTCTATTACTTTTTTTTTTTAAATACACACTATACTACACGTTGCTTTTATTACTTTTTTCTTCTATCTGTCTGTTTTTACAGAAACATTTTTTATTTTTACGCGCATCCACGAATTAGATTTTTCGCTGACGCATCCCATTTTCATTGGAAAATAAATAGTTTGAGCTGAGATCAAAGCGGGTCGATTCGAGCCGTGTCAGCGGCCCAATAGAAAACAATCCAGAGATGAACGAAACTACATATAATCACATGAAAATAACAATTTTGAGCGCGTTTGAAAACGCTTTCCGCTTGAAAGATTCGCCAATAGAACTCTATTGAAATCGATTCAAGTTCGATCAATTACAAGCGGTTTTTTAAAAGAAAGTCATGTTCGATTTTTTGTGAGGATGGAAACCATTGAATTTTATATCGGTTCACAAAGAATTATTGTCATGTATTTATGCAAATACCTCTCTGCACATATCCAGTTATATATAGTTATATATATATATAGGGCCGCTGCAAGGAAGATGGGCTCTCTCTACCGTGCTAGAAAACTACTAACACCCGAAAGTATCCAGTATCTCTACAAGGCCACCATTTATGGAGTATTGCTGTCATATTTGGGCTGGTGCATCTGCTATTAGTTTATCTCTCCTTGACAAGGTTCAAAAGAGCGTCGCAAATCTGATAGGCCATGAACTGGCATCTAAGCTTCAGCCTCTGTCCCATCGACGAAACGTTGCATCTGCCTGTTCTACAAGTATTTTAATGGTGAATGCTCTGACAAACTGCAAGCACTTGTGCCCCCACGACGTGAACACCCTCGACAAACCCGACAGGCTGCTAAATCCCACCCCCACACTGTAGAGATCTCTAGATGTAAAAGATCTTTCTACTTCAGTAGTTTCTTCCCCAGAACCGCTAGACTTTGGAATTCCATTCCAGGTCTCTGCTTCCCAACTGTACCGACATGCAGAAGTTCAAGTGCAACGTGAACCGACATCTTGCTGCCCAAATCCCTAAATAGTACCCCAGTAGTTGTTGCCCCTGATAGTAGCCCCCTACAACAAAGTGGCAATGTGCCTTGTTTGGGGTGAAAATGTATAGTTATATATATATATATATATATATATATATATATATATATATATATATATATAAATGTATATATATATATATATATAATTATTCAACTTATATAATAAATAAATGTTATAAAAGGCAAGATAAGTTACTCTTCTATCTGGAAAAGTGTTTATTCGTTTTACTCATTTTAAAACGTTTACTCGGTTCGAAAACATCGTGTCGAGTGTTAGGTGCAAACAAGAAAAATGCCCGTAAGCTGATAACTAAATATGAAAATTTTTGATAATGATTTAAAAGTAAAAATATATACAAAATACTGTTAGAAACCCACCCAATATATGTGACATATTTGCTATATATTTGAATTTTTGATCACTTTTACGCACATCTGTAGATAGTAAAACAAACCTGTTAATTGAAATACACAATACATATATTGATGTTAATTAGTTGAGTTTCTCTCTCTCTTTCTCCCTCTCTCTCTCTCTCTCTCTCTCTCTCTCTCTCTCTCTCTCTCTATATATATATATATATATATATATATATATATATATATATAATTATTTTTTTACTATAATAATTAAATACCTACAGACACTAGTGTTTCATCCTTTCGGGAATCTTCAGTGCAGTATGTCATGATTAACACCAGTCGACAAATTCAAACCCGGCAACACGAGCCATCTCTGGCTCAATTAGCAAAGACCGTATCTAATCGGCTACCATTAACTTCGAGAAATAACGTTGAATTTAAACATTTTAATTTTTAAATGTTCTTTACGTCCGTAACAGTGATCTAATCGTTATACGATGATTTATGCATACACACACACGCGCGTGCACACACACACACACACACACACACACACACACACACACACACACACACACACATATATATATGGATGTTTATTAGTTAAGTAATACTATGAAAATAATTTAAAAGTTAGTAATTTTACAGCGACAAAATGTCGTTCAAATCTTTTGATATATATATATTTTTTTTTTTTAGGTTTGATTGATAATTAAAAATGTATCGCGTTTTGATTATGACTCCAGGGAAGTATACAAGCTCATTCAGATCGTAATTTCAAATTAGAGATTAACACAAGTAACTGAGTAGACTTTAGGTCAGATTAATTATTGAACAAAATTTACGTTAGCAAATTAAAAAAAAAAGTCACGAGATGGGACCTGCCATATCTTTTAACTTGACTGTTAGACTACATACTAAGATCCACACATTGTAGTCTGGATTTAGATCCATGGTTTGGAATTAAATAAACGCTTATTTTGCTGAACTAATCGTACAGGAAAGGAAATACATTTCACAGCATTACTGCATTTCGATGATTAACTTATTTTTTTGTTTCCTTTCCGAGATACTATTCATCTACTCTTATTAAAAAAAAATTATTAAAAACAAAAAATAATTAATTAAAAAAGCAAAAACAAATAAATAAAGAAAAAAATATTTTAAACTCTTATTCGCTTGTTTAGTGTCATAAATTTCACCACGTTTAAATTAGCTTATTTGAATTGAAATGCGTCCACGAATCTCTAAAAGAAGCTCGGACAGTTAGTTTGTGACTTTTTGATTTGAAATAACATTTGCGTTGGTCTGCCATCCTTCAGTTTTAAAATAAAATTTTCGTTGGTCTGTCACGATTAGGGTTGAAATTGTATGTTCTTTTGTCTGTCACGTTTTGGTTTTTAAATAAAAGTTTCATTGGTTCGTCACGCATCAGTTTGAAATAGCATTTTTGTTTGTCGGTCACGTTTTAGTTTGCAATAGTATTTTTCCTAGTCTGTTGCGCTTCAGCTTAACATGTTTTGTTGGTTTCTTCACAGCACACCAGTAACACTAATGCGCCGTGGTACAGTGGTTGGGAACCGGTGGTTTATGCTATTTTCTTTGCTAAGATCCCCTTATGTCGACTCGCCCATCCTGAATCTCACCTATTCCGCCTCTCGTCTACTTTTTGTCATTTCTGTACGAAAGGGGGCCCCGGGTAAAGGCAAGCAATTTGTGTGAGTCAAGTCGTAACAAGCAAAGATCAAAATGCAATGCTGACCTTTCGAAACGGAATGGCGGCAGTTTGTTTGGATTGGCGCGCGTTTTCGCCTGACCTTTCACGCCGCATTTTGGCGCTTAATGGGCCGTAGCACACGACCGGCGACAAATTTCCCTATGGCAGGCGCTAACATTTCGATTCTCTTTGCAATCTTAAATCGACCATTTTGTTCTTTCGCTTTTTTTGATGCTTTGATGAAGTACATGTCTCGTTGCACAGTTTCGTCTTTCTTTCTCACTAGCTGAACCCACCTGTCTACGTAGGGTAATAGATAGTTGATAGATAACTGAGTTCGTTGATTATATGTATGATTTGTTAAATAGTTTATTTTCTTAACTAGTGGAAACAACTGCTTACGTAGGATTATAGAAAATTGATAGATTTCTATTAGATAAAAATCAAGAATACATTACATTACATGAATTATAACCCAAAATATCAGTTTATCAAGCTATGTGCTTTCCAAAATATAAAATTCCAATCGAGTTAATTAATTACTTACATAGTTTAATTAATTACTTTAATAGTTATTATTTTTTTACTATAGGTAACATTTATTTACGTAGAGTAATAAATAATTAATATATAGGTAACTACTTTATGGTAAATATTTTGATGAAGTTATCTTCCGTTGCGCAGTTTGTATTTATTTCTCACGAGCTGGCACGTCTGTATACGTAGGATAATTGATACTAAATATATATAAGAATTGCAAAATGAGTTTATCAGGTTACGTTCTTTAAAAACATACGAAATTCCAATCGTTTTCATAAATTACATGTTTACGTTTTTTACCTGTGTTTTTGTTAAATAAGCGTTGTCTATGTAAGGTAATAGATATTTGATAAATATGTTTCTATTAGATTGCGAATAAGAATAAATTACGTTTTAGATATAAAATTAAAGTCCTTAATTCGCTTCAAATACAAATACACTTGATATATGCTTTTAAGTAAATCGGATACTCGCAGGTTGAGAGAGAATACCTTGAATCAGACAAATAAATATTAGATTCTGACTAGCCAGATATTTACGAAATTTATCAGAGAACGTTCTTTAAAAATATGAAATTCCTACTTTTTCATGGATGCCATCTTTATATATTACTCATGTGGTTTAATATATAATTGATAAATATATTTCTATTTGATGGCGAATGGAAATAAATTAAGTTGAATCAGTAGTATGAATATTTGATTCTGGCTGGCCAGTCACGGAATTTATCAGTCTAAAAATAAAAATTGAAATCCCAATCGATTTCATCTGAAGCATGATAAAATACTTCATTGCGTAGTTTTGTTAAATGTTTTATTGCAAAGTAATATATAATTGATTGATTAGATTTTTATATATATATATATATATATATATATATATATATATATATATATATATATATATATATATATATAAACTGAAGTCACTCATATATTCGAGGTCTAATAGAAATTGCTTTAAATCAGAGAAATCCATATTTAATTTTCACCAGCCAGCCAGCCATTTACAAAATTTATCAGTGAATCGTCCTTAAAGCATTAAAATTCCAATAGATTTCATAGATTACATATTAAGTTGTTTGGTTGCGTGCATTAGTTTAGTGGTTGCACTGTTCTTACAAACTGGATAATCCATTTACGTAGTAAAATAGAAAATTGGCGAATGGATTTTTATTGGAAGCCGAATGAGATTAAACTATGCAGTGAAAATATTGATTCGCTTCAAATGCACACGTGTATTCATATGATACATAAAATTAAGCCAGTCGGACATTGAAATTTGCTAGAAATTACATTGGTTCAATATATGCTTCTGACTACCCAGATATTTATCAATTTTATTAATCTACGTCTTTGGTTGAGAGGTTTCTTTTGGATGGGGTAATTAGAATAAACTACATTGAATCGGTTAAATTGATATCTGTTTCTGATTAATCAGTAATTAGCAGAATTATAGTGTATATGTGTTTATAAAAAATGAAATTCCAATCGATTTCATGGATTACATGTAAACATTTTTCTTGCGTGGTTTGATAAAATTATCTAAATTATCCCTGTACGTATGAAAATATATGATTTCTGAGTGGGCTTCTATTGAATATGAATAAAAATAAACTACGTTGAATCGATCAAATAAAGTTTAAATTCCAGTTGATTTTAAAAAAATATATGTCAACGTTTTTTGCTTTCTCAAATATTTTTTGTCATTAGTGTAAACATCCGTGTACATAGGCTAATAGAGAATTGATAGATACTTTTCTATTAACTTGTGAATTAAAATTAACTACGTTGATAAAATTAACATTTGTTTCTGATTAATAAATAATTTAAAGTATTTGACTGTCTATATTTTTATATAAAAATTTATATTCCAATCGATTTCATAAATTACATGTTAACTTTTTTCTTGCGTAGTTTGATTTAATTATCTACATAGGATAATATATAATTTATAGCTGGGGTTCTATTTGATGGCGAATAAGAATAATTGAAGTTGAATCGGTCAAATAAACATCTGCTTCCGACTAATCAGTTATTTTAATGGAATTTATTAGACAACTTTTTTAAAAAATTGAAATTCTGATTGATTAAATGGATTAAGTATTTAGTGATGTGTTTCATTTCTCTTTCTAGCTCAAGCTCCCGATTACAAATTGGACTTGTGGGTCGGTGCCGAGTCCTAATGTCACACACAGAGTCTGCCAGTAGCCACCTGGTAGTACCAGGGAATAACCGCACGCTTCAGCACACCCAGGTAGACTTTGGTGACCCTCACTTGAAACCACACCAAAGACCATAACCGTGGCCGGAAACTTCGTTCAGGTGTGCCCTCAAACGTTGAACCGTCCGAATTTGCATTTTGAGGATGCTGGCAATGGTCCTGTTGTCCTAACTTGGATCGGTAGAGAGCATGACGTTATTATTATTATTATTATTATTATTATTATTATTATTATTATTATTATTATTATTATTTTAATCTATTTTTTTTTGTACTAACTACAAGTCATCATCAGAGATTACTGGCTGGTGTTCCCTTGAGTATGGGTGACAATAAGTCTCTCCAAATTTCCAGTACTCTCCATCTCTTCCGATAAATTTTGCAAATGTCTGCGTTATTGCAACAGTCGCTTACCATTGGTTTTCACTAGAGAATTGGTGGACCATTTGGATCATCGCAGACTGGACACAAGAATACGTCATCTGCAAATAGGAGTCCGTTTCAACCAATCACTTCCAGCATATTGTTAAAAATAATGTAGAAAGTGAATAGAGCACACAGGCCATGATCAAAGAGAAATCTTTGATCATGGCCTGTGTGAAAGCTCCTAGTGAATAATAATAATAATAATAATAAAAATAATAATAATAATAAAAATAATAATAATAATAATAATAATAATAATAATAATAATAATAGTAATAATAATACTAATAATAATAATAATAATAATAATGATAATAGTAATAGTAATAATAATAATAATAATAATAGTAATAATAATACTAATAATAATAATAATAATAATAATAATAATAGTAATAGTAATAATAATAATAATAATAATAATAATAATAACAATAATAATAATAATAATAATAATAATAGTAATAATAATACTAATAATAATAATAATAATAATAATAATAATAATAATAGTAATAGTAATAATAATAATAATAATAATAATAATAACAATAACAATAATAATAATAATAATAACAATAACAATAATAATAATAATAATAATAATAATAGTAATAGTAATAGTAATAATAATAATAATAATAATAATAATAATACTAATAATACTAATAATAATAATAATAATAATAATAATAATAATAATAATAATACTAATAATAATAATAATAATAATAATAATAATAGTAATAATAATACTAATAATAATAATAATAATAATAATAATAATAATAATAATAATAATAGTAATAATAATAATAATAATAATAATAATAATAATAGTAATAATAATACTAATAATAATAATAATAATAATAATAATAATAATAATAATAGTAATAGTAATAATAATAATAATAATAATAATAATAATAATAACAATAACAATAATAATAATAATAATAATAATAATAATAGTAATAGTAATAGTAATAATAATAATAATAATAATAATAGTAATAGTAATAGTAATAATAATAATAATAATAATAATAATAATAATAATAATACTAATAATAATAATAATAATAATACTAATAATAATAATAATAATAATAATAATAATAATAATAATAATAATAATTATAGTAATAATAATACTAATAATAATAATAATAATAATAATAATAATAATAATAGTAATAGTAATAATAATAATAATAATAATAATAATAATAATAATACTAATAATAATAATAATAATAGTAATAATAATACTACTACTACTAATAATAATAATAATAATAATAATAGTAATAGTAATAATAATAATAATAATAATAATAATACTAATAATAATAATAATAATAATAATAATAATAATAATAGTAATAATAATAATAATAATAATAATAATAATAGTAATAATAATACTAATAATAATAATAATAATAATAATAATAATAATAATAATAGTAATAGTAATAATAATAATAATAATAATAATACTAATAATAATAATAATAATACTAATAATAATAATAATAATAATAATAATAATAATAATAATAATAGTAATAGTAATAATAATAATAATAATAATAATAATAGTAATAGTAATAATAATAATAATAATAATAATAATAATAATAGTAATAGTAATAGTAATAATAATAATAATAATAATAATAATAATAATAATAATACTAATAATAATAATAATAATAATAATAATACTACTACTACTAATAATAATAATAATAATAATAATAATAATAATAGTAATAGTAATAATAATAATAATAATAATAATAATAATAATAATAATACTAATAATAATAATAATAATAATAATAATAGTAATAGTAATAATAATAATAATAATAATAATAATAATAATAATAATAATACTAATAATAATAATAATAATACTAATAATAATAATAATAATAGTAATAGTAATAATAATAATAATAATAATAATAATAATAATAATAATAATAATAATAATAATAATAAACAATAAATGGCTGTAGTCTACAACACTTCTTCCGATCTCCAAATTTGCGTTCAGTGAACCATTCTCTGAAATTCGGTTATCCGATCGACTACACAAGATCAGAATATTTCGGAAAATAGAGAAATTTCCCATCACTTGAAGTCAAATGTCGATGTAAAACAAATAAAATAAATGAACATTACAGAACATATATTACGCAAAGTAGAAGAAAAGAGAAATAAAAAAACAATTCCATATTCATTCATGACATTTTATTGTCCCAAAGAACGTAACATTTAGTTTTACAGAACATTTTTCATATCGAAATATTATCGATACCAATCACTACTACTTGTAACCACCGCATATTTGTTCAAGAATTTGGTTTGTCCCTCCTAGTATACGAAACGCTAAAACCAAAGGAGAGTAATTTATACAAAACTCAACGATATTAGTAATATACACTTTCTACAAACAACACAATCAAAATAATCGGTCATAAAAAATCAGACAACCACAAACAGAAACAGCAATAAGCAGACATTATATATATATATATATATATATATATATATATATATATGTATATATATATAAGTATATATATATACTTATATATATATACTTATATATATATATAAGTATATATATATATATATATATATATATATATAACTTAATGCGTAAGAGAAAAAGAGAGAGTTCAATTCCACAAGAGGAGACTTATCTGGATAATGCTGAGCTCAACAATTATTATTAGAGCTTATACAATAGGACAACGAGAGTATGAAATGAAGTCACAAAACTATATATTGGTAGATTTATAGAAGCTTGTTATATATAGTATGACATATAAAATCATACTATATATAATACATTATATATCATACTATATATAACAAGCTTCTCCTTCATTTATTTAGAATTCAATAAAGCTTCCCCCAACATGCTATAATTCCTCTTAATCTTTTTCGCCCGTAATGAACCCTACGCTAGACGCCGCCCCTCCTCCATGCTACCTAGCACCTTCTCTACTCTTCTGATGAGAAGCATTAGGCTTCGAAATGCCCTGGCATAAAGAGTCCCTTCTGTCGCCCCAATTTTGCTTGTATTTCATTATTCAATAAATGATCCATTCTATATCTACCAATATAGAGTTTAGTGACTTCATTTCATACTCTTGTTGTCCTATTATATATATATATATATATATATATGTATGTATATATATAGTAAGTTATGAAATATGAAAATATATATGGCAATTAAGCATTTTAATATGTATATATAATATATATATAATACACGCACGCACGCGCGCGCACGCGCGCGCACACACACACACACACACACGCACACACATATGAATCTCTTTGATTCTATGGGACAAAACAACATGAAAATTGCAGGCGTGTTTAAGATTATAATATTATTCGATAGTTAAAAAGGACCTATATTTCCAAACGAATAAAATATGCCCGAATTTGCCTATATATATTAGAGTAGATAAAGTTAGGACTTTATTTAAGTAATATACTTAATATATACTATTACTGCAAGCTTGCCTATAGTGAAAATGCTTGCTTCCTGGCTAGCCAATCAAACCATCTAATATAGTTAGTCTTATTTTCATTTATATTCGAAATATAATACAGTGATATTAGCAAAGAAAAAGTCACCTATGAAAATGAACCTCCTAAATTAAAACCTTGAATAATTATCTAAACTCGAATGTAAATTAATATCAAGCCGACTTTACAAATTGATAAAAGTTAATTATTGGATTTTAATTATAAGGTGAAGCTCCAATGATTCAAACTCGAGATAGATAACGACAAACTTCAACCCATTAATATGGGAGGGGAGATTATCATCAAAAGTGTCCTGAATTGATAATTTAGCACCGGACTTACTACTTAGATATGAATAAGTCACTTGTACCCATTCCCCTCCTCCCCGTTTCTCTTTTTGTTTTTTTAAATGGAGAGTAGATAATACAGTGGATGTGTTATCGGCAGCTCCAGTAACTCTCGCTTCTCCTTTTTTTGTCCCTCAGTCCTCATTCAATGAGTGATTTTTCTGACAAAGGGTGAAGAAAAAGCTGCTTAAAGGTCGGTAGTACTTGGTGAACAGTAGTCTGAGATGTCGGAAAATTTTCTGTCTCTATGTCTATCTTTGTGGCCATGTCACTAGTAAGGGTGCTGGAGGTAAACGTTTTGTCTGAGCTGACGTTATCCACCTGATAATCAGGGACCCGAACATTGGATTAACCACTAAGGAGGCTGTCCTATCAACAGGCGCAAAGTACTGGGATTGCTGTATTGCCATTTGGTGAATGGATCTGGACCATGCAGTAGTTTCTGGTGGGGCCTCTCGATGTCATACTAGTGTGTAATTATTACGGCTTTACCTTTTCATGTGTTACAAAAAAATGTCCTGTCTTTTTCTCTCTTACTTTCCCTCTCTGTACTGCTCTAACCAAGTATGCCACCTGTTCCACAAATCCTAAAACCTCAACATGAAATATCCCCAGAAAAAAAAAAACTCGAATAAATCTAGAACCCCATCTTGCAACGTAAACACCCACTACCAGGTCTTCTTCTCCAACATCAGGTGTCTACGTTCCAAACTTCCAGAGGCTGAAACCCAATTGCAGGAGACGAAACCGAACATATTATTTCTAAGCGTAACTGGAATAGGGCCGACCACTTCCCTAGATTAGTTCATAATTAACGGATACTCTAACTTAATAGCTAAATCTGACCCCCAAGATCGCTATGGGCATGGAATATGTGCCTACATCAAAGATGGTTTCCTGTGTGGCAGGGATATCTCTAGAGAAAATCCTAATTTACCCTATGTGTGCTTCCTGGTTGCACTTGCTAACACCACTGCATTTATATTTGCCCTCTATCGGCCCCACAACAGCGGAGTTACTATCTTTAAGAGCATATCTGAGAAAATAGACAACATCCTGTCTGCACATCCCTCGGCTAACATCCACATCTGTGGTGACTTCAACGTCCATAACGTGGAATGGCTAACCCATTCAAATAAGACAGACGATGAGGGGAGGTTTTGCCATTGCTTATGACCTCACTCAGATTGTTCCCGAACCCACCCGTGTGCCCGATACACCCGGTCAATATGCAAGCCTCCTAGACCTTTTTCTCTCAACATCCCCTGAGCTATGTTCATGTTCCGTTCATTCTCCTCTAGGATCCTCCGACCACTCCGTCATATCAGTTAAGATAAAAACGAAATGTAATAAGTCCCCAGACTTACCCCTCCACCGTACTGTATATCGATACTGTATAGCTGATTGGGATAGCTTCCGTACATTCATATCTGATTTACCTCTGCACTCCATGTTTAAAAAGGAAGTGTCCCCTATAGTATCAGATCTGACCAAATGGTTAATTGTAGGCATAGACCAATTCATACCATCTAAAGAATTCCAACAAAAACCTAGCAGCCAGCCATGGTTCTCCCCAGAATGTGCTGCTTCTATCGCGCACAGAAATCACTTTTTCCATAACTACCAACGTAATAGATGCACTGAGACTAAAGCTGCTTTCAGGACTGCCAGCAACCACTGTAAAAGAGTAATAAAAAATGCAAGAGAGCTATATGCCCAGGCTGTAATATACGATATTATTATTTGAACTGTAAACCACGTTTCCCGATCTAATTTTTCTAATCATAATAATCAATCCAGCGACCCGCCGTCGCTCGAATAAATAAATCAATCAATTAATAATAATAATAATAATAATAATAATAATAATAAGAAGAAGAAGAAGAAGAAGAAGAAGAAGAAGAAAACCAGGAAACTCATGACCATGCATAATGCACTACACCCAAAGGACGATATTGACAGACTCTACGTGACGGCGGGAGAGGACTAATCTGCAAAGAAGACTGTGTAAAGGACACGAAAAAAGAACTAGAGAAATGCATAATGCAAAACACTGAAAGGATAATTATGGCAGAGAGAGACACGGAAAAAAAACAACAAAACAGAAAACAGAGAGACAAAACGAGGAAAGGGAAATAGGAAGAGAAACAACTCCACGGAAGATTCATAGAAAGATGAGAATAACGAAAATATCTGGACATGGATGCGAAAAGGACATATAAACCGAGAAACTGAATCTCTAATAACTGCAGCACAAGATAACTCGATAAGAACCAACCATATCAAAGCAAGGATCGATAAAATACAAGAAAACGGCAAATGCAGACTATGTGGACAGAGAGACGAAACGATAAACCATATAGTAAGTGAATGCAACAAACTGGCCCAAAAGGAATACAAAAACAGACATTCCCAAGTTGGGAGGGCGGTGCAATGAGAATTGTGCAAACGACTGCATTTTGAGCGTACAGACAAATGGTACAAGCACAAACCCGCAACAGAACTCGAAAACGAGGACCACAAAATCCTATTGGACATGGACATACAGACGCACAAACCCATCCAAGCAAGAAGACCAGATGTAATAATTAACAAGATAGAAAAATCCTATCAAATCGTAGACTTTGCTGTCCCAGCTGACCACAGATTGAGTATGAAAGAAAAGGAGAAAGGAAGCAAATACACAGAGCTAGCCAGAGAGTTAAAAGGGATTTGGATGATTAAGAAAATCAAAATAGTACCAATAATAGTAGGAGCACTAGGAACAATTCCAAAAAACTTCGAAAAAAGAATAAAACGACTGAAATATTAAGAAAACCCCTTGAATGCGGAAAATAATACAAGAAGACAATATAACGAATAAGCGTTACAGGGAATGAAGAACACCGAAGCTGCATATCTACAAGTTCTACACCCCCATCATGCATCCCCTCCATTATTTTATCACCGTTCCCCCAATAAAAAAAGTGATACCAAAGAGCCGAGAAGGGCCAAGAAGGACTTAAAGACCGAGGAGCGTGCGCTAGCCAGACCTCCGCTGAACAAGCGCAGAGAACTGGGACTTTGGGGAGGCTGAGTGCCACTCAAATTCCAGTATAAACCAATGACCACTACCAGCGATCAATCAATGATAAGAGGCTGTTGCGATGATGCAAATTCATTTGCAAATGCTATCGAAGGAGGTGGAGAGAGCTGGACGTCTGGGGAGACTTGTTGTAACTCAGCTTCCAGAGAACACCACATGTTTCCAATCAGATCGTTTGTTGACTTGTGTGAAAGCTCCACGTGAGCCAATAATAATAATAATAATAATAATAATAATAATAATAATAATAATAATAATAATAATGTTTTGACCCGTGGCACTGCTTGCCACAGTTAACACAGATACTACACTGTGATCACATCCCAGGCCTAGCGACAAACAAATCTAACTTGCCTCCTCCCTTGAGGCTTGCATTCACGAACATCCGTGGGCTTAGAACTAATTTAGTTGATATTGAAGCATTTCTCCTAACAAATACCCCGGATATCTTAGCACTAAGTGAGACTAACCTACACTCCTCCATCCCCTCTAATTACTTTTACATGCCTGGCTATCTCCTACTCTGTCGTAAGGACTCTGACAGACATATGCACGGACTTGAAGTCTACATTCGTAACACCCTCCCCTTGACTAGAGAAACAAACCTAGCCTTTATGTGCTTTAGACTAAACATAACATTAGCTACTTTTATTTTCTCTTCCGCTCTCCCTCGACCCAGAACTGCACCATAATAAACAAAGTATTTCACAGCATAAACACATCACTCTCCCTCGACGCTAGCGTACAAGTACATATATTTGGTGACTTTAATGTCCACCACAAAAACTGGCTTGGATTCTCTACTTACACAGATGCAGCGGGCAGCGCAACACATAGCTTCGCTATATCTCACTCCCAATCACAAATGGTTAGGTTTCCAACCCGTTTCCCTGACCAGCAAGAACAACACGCATCACTTCTAGATCTGTTTCTGACCACAATTCCCGATGATTGTATAACAAATGCTGACAGCCCACCCGGGAACGCCGATCATGCAGTGATAATGGTCGAAATCGCCCTAAACTCTAGAGCACAAACTGAAGAGCCAGTGCTCAAAACAACGAGATATTATAAAAAGGCTGACTGGGAAGCCATCAGAGATCTTATCAGAGATACCCCATGGGGAAATATTTTTTCTCTTCCTGCTGAACAGTGCGCAAATGAGACCACTGAATGGTTCAAAACAGCAATTGAAGCACATGTTCCCATGCGGAAATTTTATAGCAAGCCCAATCTCCCCAATGGTTTACTTCTACTTGCGCAACTGCCATTGCTCAAAGGCAGCATGCATACCGCAGATTTAACCGACATAAGTCCAGTTCCAACAGACAGAAGTATATAGAAGCTAGAACTAACGTTAAGAAAGAAATACCGACAGCTAAGAGAGAATTTACTTAAATCACTAGAAAACGCATCGAAGCACAAAAATTAGGAACTCGTGACTTCTGGAAAATCTACAACAGTGTAGTAAATAATGGGCAATCATCAATTCCCCCACTAACCAACAATCACGAGGTTGTTTTCTCAGCAACCGACAAGGCTAATATTCTTGCTAGTCGGTTTGCCTACACTGGTCCCTTCCAACCACCCTCTGCCTGACTTTCCTTTGCGGACAGACGCCACGCTAGACAATCTAAAAATAACCCCTGCTCAGGTGCATGCTATCATAAAAACCTTCACATTTCAAAAGCATGTGAACCCGATCTCATCCCAGCTGTGCTATTAAAAAAGTGCTCAGCCGAAGTAGCTCCAGTTCACTCCAAACTCTACAACAAACGCCTTAATGAATCTTGCTTTCCGGGCTGTTGGAAAACTGCTTCTTTGGTACCAGTGTTCAAGAATTCTGGCGAAAGAACTGACCCGATAATTTATTGGGTCAGAACTGACCCAATAAATTATCGCCCATTAGCCTCCTCCCACTTTTCGCTAAAATAATATAGACAATAATTAACCATGCTCTAGTTCGTCACCTTACAAATGCTAAACTTCTGACTGACAAACAATATGGATTTAGACAAGCCCGTTCCACAGAAGACATCCTAACTGTAATCTCTGAACATATATACTATTCACTGGACAAAGCGGGGGAGGGCAGAGCGGTAGCTGCAGATATATCTAAGGCTTTTGACAGGGTATGGCATGGGGGTCTCCTCAGGAAAATTAGATCATACGGTATCACTGGTAGAATACTTAACATAATTAAATCCTTTTTAGATAAGAGAAAAATCCAGGTTGTCCTCGACGGTCGTACATCTAAACAATATGATATAAATGCGGGAGTGCCTCAGGGGTCTATCCTTCGACCTCTATTGTTCCTAATATTCATTAATGACCTCACCAACAAAATTGCCTCTGAGATGGGTATATATGCTGATGACACCACACTCTGTAACAGGCATGACAGGAAAACAAATGAACATATATCTAAAGAAATGGCAAAAACACTAGAGGATGACCTCCAAACTGTAGTGGAATGCGGACAAAAATGGATGGTCACATTCAATCCTGCCAAGACTTAACTGATTTCCTTCAATAATTACAAGAAATCTTCTCTGCCACCAATAGCAATGGCCAGTGACTCTCTATCTGAGAGTACATCTTTCAAACTGCTTGGCCTAATGTTCACAGTAAATATGAGTTGGAACAATTACATTGAAAGCATTGCCAGGGCCGCTGTGAAGAAGGTAGTCTCTCTCTACCGTGCTAGAAAACTACTAACACCTGAAAGTATCCTGTACCTCTCTAAGGCCACCATTCACCCATGTATGGAGTATTGCTGTCACATTTGGGCTGGTGCATCTGCTACTAGTCTCTCGCTCCTAGATAAGGTTCAAAAGAGAATCGTCAATCTGATAGGCTCTGAACTGGCATCATAGCTTCAGCCTCTGTCCCATCGACGAAACGTTGCATCCCTCTGCCTGTTCTACAAATATTTTAATGGTGAATGCTCTGGCGAACTGCAGACACTTGTGCCCCCACGACGTAGACACTCTCGACAAACCCGACAAGCAGCTAAACCCCACCCTCACACAGTAGAGATCGCTAGATTTAAAAGATCTTTCTAGTTCAGTAGTTTTTTCCCCCAGAACCGTTAGATTCTGGAATTTCATTCCAGGTCCCTGCTTCCCCAACTGTACTGACATGCAGAAGTTCAAGTGTAACGTGAACCGACATATTGCTGCCTACATCCCAACATAGTATCCCAGTAGTTGTTGCCCCTGATAGTAGCTCCCTACACCAAAGTGGCAATGTGCCTTGTTTGGGGTGAAAATGTAATAAAAACAAGATCAAAATATTACAGTATTATACAACAAATACATGCTAAATAGAAGTAAGGAGAATGAGCTATTATCCTCGGTTGCGTAGTTCGTTTCCATTACTTTGAGAACCACAAAGCAAACATTTAAACATTAAAAGATCGATATTTACATTTGGTAACAAAGTGAAATCCTACACTAAAATGAATATAAAATTAATATATTTGTTTAACGCATAAATATTGTTTCTCTTTTTAGCAGTGATGTTTGTTAACTATCATTATTTTCGGCAATTATCACGACTTCAAACATCTTGATTTATCCGCTTTAATAACCAGTAGTTGCCTGCACTCGGTTCGACTTTTGAAGCCTTTAAATATTCATGACAACAAAGAAATATTGCTTTCCAATTTAAGATTTTTCTGTTTCTGAATTTATTGGGCGAAGTAAAAAAAATATAGATAGAGGAAAATGGTGGAGAGTAAGAGGACTCAATGAAGCAAAATATATGCTGGTCGACAATCATGTACTACGCAGACCTGTGTAGAACTTATTACAATATACAACACATCAATTATAAATAACAGATAAAACTATATATATATATATATACATATATAAGGTATTTTAGTAGGTATATATATATATATATATATATATATTAGGAATTTTAGTAGGTGCAAATATATATATATATCATATATATACATATATATATATATATATGCAAATACATATATGCATATATATATATATATATATATATATATATATATATATACCCACAAATATGTACGTATATATATTTATATATAAAAAAAAATCTAAATGGAGGCCATCTAGAACATATGCTGTAGAACGGAGAAAAAAAAAAAGGCCACAGATCCTAGTGTGAAAATATTTAATAATTTGATACGCAGTATATATATATATATATATATATATATATATGTGTGTGTGTGTGTGTGTGTGTGTGTGTGTGTATTTGGTTTCCTTAAACACGTTGCAAGCAAAATCCGATTCCGCATTTGGCTTATTCGTACTTTCTGATGATAAAGAAAGCATTTCTTTCGAAACTCGGCGGATAAAGGACAATTCATTAAATTTGTGTCTCCTTTTTTAAAAAAATTAAATATGTTTTGAACTCTTAAAGTGTTTTATTAATTCTTTGTTCTTATATATATATATATATATATATATATATATATATATATATATATATATATATATATATATATATTATAGTAAATAATTATGTCAGCCCTTTTAAAAAACTCGTTTCTTATCGTTGAGCACGTTCAGTAAAATAAAGTTGGTCAATTTTGCTATTATACATAGATCATCATATAATGATAAGATCACTATGACTGACGTAAAAAAACATTAAAAAATAAAAAATTTCATGCGGTTAATGGTAGCCGAATGAATACGGTCTTTGCTAATCAAGTCAGAGATGGATTGTGTTGCCGGGTTCAAATCTATCGACTGGTGTTAATCGTTATACTCTGCACCGAAGATTCCCGAAAGGATGAAACACTAGTGTCTGTAGGTATTTAATTATTATAGTAAATTATTGTATATATATATATGAATTCCTTACTGTCCATCAAACTGATATAATAATACTTAGGTCGCTGCATCTTATCATAACAAATGCCCATACAGCATTTTAGTTACGTCGGACCAATAGTTTCCGAGAAAACGTGAAATAAATGTGGTGTTCTGGCGACTAATCCAGATTAATCCCTAACTTTGCATCAAAAAGACACTAGAATATTTAGTTTACTACAGCGCAATTTCTAGATCAGCTTAGTAGTGCTTAAGATTATGAGAAATGCATATATATATATATATATATATATATATATATATATATATAGTAATTTATAAAATATATATGGCGATTAAGCTACACTGAATATTCGGCGTTTCATCCACTCTAGGATTCGTCAGGCTTATGCGCGAATTCTGTGGTTGTTTATCGTTTTTATATGGTCATCTTCTGTTGAGGATTTTAGTTAGCCAATCAGCTTTCTATTATTCGGCGCGCCCCTTCCTGTCAGCCAATGGGCATGCATTTTATCCAACAAAGGATCTGCTTTAAAACTAGTTTAGTGATTTAAGGCAGACATTTTCTTTTTTTTATATATAAATTAAGTAGTTATATATATCAAAAATAAAATTTTAAATAAAACAATCCCAGCTAAATAAGATTGCTCAATATACAAGATAGAGCATATAAATATATATCTTTCCTCTGAGGAGATGAATAAACATCGGAAATACATGAGTTGAGGAAACATATTTATTAAACTGTATTCTTTGTTTTCAAGCAATAAAAAATTCTATATTTGAAAATTAACCTTTTCAAATAATAAAATTTAGATACCTAAATTATGATACATATATATATATATATATATATATATATATATATATATATATATATATATATATAATTCATTTACTCACATAAATTTATATACGAACGTATAAATTTATGCGTAAACTTTAAGTATTTACTTCAAAAGTGCTCAATACGTAGGTAGAGCTAGTTAGTAATTTATAATATATGTATGGCGATTAAGCTACACTGAATATTCCGCGTTTCATCCACTCTAGGATACTTCAAAGCCTGAAGAATCCTAGAGTGGATGATACGCGGAATATTCAGTGTAGCTTAATCGCCATATATATTCTATAAATTACAATATATATATATATATATATATATATATATATATATATATATATATATATATGTGTGTATATATAATTACAGAAAGCATATATAAGTCGTCGGTACCGTCGGTTTCAAACCTGATAATAGGGAACCGTTTTAGATACCGATATCAAGCTCTTTACAGCCGATACTCATCTGTTTTACAACCGGAATGGGAAACATATTGATACATTAAAATATTTTGTTAAATCTCGTTTTTCTGAACAATTTAGAATTCAAATAATAAAATAAAATTTAAAAAAATGCGGTCTTATTTTGGATATTTGTTCATTATAATAAAGCACTCTGCTAGAATCCTTTTTTTTCTTCAAAAATATGAGTAAGTATAAGAACAGATTGGGAGATAAATATTAAAGTTTCATTAGGACCTTATGTGAGTGATTAGAATATGTGAAAGGGAAATGAAAGGGAGGACCTCTTTAGGTTATGGGATTTCAAAACTATAAGCTTTTCATCAGTAGATGGAGAAAAAACATTCATTGAACAATAGCAAGAGCAAAGAAGACAACACCGATTTTATATACATTTTATGTTTGAAGAAGGAGAAGGGGAGAAGTAATAAAAGTTTCATCTATTTATACAGGTTAGCCCTTTCTCTCTAAAAAATCTATATTTATTTTCAAGTTAATTCTCTCTCTCTCTTTTATATATATATATATATATATATATATATATATATATATATATATATATATATATATATATATATATATATGTCGATTCCTCCGTTCAGTCTCGAAAGACAAAGGATACCCCCTGTCGGGGCAGCTGCGCGTGTAATTGTGAGGCAAAGATTGCGCAAATCCCGATCACACCTCTCCTGAATCAACACTGTTTGAGTTCATCGGCAAAGAGAAGTCCAGGATGACTGGAAACAATGCCGAGATAAGCGGAGAGCACATACAGCACCCGGAAGTCCCAAATGGTCACCCATTTAGTACTGACTGGGTTCAACATTGCTTAACTTCGGTGATCAAGCGAGAACCGGTGTGTCAATGTGGTTATGCCGTGTGTGTGTGTGTGTGTGTGTGTATATATATATATGTATGTGTGTGTTTTCATGCGCATCTGTCTTTAAGTTATTCTGCGTGTATATTCCAATGCGTTCGATAAACCTATTCAATAAAACCAAGAGAGGCGATATCAAATCCACATCCATGTCTATTAGGTCGAACCTGTAACAATTCCTGTGGCGATAAAAATGTTATTTATCCTCTACCAACCGACACCAATCCCCATTCTTTCCGCTAAGTCAACCCCCAGCGGTAAGATTCTGCAAACTATACCTAGCCCGACCTGCCAATGATAACAATGGATGAATCCACCGGCCTGGTTTCCTCTTCGCTGTCCGATTACCTTGAAAAGCTGGAACCGTTATGAGCATGATTTCCTCTGACTTTCTCTTTCTCTTTTCTTTCTTTCTCTCTCTCTCTCTCTCTCTCTCTCTCTCTCTCTCTTTATTTCTCTCTTTCTCCATCCGGCCGTCAAATCCGGTTCTTATGGCGATTTTTTGATGCACGGACGGTGGATGATTGGGATATAAAGTTGCCAAATAACGAAAGCCGGTCTTCATCAAAGTGACAACTTGTCTTAAACGGCTTTTAGAGAAAACGCGGTAAGAAAAATCCTCGCAGACAAGCAGAATACGGATAGAAAATCCGCACCATTGTGTTTATTCGCTCATGGTCAACTGTCCTCATATGAAATTGACATCGGTTTTCATTTGAATTTCCTTTTAGATGCAGGCACGCATTTCAATTATACATTTTCTCCGTACGCTAGTTTTCGGTACTTGTACAGTTTAATCAAGACATTAAAAAATGAAAATATCGAAGAAAAAAGTTGTATTGTACGCATCCGTTTTGGACTGAAGATCTCCGAAAAAAAATTCACTTAATTTGATGGAATAGTTTTTTTTTTTTTTTTTTTTTTTTTTTTTTTTTTACAGCGAAAAAACACGTTTTTATGACAACACATTGAAGGTAGCCATTTTGGATTTTTTTTAACACGCCACGAGGAGATAACTCAGTTTAAACCGCCGACACTCCCTCCCCATCTTTAATACTAGCTTTTTCCCCTAAAAATCGAATCTTTTGCTCGGTATCATAACAAACCGTTTTTTCGCTGTAAAAAGAAAAACTACTTGATGAAATTAAGCGAATTTCTTTTGAGAACTTCATTCCATAACGGATACGTACAATATAAACTTTTTCCGATATTTTGATTTTTTAATGTATTGATTAAACTGTACAAGTACCAGTTTTTCTACTTCCCCCTTTTTTTTACTTGAGAGTTACCATTTGTCAAGGCCCAAAGGCCACTCGAGGACAAGTGTTAATGAAAGAAAGGTGGTGGTGTAATAATCACATATGGTATAAATTGGGTAGAATTTTATTCTTTATGAGGACAGCTAAACAGGAACTTGTTTACATAAGACTATGTTGTATTAAACTTGGAAGCATGCCAGGGGAACAGTGTTCCAAATGCGGACAGTTCTGTGAAAGAAGCTTTGTTCATGGAATCTGCGTTTACATTTAGGCACAGATAGAGAGTGAGGATAATTATATATAGTGGTCGTAGCTAGTCGAGTATTTTTTGTAAATATTTGGCAAGGGGAGGTTATAGATTGGAGTTAAGTCGAACACTTGTTATGAAAATAACGATAGAGTAGAAACAGACTCGCGAGGTTAAGTTTGAAATAATATTTCTCACGGGTAATCACGGTAAATTTTGAAATAACACTTACCTTGGTCTGTCTCGCTTAAGTTTGAAATAATATTTCCCTCAGATTATCACGATAACGTTTGTAGATAACGATTTCCTAGGTCTGTCTCGTTTTAGTTTAAAATAAGTCTTGCAGCTTTGCCTCGCATAAGTTTTAAATAATATGTTCATTTGGTCTGTCAAGATAAAAATGGAAATATTATTTTGCTATGACTATCTCACTTAAGTTTGATATGCCATTTACCTCTAAAATAACATTTTCGATGACCTGTCATGCTTAGTTTTGAAATGACAATTTTATGTTGATCTCTCACGACTTTTGCTTTACTGACAGTTTGAAAATAGATATTTATCATTTCATCCTCAATATCAGCAATGGAAAATTTAGGTTTAAAAAAAAAATGGCTTCTCTACTTTGGCTACTCTAATTAAAAACCTTAAATCTAAGAATATTCGCTTCTCAATCAATTGGAGTAATTTATGAAACAAATCATAGGGCAAAATACAAGTATTGCAATTTTGGAATTACGTAAAATACAAGTATTGCAATTTTGGAATTACGTAATTGTTAAAATTTAAAATAAAAATATGTTAGAATTTTTTTTTTTTACCAATACATTTTTAATTTTTAATTTTCTTTAGGCGCATTACTAATCTTTCACTAGGTATTTATTATTATTATTATTATTATTATTATTATTATTATTATTATTATTATTATTATTATTATTCTTCTTCTTCTTCTTCTTCTTCTTATTATTATTATTATTATTATTAGTAGTAGTAGTAGTAGTAGTAGTGGTGGTGGTGGTAGCGGTAGTAGCATCTATTATAATTTGTATATGTGTATATAATTGTTCTTATGTGTGTATGTGTATGTATATATATATTTATATATATATATGTGTAGGCTTATATATATGTCTATGTATATGTGTACGTATGTGTTTGTGCGTTGTATATATATATATATATACATACTTGTGTGTTTATGGGTGTATTTATTTATGCGTAAATGTGGGTGGTAACTATGTGTATCTATGTTTGTGTATATATGTGTATGTATGCATGTATATATATAATATACATATGCATATATATATATACATATACATACATATATATATGTATATATATATATGTATATATATATATATACCTTTTATCAATATCGGTATATGATTGACATCATCATTCGTGTCAGTACTGCTGCTATTATGTTTATTTCTATAACAAATATTTTTAGCAGTAGTAGCTTTATAAATATTATTATTATCGCCATCTTTATTACCGTTTTTTTCTTTTTTATCATTGTTACTAAATTTTTTATCATTGTTACTAAATTTTTTATGATTATTACTAAATGTGTTACAATCATTACTAAATTACCATTATTATTATTATTACATATGATCATTGAATATACTATTATTAGAATTACATCGCATTTATTATTATTATTATTATTATTATTATTATTATTATTATTATTATTTTGTCATCATTTTAATCATCAGGACTTTTCGACAACCTTATAATTACTAATAAGCTAAGATTCTGCCACACTTGAAACTTTATAATTCTCACTCCCCCTAACTTTTTTAATAATGACATCGAATTTAACACTTCATAGAAAGATCTGTTTCGTTCTGCCTAGACAATTACTGGTCAGTAATATGAGCTTTCACCGACTGATTTTTTTCTTTTTTTTCCTCCTGAACCTGATCTTAATTTCTTTAACATTTAATCTGAAATCACTTTTCTAATTAAGCCGATGATGAAGGTTTTCATACTGGTTTTCTCTCCTTTTATTGCTAGGTCCCATTTGACTGGAGACCGACTTCTTTTGGGGCTACTGCACTGTCCGAAAAAAACAATTTTCATTATTTCAACTGTTTTGAAGGCTTTCTATTCAGATTATATACATCGTCACGCTGAACTTATTTTGGACTCAATTCTCTCTAAAGAATTTCGGATCAACTTGATTTTCATGCAAGCTGAAATATTATGCGCCGTTTGTTTTTATATATTTTTTACATATCCAACATTTCTTCACTTCTTTTTATTTGGCAATTAATAACTACAATAAATTGCGATTTCACTTAATGCCATAACTAGCAAATTCTAGCATTGCTACAAATATAATTTGCTGATTTCTTTGTGTCCGCTGATGAGAAGAATAACAAGAATAACATTCTTTGAAACTCCGCGGAATAAGGCCTTTGTAAATTGTTTTTTTTTTGAGTATTCAGTCGAACAATAAATTTTGATTGTAAAGTTCAATTTACAGTTTTAATTTTCTTTCTCTTATAATAAGCTCTACTCTCTATTGAGTATTAAGCTTTTTTATTCGGTTGGGATTTAATTTTCTCTATATATAAATACTGTTATTTATATTAGTTTGAAGTTTACCATTGCGTATATCAGGTAAACACTACCTCCCTTTGATTTCATTAATATATATATATATATATATATATATGTCTGTATATGTGTATATATATATGTTTGTATATATGTATATGTATACATATGTCTGCATATATGTATATATATAAATATAAGCATATGTATATATATGCATATATATGTAACATATACATACATATATAGATACATATATATATGACATATATATGCATATATACATTAATATATATGTAAAATATATACAATTCTAAATATATATATTTAGAAATGTATATATTTTACATACGTATATATATATGTATATATATATATATATACATATATATATATATATATATATATAGAGAGAGAGAGAGAGAGAGAGAGATAGCACAGCTAGGGCGCCACAGTAAATGGAAAAATATTAAAAAGAAGCAGCACGTTTAAGAACACGTTAGAAACGTGAATGACTTTCGAGATTACGTTAGAGACGTGGATCACGTTTAAGAGCACCTTCGAGAATACGATTATATAATAGATGGTACAGTTATAACAAGAAGTCAAGCGTGGTGGGAGAATGAAGAAATAAACGAAAATGTGAGTTCGAGTTATTCTTTGTTTTGGTCTCTTTTGCGACGTAGACTGATACAACGTGCAGGTCCCCTGTATAAACATGTGCAACGTTACACACGCACACCCACACAAACACATACACACACGCACACACATACACACACACACACACACACACATATATATATATATATATATATATATATTTACACACGCACACACCCACATACATATGTATATGCAGGGTGGAGCGATAAGATTGTCACCCTAAAAAAACAACACTACAGCTTTATTTTAAAACTTTTATTGAAAATCAATTCAGGTAACTTGATTATGCAGTAGAGCTGTCATCTATTCAATGCAACATCAATCACCGCCTCGATACGGGGCCAGAACTGGGAGCATGATTTTTCCACAGGCGCCGGCGGGAGCTCGCCGAGCACTCAGCAGATGGTGGCGATCAGGTGGGCTTTGGTGTTGTGGGAGCTTATGTTGGTGATGTTCTCGACATATAGCCAAACGAAGTAGTCCAGCGGGTTCAGGTCGAGGGAGGAAATGGACCAGTGAGAGAAGGGTATAAAGTCATAGCACTCCTGAAGGCGAGTCTGGGTCTCTTTGGACTTGTGTGCTGGCGCCGTGTCCAGCGGCCACCCGACTGTACCAAGAAATCACAACACTCTTCAGCACATTCAGGTACACTTTGCTGTTAACATTCAAACCGTCCTCGAAGATGTGGCATGATGTAGCCTTCAGTTGAAAGCCCACCAAAGACCATAACCGTTGCCGAGTACTTGGTTTTCATCACCTTGAGACGTCCCTGTTATTCGTGTCAAACCAGCGATGCATTTTTTGGGGTGCTGACAATATTCCTGTTGTCATAACTTCGATCGGTAGAGAGCATGAGTTGTACAGCGGCGCATCTCCAATCTCACTCGTTGAACATTGTTTCACTTTCAAATATGATAGAAGACGCCTGTCGCTCTTAGAATTTTTACACAACAAGCCAACTGATAGATGATTTGCAACAAAAAAAAAGAAGGCGGGTTTTCATCAAACGGAAATGGAATCATATCTTTTCTTATGTGGCAATGTATATACATACATAACCCAAATATTATGCGCAGTATTCGACAATTTTCATTTTACATATAAACAGCAAAGCAACAAACAAAAAACATGCCTATCATACAGGGAAAAATTAGAATACATATATTAGAATATATATATATATATATATATATATATATATATATATAGTCATCCAGATACAGTACTGTTTCTCTGTTTCACAGCGGCTAGACAAGCAACTACCTCAAGCCAGGATCGAAACCCGATCACCCAAACAACAGACGGAGCTTCTAACCGTTGCGCTATACGGCTGCTGCTAAGCGGCAGTGAATTAACAATGTTTTGACATCGTCCAAATACCTAAGCTCAATTTGTTTACACAAAGAGCATCGCTTCATACGCTAATGGTAATTTGTATATCATTTCCCAAATGCTCAACCTAAGATATGGGAAATTATAGTCATCCATACACAGTACTGTTTCGCTGTTTCACATCTCATCACTGCGGCTAGACTAGCAAATACCCAAAGCCAGGATCGAAACCCGATTGCCCAAACGACAGTCGGAGCTTCTATTCCCAAAATCTCTGGCCTTGATAGAGGGGAGACTATAACTTGCTGCTATGGTTTCAAATGATCTGAAATAACAGCATGGAGAGACTTGATTCCAAATATTTCTCACATGTTATCTTTCCCCTCTTTTGGAAATAGGGTACGATTATGAATATCTCTAGTATCAAATAATCCTTATACACTGTGAAATTTACTTTATGTATGAAAACCAAACTTATATTTTTAATGGATTTCTATTTTTCTTTATTTTAATGTTTATTATTCTTGTTTTATTTCATAATTTTAATGACATACATTTGTACCTTTTTTTTCTTCACGTTTGTATTCGTGAAATTTCTTCCTCTTTTAATTTTGAACCAATTTATTCCTTTTTCTCTTTCTTATTCCTAATTCATTTTAAGAAAATATTCGGCCATCTTGAATGTTTCCTTTTGTATATCTCTTTCTAATATATCTTGCTCTCCTTTCACGTACGCCGAAGCCGTCCATCACGGATTATCGGAAATATCAGGCGCTAAGTCCAAGCCAGCAAGTTATGGGATAATCTCCTCCTTTACCGATTCCCCATTCTTCTCCCACCTTCCCTCCACACTACCCTCGGGTTGGGTAGATGTGCAGTCATTAAGCAGGAGAGTGAGAAATCGGCATATAAGAAAGCATCAAGCAGTTACGGATCGTCTTCAGCCCGTTGGGCGCCATGTCCGTCCATGTCCGTTGACCCTGGCTTCATGATTGAGGATTTTACCGCTATGTCTAGCTCGGCCTTCCGGCATATCAGTTGCTAAGATATGACTACTGGTTCGAGATGAGAATGATTCATGGAGGCCTTGGCTGGTATCTTGTCCTTCGGCATCTAGTCTACTTTCCAGAATTAAGAAGACAGCAAGTCGAGGCGATCATGGCCGGAAAGCACCTTGCGTGTGAGATTGGAAATTTTCACAAGAAAGTTAATCGGAAGCTTTATCTACATCGATTGTTACGACCGTAAAATCAGAGAATATGCCAGTGTTTTCCACCTACATTACTGTCCAGTCTATAATTGTATCTCGGTCAGTTATGGTCTATCTATATATGAGGTGTTATTTAAAGTGGCGAACTTTAACTTGAAATAAATCATAGAAAAAAAATATCATACAAATATGGAATTTATTCCGAAGATCGTTATTTTTTTTGTATTTATAATTTAAACACAATTTAGAGCACATAGCCTCGCGGATCGCGCGTATATGACGACACTTAGGGGTTCAATTTTCAAAAACTCTAGGCCGTATATATATATATATATATATATATATATATATATATATATATATATATATATATATATATATTACACGCTCTTTGGGTGATTGATAGCAAGTAAAAGAAATTATCACAAAATATTATACACACACACACACACACACACACACATATATATATATATATATATATATATATATATATATATATATATATATATAATCCGTAAAGTATTTCATGGTAAACAACTGATGATCCTTTAAGATCATTGATACTATTGTTTGTTCATGTAAGTAAAACGATCCAGCGGTACGGTATCGTTTTACTTACATATGTACAAACATATATATTATACAAACATATATATATATATATATATATATATATATATATATATATATATATATATATATATATATATATATATATATAATATTTATCCGTAAATGATAAAAAAAAATCTGTAGGGAATCTGAAGCGGTAAAGCTCAATGCGAAAGAATGTTAAAAGAAAAACACAGCATAAACTCAACTCAGTATAATTATAAATTTAATTAAACCCTACTCAGGCCTTTTCAAATCGAAAAAGCTAATCAGGTAAAGAAATGAGAAATTTACAACGGATTTAGTATTCATTGGAACGGCAGGAGTAAAGAACAGAACAGAGATGGGGAGAGGGAGAAGGAATAAAATAGACTTGATAAAAAATAAAGAAGTAAAGAGAGAAAGATAGAGGATGGAGAAATTGTGATTATCGGGAGAGCGAGATAAAAAAAAAAAAGGAAAGAAATAGAAAAAAGAAATAAGAAGACGAAGATGAATGGAAGACGCAGAAAAAAAACCCCAAACCGATTAACACCCGGGACAAATAGTAGTGCCAAGACATGTAAACGATAGAAAGAAATCGACTCTGACTAAAATCTGAACTTTTTGAATGGGAAATAAGTCATTCTATTTTTTTAATTCTTTAACGATTTATTGTTAAGTTAAAAATTAGTATCTTCGGAAATTCGTTTCATTCGTAACAAAATAAAAAATTGTGAAAAAAACATCCATACACACATATCTATCTATCTATCTATCTATCTATCTATCTATCTATCTATCTATCTATCTATGTACATACATATCAAATTATTATTATGTACATCTATATCAAAACCACTTGTAAACGTTTTGTTTTTCATTTTTACATTTTTTATTTCCATACTTTGTGGACCAGGCGTGTACGCAGACCCCACAATTTTAATGAATCATCATTATGCCAGATCAAACATACCCATTCCTGTGTCTTGATACATATTCTACCATTATATGTAATTAGTTTTTTTAAAATAGTCAACCGTATAGGAGCCTACGTGACCAGACACACACACAGACGTTCAGTTATATATATATATATATATATATATATATATATATATATATATATATATATATATATATATATAACTACTTTATTTACTCACATAAAATTAATAAACGAAAGTATAGATTTATGCGTAAACTTTAAGTATTTACTTAAAAAGTGCTCAATACGTAGGTAGAGCTAGTTAGTAATTTATAAAGTATATTCAACAATAAAACACCGTATGAAAACAACACTAACAAATAAATACTGGGAACTCAAGGAAAGCGGACATTCGCCGGTAGTCGAATGGAAAATAATAAGACAAGCTACCACGTGTAGGGACCTACACGATCCATGTAGATTATGCCTTCATGAAAAAATTGCTATCCTGTACTTTAAAGAACCCCAACATCTATTAAACTGTAGAAGAGAAATAGCAAACAACTGTGTTCACAAGATAAAATTTACTCTAAGATAGCGATACAAAATAGTTTTAAAACTAACAAAACAATAGAAAATAAACAAATGAATAAATTAAATAAACATGAATATACATAAATGATCACACATATATGTATGTATATATATATATGTGATATATGTATGTACACATATATTTATATATAAACTAACATTAAAAAAATTTAAAAAAAAACACTAACCTAGATTTAAAACAGATCCAGAAACTAAATATCCAGGCTAAATAGAGCACACACGAAGGAACAGGTCAACCAGATGTCAAATAGGCCTTTGTCTGATAATTGCATGCTCATTGGCTGATAGGAAGGGCGCGGTGAATACTAGAAAGCTGATTGGCTAACTAAAATCTCAATAGAAGATGCGCATATAAAAACGACAAACAACCACAGAATTCGCGCATAAGCCTGAAGAGTCCTAGAGTGGATGAAACGCGGAATATTCAGAGTAGCTTAATCGCCATATATATTTATAACTCACTATATATATATATATATATATATATATATATATATATATATATATATAGAGAGAGAGAGAGAGAGAGAGAGAGAGAGTGGAATTTGCATACACATCCACCGACAATAGTAATCAAATCATATATACGTATTAAAAATACATATATACATCTTATATACAATTATATTTATATCTGCCTATTTAATTATTTTTCATAAATTTAAGATATTCACCCGCGGCAACACTGATTTAGAAATGTACCAACTTTTTGGATGTTTGTTTTGTAGTTTTTGACTTTTCGCTGGACATAAAACTCACAGCTACACAAACTTTTAATTTTATAGATAATAGATACGATAAATAAGTATCTATCGCAAACCTTAGCCTTTTATCTATCCATTCATATGTAAAATCTCAATAAGCCCGTTTGAATATTTGTAAATCTCTTTCTCAAGATGTACCTTGCCATTCACGTGTAAGCATCTAATTTACAATCTAACCTTCTATTTCATGATATAAAATCATCTATCCATACAATTCATTTTTTTTATCTTTATCTATCCCATTGTTTATCTATCAAGCTACTGGATTGTATCTAGATCTTACACTCATACAACAATCCCATTATTCATACGTCCAGTATCTGTTTAACTTAAGATGAGTAATACTCATGCTATCTCTATATCTATCTGGTCGGACTAGTGTGACTCTCTCTCTCTCTCTTCTCTCTCTCTCTCTCTCTATTACTCTCTCTCTCTCTCAAAATTTCCCTGTCTTCCATCAGCTGTCTTAGATCTTCAGGATCATAGTTAGTATCATGAACAATTTACTGGCTGTACCTGGATCTAGGTCGTTCTGTATTGTACGCCCCAATTTCACAGCAATACATTTCTCACCATCTCTTTATTGCTCCTCTAGCAGTGACCAGCAAATTGTAGAGTCACTCCCTGATGGGAGTACATATGGTAGGTAGGTTGCCATAAAGTTGCTGCTTCGTGGGAAGATCTTGCTAAGATGTATTATACACTGTTCGTAGTTTATAACTTTCAATGCGGTGGGGGGTGGAACAACACCGAAAGAAGTCACTGAGTTTAGTACATGATCAGCAACATGGGTTTCACAGAGAGAGATATCGAAATTCCTATCTCAAAATTATGGATAAGCTGCGGTCAGTATGGCGTTCAAACCAACACACTGAAAACGCAATGTTTCAGAGCAGTGGTGGAGTCTGTCCTTGTTTACGGTGCTACAACCTGAACACTCGCCACAACATTGGAAAGAAAGCTAGACAGCACGTACACCCGTCTGCTATGAATAGTGTTAAATATGTATGCATGGAATCACAACAATATTTGGTTGTGGTTAAAGGCTTCAGGAGAGATTCGCTCACAAGGGAAGAGACGAAGATAAACTCTTTATAAATTATATAATTTATAATTCTTCCTTGCTTAATTTCCTTAATTAAAAATTAATCAATGAACGAACGAGAAGATTCACTTTAGACACCTATATTCCCCAACGCGAACAGCTCCAAAACTTTGAGTCGAGCAGGTGACGCAAATTTCCATCTTTTGTGTTATTCAAAAACCTAGCCGGATCACTATTTAAGATTTGTTTGAAATCCGAACAACTTAGGCTTACCTCCGCAATAGACGTAAGCACAAAACAAAGTCTTTTGTATTTGTAAAATAATATGTAACAGGAATAAATGATTTGAAAATAATGTTTATTTTCTAGTGAAAACGCTGACAGCATGGAGGAGTCGCGGCGTGAAGTGTTTGTGCAAAATGACGAAAAGATAATGTATCCGCTTGTCCTGCCCGTGGGCGCCGCTCTCTTCCCTCGTCGTTTTCTGCTGCTTCTATTTTATAGTCACGGATGACGCCAGAACATTCCACTCCGCATTGTTTGGAATGTCGTTTGGTTTTGTTTACCTATCCTCGGGAATTCTACGTCCCTCATTTTGAACTTTTTGACATCATTCCCGGGTCACTTGGATCCAGGATCGCTGGCTTGATCTAATATCTGACCGACTTTCCTTTGACTCATCTTTGCAAGCCCGGGCAGCCAACCTTCCACCTCTGCAACCTGCAACTCTTCCTCTGTAACAACCTAATAAATCAGCACTCGCTTCTAACGTGTTTTGTCTAGAGAGCTGATTTCTGAATCTTTGCATCAATCACGCTAGATGCAATAGATTATATTTCCTTTAAACCGCCAGGCCGTCTCGACATACACTTAATAAAACACTCTCAAAATGTATACTACTTGATGTAATCTCTACCGTACGTCGTACTGTCCCAATAAATAACATTAGGCCACGTGCGATCCAACAGCAGGAACGAACTACGCGAGTATCAATCAGGAGTAAAAACTAACTACGAACAAACGGAAAGCTCGTTTTTTTTTGTTTTTGTTTTTAAAGATCTGCTACAAGACTTGTAAAATGAAATCTGGGTTGATGTGCCATCTGTTTTACCATATACGGATATCACAATTTTGTAGGTATGCGCTTCTTTTGTGAAAAAGTAACTACTACAATATAGTCCATTTTTTTTTTACAAAGGGGTTACCACAAGGTCCGGAGGTCACTCGAGGATAAAGGTTAATGTGTGTATTGTAGTCATTGGGACAGTAGCATAGTAATTGTTTGTGGTTGAAATTTGGTATAATTAGATTATTTACGACGACGGTTCAATAAGAACTTGTTTTCATTGGACTTGAAGACGATAATATTGTAGTTTGCTGGGAAACAGACTAGCGGAACGGAGTTATACAGACGGGCAGTTCTAGGAAAGAAGTATTGTTGATGGGATCCGCGTTTAGGTTTAGGCATCGATCGAGAGTGGACGGAATTTATTGAGAGATTATTTTTTGTGGAAGTTTGGCAAAGGGGTACCATAAATCGGAGCTCAGTCGAATACTTGGCATTAAAATAACGTTTATATTGACTGTTTTTCTCTCATTTAGTCTTCTCTTTGTCATTCCATTAGTTTTTATCCCTGTGTTTAGCATTGTTCTCTCTCTCTCTCTCTCTCCCTCCATCTCCCCCTGCGGTGGAGATTTCTCATGAAAATATATAGGTCGCTTGCGTGGATTTGGCATGGACAGCAGAATTCGGCGAAGCAAACCTCGTTTAGGCTATTTTTGAAATTGCACAGTGAAAACGAGGCTAATCTAGGCGCGAGATTTACACCTAAGGAGCGAGAATGAAAAGAAATGGCTCTTTTGTTTTTTTTCTCTACGAGTAGTTTTTTTTTTTTTTTAACAGTCTGTTGATCAGATCTGAGACGGAAAAGGAAGATTTCGGTGTATGTCTAAACAGATTTCTGTGTAACATGTTTGCTGCGAGTTGGGAGCTGCGAGTTTTCGGAGCTAATTTAGATTCAAACCTATTTTCTAAACAGAGCTAGGGAAAAATCTTTAAAACAATACTTTATGATATATGTACTCGTCACGAAACGAAGATGTCATAATCCAAAACTCACGAAAATTAATCAAGTAGTTTTTTTTAACTAAATAAATCAAATTTTATGAATAAGCTAAACTTTGTATATTCATACGGCATGTTTAATAAAAAAGGGGAGACAACTCAATTAGAACTATCGAGATCAAAATCAGCCTTGTAATAGCTAATTTTTTTTAATTATATGGCCAGAAATCGTAAAAAAATGATTTCTATATATAAAAAAACTACTTGATCAATTTACTTCATTTTTGGAATATGATATCTCCGTTCGATGACGGGTACTCACACCTTTCAGATTTTTCTGCAATTTAGTTTATATTTTAAATAGTTAAATAAGCACCCTTGTTTTTCATTTTTATGTCGATTTTTCTTGACCTTCCTCATTTCTGTACATATTTGCTTTATGGAAGTCGCCCCAGACAAGACATGTAGCCTGTTAATGTAACGACCTGCAAAGAAGAAATAAGAATTATTTGAACGACAGGAGATACCCATTCACTATAGTTGTACTCCCCCCCCCCTAAAAAAAACACCAGATCATAGATAGGAGTAAAAAAGTCAACAAAACATGATAATCCCACGGGGGTGTAGAAAACGAGAGGATGTTTTTTTTTTTTTTAGTTCCTTGCTAGGAGCAAAGTGTAGAATCTGTCTGATGCTGCAATTAGTCCTTTCTGCCATAGTCTTTGATTGATAAATTATTCTAAATAGAGGTATTTTTCCATTTTTGTTCCAATTTAAAGTGTTCCTTTTGTGATCAGTTGTTTTTTTTTTTCACATTAAAAGTCAACTTTGTGTGAAACTTGGGAAACCAGTAAATAAAGAAGTTAAAAGTAGATAAAGAAGAAAACGGATAGTTACCAGCTTCCAAGTGTATTAGATGTTTCGCGCGTAGGACAACCGTTTTCAAGAGCAAACAGCACTCATGATTATAATTCCAGGGTTTTATAGTTGGAAGTAACCTGAATGCGTGGGAAAATAACTTGCATGCTTAAACACCAAGTGAGTTTTAAAAAGAGATTGATTACACGTAGACAGTGAGTCGCATTTTATGCCCGTGGCATTCACCTTAGGCGGATTGAACCAGCTTCACTCGAAGGAGGAAGTTTCACGGAAATATCGAGTTCACAAGCGGTTCCCAGTCGCATATGTATCCTGGTCAGAGGACATGACGACGTTAGGTTTTTGCAGGAAACTGTCGACGTCCTCCCACAGCGCCTGCTATTCCGAAATAGTCACCCATTTCGTACTGACCAGGCTTAACGTTGCTCAAATCCAGTGATCTAACGCGAACCAGTGTGTCAAGGTGATTAAGTCGCGTTTTGGGACAGTTGTGAGTAAGCATTAGGTGCTGTAAATGTTTTAATGTTTGTTACGGGTTTGTTTGGGGGAAGGAGGAGGAGGAGGAGGCGGAGGAGTTCTGAAGTTTGAACCATCATCATAACCTTTTTATGGCTACACATGTACGTAAATCTTTTTTTTTTTAAGTTTGAAACTTCATTCTGTTATCTCATTTTATTTCCCCTTTAACGATTTTTCTATTTTCTCAATACTTCATTCATCTTTTCTTTCTTCCTTCCTTTCTTTTTTGTTACTATTTTACAACGCAATGTTTTTTTTTTCTTTATTTTCCATTAGATTTCGGTTTCGCTTTTCTCTTTCCGTGTCGATTTTTTATTTTTCTTATTTATTCATCACTCAATTCACGTTCGAATAGTCCAAATGCACTCTCGGTTCAATCCATGGCTTCTCTTAAACTGATTAGATTCACAAATGAAACAGCTAATCGATTGTCAGTCGACCAATTCTCTTCCACTCGCACCGATCTCTTGATTTCTTCTCCCATTCAACAAATCTACGATAATTCCAATTTTTATTATTTTTAAATCTGCGTAGTTCGATATCTTCGATGGCAAACGCTCAAATCTGTATCTTTTTTGATTTTTCTGAAGATGCGATGCAATTAACAGAATATCAAATATCGAGGCATTTATGCATTGTTTTACTGAAACATTTTAAACATTAAACAAACAATTCGCACATCGTCGTTTACGTAAGTACGAACTTTTGCACATTTGCGTTTTCGTTAGTGAGCGATCAAGTAACCAGATGAATCGAATAAAGTCTTTTTTCTGCATACATGCGCAGTCGTTGGTTTTCATTCTATGGTCGTCGGTTTTTATACGTTGGGCGCGATCCTCTCGTGGTTGATGATCTTCTGTTAAACTTCAGACCAATTTACACATATATGAAGACACAATGAAGACTTGCTTAGAGAGTGGAGAGGGAGGGCAGATTACCTACGCTACAATGAATCTATTCTTACACGTTCTTCTTTGGGAATTGAGAGAAGCACATGGGCAAACATCGAGGTGACATTCGCTTAGTTTCTTTCTATATTGTCGGATCCATTTTGCCTGTCACACTTTTCGATTCAGACCGGCTTTTAAAAACTTTTGTTTCTTGCCTCGAAGGCGTGAGGTCATCACCTCATATATTTCAGTACTTGCATTTCTAACGTGTTTCGAGTAGGGAAATAACCCTTGGCTCTTCCGTTTCAATTACGGCAATCGCAGTTGGTTTATTTTAATTTGCCGCCAGGTTATTCTAGCATATACTATGTAAACCTCGCCAAAATTCATACCATATCGATTAATATAATCGTTACTTACTGGAGTATAATCCCAATTTATATATATCATTACACATTGATCTTCTAGTTTTAATTTATAATCGAAGACATAGCATATCACGATGTGTTTGACTATCGGTTGACTATCGGAAGCGTCATTACTCTCGTTTCTGGAACTAAAACATTCCACCTCCTTGGATTAGATAAAGAGTTCAGTTCGAAATTCCGTATGGATTCCCAAAGTTGACAAAACGATTTCCGAGTTCAAAAAGACGCATCTGAAGAAGGCCAGACGTTACATTGCGATTTGAGCAATAGTTCGAATAATCAAAAAAAAAAAAAAAAAAAAAATGCTACATCGTTAAAACATCATAATCACATTGATATGCCGGTTCTTATTAGATCATTGAAGTTAAGCAATGTTGAGCCTGGTCGGTACTAGATGGGTGTCCGTTTTGGAATAGCGGGCGGTATATGTAGCAGAACGTCGATACCCCCCCCCACTGCAACAGCTATAACTTTACAATGTCATCCCCCCTGAAAACTTTTCATCCAAAAAATGCTACATTAATACAGCATATTTTTTACTCCTACTCCTCCTCCTCCTCATCCTAGTACTACTACTACTACTACTACTAAAGATAGTCGATCTTGAGTTTACTTTCGGCTTTCTTTTAACTCTCTTATCACCTAATTTGTCCTTAATTCCTTTAATTCTATGAGCGATATTTCTGTTAAAGGGTGGGATAGACTAATTGGCACGGCTGTCTTGCGTGAGTGATATTTTAAATCCTCTCTTAATATTTTTCATTATTCATCTGTCAATCTATCCATCGTATTAATATTTTCAGTAGTCTTGTGTTTATACATAATTTAGTTTATACATATGACGAAAAACATAATCACCATAGGATATGTTTAAAAAACATAATCACCATAGGATATGTTTAAAATTTTAAAGGATGTTCGGACCCATAGATTCCTTAAGTTAAGAGTACAATTAGAGATTCGGGAGCAATTTCCATAATTTTCCCAGAAAATCTTATGCATATTATTTAAATTCCATAAAAAAAGGATATAATTAATGTTGCTCTCGTAGCTCGCCTTAGGGCGCACACAGGGATTCGGAACACTTCTATCGTTTTCTCCGTTAAATTTTACATAAGGACACACTTTTATATTTTTTTTTTGTAGAGCATCTAACCCTTCTTTTTATGGGGAATACATAAACATTATAGTTGCACATTGGATTTCAAGTGTATAGATAACCTTTATTATGGATGAAAGGAGTGTTTGGATTTGTTTGATATAATGCGAGTATACAACTGTAATCTTATTTTCTTCTTTTTCTTTTTTCTCTTTCTTCTAGTTTCCTTTTTATTGTTTTTCTCCCTCGCGTTTATTACATTATATTTTCTATTTCTTTTCATCTTTCTTCCCTACGTCATTCTTCTTCTTCTTCTTCTTCTTCTTCTTCTTCTTCTTCTTCTTCTTCTTCTTCTTCTTCTTCTTCTTCTTCTTCTTCTTCACGTCTGTTCCCTTACTTTCGCGCGATTTCTTTTTTATTTTTTTCTTTCTTTCTTCTTCTCCCCTGTTCTTGTTTTTCTTTCTTCTTCCTTCTTTCTTTTTTCTTCTTCCTCCTCCTCTCTCTTCTTCTTCCTTCTTTCTTCTTCATTCCTCCTTCTCCTGCTTCCTTTCTTTTCCATTCCTCCTCCTCATCCCCCTCCTCCTTCTCCATTTTCTTGTTGTTGTTGTTGTTGTTCTTCTTCTTCTTCTTCCTATTATTATTATTATTATTATTATTATTATTATTATTATTGGCCTAGAGATACATCGCCATATACGAACAATTGCACCCCATTTCGCTCCGCATAAATTTTTATTCTCTTCCATAAACTCCAATGAGACCCGTTTTCAAAGCGAAGAGTTAATCCACAAGGCGGCCACGACAAAGCTGAGACGCAGAAGCACAGAGAAAGCGTGGAAGAAAAATAAAACGCAACACACACACACACACACACACACACACACACACACACACACACACACACACACACACACACACACACACACTCTCTCTCTCTCTCTCTCTCTCTCTCTCTCTATATATATATATATATATATATATATATATATATATATATAACTTATTGGCGTTTAAAATCGAAATAAATTATCCCGTTATTCTTCAAACTGACACCCTCCTTCCAAAACGCGCCATACAACTCGTTCTAGATAAATGTTATTTGAATAAACGATTCCACATTTTTTCTTTTGTCATTACTTCCAGGCGTCATTATTGCCAGTTGAATTAACCTAACGACAAAACGGGACAAGATTTTTTATATCGGAACAAGCTTTGCTTGCGTACAGTAATCAGCAGAAAAGCCAAATAAACCAATTTGGAATTGGAAACTTAGCGAAGAATTCGCAAATATTACTTTACCGAATCCGGATGCCGGAAATTATTCGAAAGACATTGCCGTCGCCCAATCTACAGTTTTTGTCACAGTATCAGAGTTACTTCCCCTTGAATGTCATAGGTTTCAATTTCCTGCTTTATTTGCTGGCTTTATTTCTTTCAGGTTGTGTGTGTGTGTGTGTGTTGTGTTGTGTGTGTGTGTGTGTGTTTTTTGCTTACACGTTTACAAACTCTTTCTTTTCCTTTTTCTGTCTTTTCTTTTTGAAACAGTCTTTGCGTTTCTGAATTTTTTTAGATGAGGGATGATTATTTGTGTTACTTGGATTCTTCGGACGACTGTTCTCATCTTGAGTGTCAATTTCACAACGTTTCGGCCTTCTTCAGGTGTATTTTATCGAAGTCAGGGAATCTTTCTGTTAAACTCAGGAATCTTAATTTCGAACGGAACTCTTTACTTAATCCACAAGGGTAGCACGTTCTTGTTCCGTCAGCCATGACTGAATAGAATCCTAAATAATCCGCAATTATATTTTGGGCGTCGTCCGAACTGCGGATTGAACTTTCTGAAGAAGTTCGGCGGTTACATCGACCGAAACATTGTGAAAACAACAGTCAATAGGAGAACATTCAAATAATACGGATTTTTTGCTTCGTTTCTTTCTTTGTTTCAATAGCATCTGCCTCCGTTCTTTATTATTATTACTAGCATTTCAGCCTGGCGTTGCCCGGGTGTTTGGAGGTGTATGTTGAGCAATAAATAAATAAATAAATAAATAAAAATAAATAAATAAAAAAAGAAAGAGGTCAATTTTTTAAACTTTGACTCCTATAATGACCCCTTAAAATTTGTTGTTTTGTGTCAAATCAAGTTATTAAGTTACATCCATCTCCAAGAAACATATATCTAAAATTTCAAGCGTTTAGACCCAAAATTAGCGGAGGAGTTTGGTAGAGTTCTCAATGGTCAAATCGTTGAAGTTTGACCCCTTAACAGCCAAATTTCTGTCCGAAAACGGATGAAAAAAATTTTCCCAACACTCACTACCCTGTATATCAAATTTCGAGTCTGTAGACAGAATATTACGTAGGGAAATGTACACACACAGAAAGACACGCAGACACACAGATTCACAGACACGTCTACTTTTATATTTGTACTAGTATTTCAGCCCGGCGTTGCCCGGGTGTTTGGATGTGTATTTTGAGCCCCACCCCCCAAAAAAATGTGGTAGTAGGAAGGCAGGCTCGAACCCGTACCGCAAAGGAGGAAAAGAACGGGTCAAAAACTTATGTCTATGCTGTTACGAAAACCGCCAAACCGAAGGTGACATTTTCTAAAATTAAGGCTAGACAATCGAAAGGAGAGGATGATTTTCCAAAATATCTGCGAAAAAAGCGACCCATGTAGAAAAGTGCCCAGTGTAAGATTAAGATATCAATGTTTTTAGCCAATTTTTCGATATTTGTCGTCTAAAGACTCGAACTTCAAACCGATACTGATCTTGAGAAAATCCGTCGCCTTTGTCGAAAGTGTTGGGCAGACATGCAAACATACATACATGCATACATTTATATATTGGTAACTAAAATTTTTTTCACCCAAAACCGATGAAAAAGCTTACCCTATCTCCGAATACCCTTTATGCAAAATTTCAAATGTTTAGACCAGAAATTGCTTGAGTAATTTGGTAGAGACCGCAGAGGTCAAATTTTTTAAAATTTGAACCCTATTATGACCCCTTAATATTTATTGTTTTGGGCTCAAATCAAGTTATTAAGTTACATCCATGTCAAAGGAACCTATATCTAAAATTTCAAGTGTTTAGACCTAAAATTGTCGGAGGAGTTTGGTAGAGTTCTGAAAGGTCAAATCGTTGAACTTTGACCCCTTAAACAGCCAAATTTCTGGCCGAAAACCGATCACATCAATTTCCCAAATCTCAGTCATGGGTGCCCGGTGTTGCCCGGAGTTTTGGACGTGTATGCTGAGCAAAAAAAAAAACAAAAAAGGGTTAATTTTTTTTTTAAACTTTGACCCCTATTATGACCCCCTAAAATTTATTGTTTTGGGCTCAAATCAAGTTATTAAGTTAGATCCATGTCCAAGGAACCTATATCTAAAATTTCAAGTGCGTAAACCCAAAATTGTCGGAACAGTTTGGTAGAGTTCTCAAAGGTCAAATCGTTGAACTTTGACCCGTTTACTGAGAAATTTCTGTCCGAAAACCGATCACATCAATTTTCCCAAATCTCAGTACCCTGTATATCAAATTTCGAGTCTGTAGACTAAAAATTGACAGAGTTATTGCTTAGAGAAATGTACACAGACAGACACACAGACACACAGACACACAGACACGTTCACTTTTATAGATAGACAGATAGATAGATAGATAGATTATTATTATTATTATCATTTTTTTTTTTTGCTTTTTGTTCATCCCAAACGATGCATACTGACACTGAAGGATATGGAGTTACTGTGATAGAGATCAGTTTTATAGCGGCAACCTGGTTTGAGTGTTGGCAGCAAGATTTTTGTTTACATTACATTTAAACTTCTACATATTTATAGGTCATTTAAGCAGGGAGCATGGAGGGAATTCCGAAGTCACGCGATCCAAGTTAAGAAGCTATTGGTGCAAGAAATACTCCAGCATTTAGGAACCTCTATAGTGAAGGGGTGAGATTTTGCTGCGTATCGAGTTACTTCCTTTTTTTTCCTTTTTATTTCTTGCCTTATTTTGTCTTATCTTTTCCCTTTATTCCAGTTCTTTTGTTATAACATTTTGTTTTTGTTTCGACTACATATTTAAATGTGCTTTCCTTCTTATCTTTTTTTTTTTTGTTCTGGTGCTATATAATGGGGCCCTCTGTTAACAAATAAGCAATTTTAGCTAGTACATAACTATACATTTTATTAACGGGTCCCATTTCTTAGTTTGAGAGTCACTGAGTTCAAAACCTGTCAAACGCAGGCGCAGATAGCTGAATAACAAGAAAGGGGCCATGAGGCACAATACGTAGAGTAAGTCGAGTGCTTTGTATTCATTTGTCATACAGCGTGATTTATCGTCGGACTGTGACGTCATAGGACCGGGTAACTTGGGGTGACAATTAACAAGAATTTTTGATGATATCACGTTTTCTGAACTGAGATTGAAAGTAGAGATTTTGTTGCAGTTGTTCGTGGGGAAGCTACAAGAACACGTGGCAGTCTATTCTTGGGTGCAAGAGAGCATATACGTTGTTTAAGATGTAGCAGGAATCCAAGATCCCCTTAGAGGAAGGACTATCGTTTGATTTGGCAATACGTTTCTAGACCGGTCTGCGAAGTCCAATAAACTCAATTATATCTTTTTTTTTTATTATTCAATTTTCACCCCAAACAAGGCACAGTGTCACTTTGAAGTAGAGGGCTACTATCGAGGACATAAGTTGCAGGGGTATTATGAACGGAGATAAGTACCAAGATGTCTGTTCACATTACATTTGAACTTCTGCATGTCAGTACAGCTGGGAAAGCAGAATCCCGGAAGGGAGTTCCAAAGTATAGCAGTTCTGGGGAAGAAACTATTGTAGTAGAATGCTTTCTTACACCTATGGATCTCTACTGTGGAGGGGTGGGATTTAGCTGCTTGTCAGGTTTGTCGAGAGTATCCACGTCGAGGGGGTACAAATGCTTGCAGTTCATCAGAGCATTCACCATTAAAATACTTGTAGAATAGGCAGAGGGACGCAACATTTCGTCGATGGGACAGAGGCTGAAGCTTAAATGACAGTTCAGGACCTATCAAATTGGCGACTCTCTTCTAGACCCTGTCAAGGAGTGAGAGACAAGTAGCAGATGCACCAGCCCAAATGTGACAACAGTACTCCATACATGGGCGAATGGTGGCCTTATAGAGGCACAGAATACTTTCAGGCGTAAGTAGTTTTCGCAGCAGCCTTGGCAATGCTCTCAATGTATCTATTCCAGTTCATATTCCCTGTAAACGTTCGGCCGAGGAGTTTGAAGGAAGTACTTTCGGGCAATGCTCTCAAGATAATTGTTCCAACTCATGTTTCTTGTGAACGTTAGACCCATGATGTACTTTCAGATAATAAGTCTTTGGTCATTGCTATTGGTGGTAGAGATGGTTTCTTGTAATTATCGAAGGAAACAAGTTTAGTCTTGGCAGCATTGGATGTGATTATCCATTTTTGTCCCCATTCCACTACAGATTTGAGGTCACCCTCTAGTGTTTCTGCCATTTCCTTAGATATGTGTTCATTTGTTTTCCTCTCGTGCCTGTTAAAGGAAAACTTATGCGTCAATTAATATCATGTTACGAAAAAGATCCCATTTACAGAGAGCGAATCGATAAAAGAACAATGGTGACGTTGCAAGTCAACTCGAGAGACGCACGGACTCGAAAGAAAAAGAAAATACAGTGAACTAAACGTACGTTGCACACACATAATTTACGGTTGCTCGGACGTGTAGGTGGCACGGCTCCACAAAATGTAGAACTCCATTCATTATGTAAGACTATTGGTTGTAAAACTAAAAGGGTTGATATGCCGTAACGTGGGCAGAGTATATGAGAATTAACGAAAATTATAAACACTATTTAGACAGTATGTAGTACTGTATAAAGACTTCATCCAATTTAGGAGTCTGGGAGAATATGGTGCTACTCTCTTCGTTCCCACTCTAACGCGAAAGGATAATATCGAGATGACGTGTATATAAACAGCTTGAATTGTATATCGCGTACGTTATACTTTAGAGCTTCTGTAATATATATATACATGCATTCATGCATATATATATATATATATATATATATATATATATATATATATATATGCATTCATGCATTCATGCATCGGACATGAATTTTAACCTGAATGATAGCAACGCCCTCTTCCTCTGTAATATATCCACGACAAAACGCTCGACTTACTGCAACCATTATAAGCAATTGCCTTTACTCTCTATCTCAGCCTGAAACTAAACGGAAATTCCATGGGCAGAGCCATTTTCTCATGACTTCTTGTCCGTGAAACACAATACCGCGGAGCTGCTTCCCAGCTGACTATAACATAACACTCAAGGGCTGTCTGTCTTTCCTAAATTTAGATGTTTTGGCCAATAAAACGGTAGCCTTCAAGTTGCTCTCGACTATGGTCTACCCCTTTATTTCTCATCATTTACTCATGTCTTAATCAAAATAGGTATCGTGGAATAGCTTATATATACAGGGTGACCCAAAAAACGGGCCCCTGTACACTTTATGTGAATCTCCTTTATTTATTCACTGATTGCCCTTATTTTATAGGACATGGCAAACGCAACGACCGTGAGTACACCAAGATCCCAGTGGGAGCTGGAGCAAAGAATACACTGTGTTGAATTTTACTATAAGACAGGCTCGTTTAAGAAAACCCAGGACAGTTTCATGCGTCAGTTCGAATGTGAAAAGGCTCCATCCAAAAGCAGAATTCAGAACTGGGTGGACCACTTCGAGAAGTATGGGACCGTGGAGAACCTTAACGCTTCCAGAGAGAACCGTCCAAGCCACTCGGGACGTCCCAAGAAGCCGAGCTGGTCTAAAGAGTGAGAGAGTCTCTCCAGCAGAGTCCCAAACGCTCTATGCGTAAGCGAAGTCAGTCCCTCGGTATGTCCCGTGAGACTTACAGGAGAGTGCTGGTGAACGATATCAGGGCTTACCCATACAGAATAAAGACGCTACAGACCCTACCAGCCTCAGACAAGAAGCAGAGGAGGGCTATGGCAGTCAAGATGCTCGAGAAGATCGAGGAGACACAAAGTTTCCTTAACCTCCTTTGGACCTCAGATGAAGCCCACTTCTATCTTGAGGGAATGGCGAACTCCAAGATAAATATCTTCTGGGGGTCCTCCAGACGTAATGAAGTAGCCACCAAGTCCCTGCACTTTTCTAAGTGCACGGTGCGGGCTGCAATCTCGGCCAGAGGCATCATCGGACCAATCTGGCGCAGCAGTGACAGTCACCAAGGAGTGGTATGTGGAGGTCACCAAAACCTTCAAGAATGAGCTCCAGATCATCTACTCGTCGCTCATGAGCAAGTTCTGGTTTCAGCAGGACGAAGCAAGTTCTCACAACTCAAACCTGTCCCGAGATTGGCTGAAAGAGAACTTCAGAGGCCGAGTGATCAGTCTCAAGACTGATTTTGAGTGGGCAACCTATAGCCCGGGTCTAGTCCCCCCAGGGTTTTTTTTTTTTGATGGGGGCTATCTTGAGTCTAGCTGTGAAACCCAGAACCATCAAGGAACTTAAGGAAGCGAGCAGGGAGGAGAAGAGAGCCATTACCAATTCGGTCTGTAAGAACGTCATGGACAACTTCGTGCTGCGCCTCAAGAAATGCACGGAGCTAAATGGAGGCCATCTAGAACATATGCTGTAGAACGGAGAAAAAAGGCCAAAGACCCTAGTGTTTTGATGTAATGTTTTGAATATAATAAACTAGTTATGACAAAAGGTTCATTTCATTCGGACAAAATACTAAGAAACGGGTCCTAATTAGAGTTGGGGCCCGTTTTTTGGGTCACCCTATATATATATATATATATATATATATGTATATATATATGTACATATATATATATATATATGTATGTATATATATATATATGTTACCGCTTTATCTGCTTTAGTTACACATGTTTCGGTTACTGAATCGTATTAAACGATCCAGTAACTTCACCAGACATGACAGAAATGGTCATTATGATTGGAAAAATAATATTAGAAGTAGCGCGAAAAAAAGGGAAAAGAAAATGAAGAAAAAGAGGGGCGGATATCGACAACAGTTAAGTTTTAAGGTTTAATAAATATTAGACGGTTGTAGGGGTAAGAGGGAGTTTAAGAAATTCAGCTAGACACGGACAGGAATAGAGAGAGTGGGGGTGGAGAGAGAGAGAGAGAGAGAGAGAGAGGGAAAGTGAAGGAGAGGGGAACAAATTCAAATTTACGTCTCAAGATTTAATAAACATTAGAAGGTGGTTATTAAATCTTAAAACTTAAATTTGAAATTCTTCTACCTCCTTTCCTTACCCTCTCTATATCTCTCTCCCCTCCCCTCCCTATATTCCTATCCATGTCTAGCAGAATTTAAACTCCCCCAACCCCTACAACAGTCTCATATTTATTAAACCTTAAAACTTAACTGTTGTCGATTTCTGCCCCTCTTTTTCTTCATTTTCTTTCCCCCTTTTTTTCGCGCTACTTCTAATATTATTTTTTTAATCAGAATTACCATTTCTGTAATGTCTGATGAAGTTACTAGATCGTTTAATACGATTCGGTAATCGAAACATGTTCAACTAACCAGATAAAACGGTAATAAAGAAATAAAACATATATTGGCTATGCAATAATATTGACCACTTTCTAATTACCATTTTTGCTATATATATATATATATATATATATATATATATATATATTTACACAGTGATCACCACTTATCAAGGCCCGGAAGCCACTCAGGGATAAGGGTTATTACAAGTACATTAAATTAGTGAGGAGATTTGCTGAAGTGTTTACTTAAGGGGGCGGTTCATTAGGAATTTGTTAACATTGGACTTGAAGACATCCAAGTTTTAGTCCGGAGGGAAGCAGGCAGACGGAACAGAGTTACACAGGCGTGCAGTTCTTTGTTCATATATATATATACGTGTGTGTGTGTGTGTGTGTGTGCATATATATTAGTAGGGAACCCGGCGTTGCCCGGGATTGAATAATGATCAACGAATATTTTATACTCCTATATTTTTTTTCATCAAAATCCGTGAAATCAAACAGGAGAAAGCTTCACATACTTCTATGCAGTAACTTATTTCAAAATATATGTTATTCTAGATTGCATTCTAGAGAACCTACTGTTTCTTTTATAAAATTATTTTATATAAACTGCTTCCAAGTTAACGAAAAAAAACATTAAGGAATTTACGTGCGGGGTTTGAACCTACACACTACGTCATGCAAACAAACAAACAAACAAACAAACAACACGTAAATTTTCAAGTCTTATAAAATTCTTTGCAGTTAATGAATAAGAAAAGAAATTTAAGCGCGGAGTTTGGGCCTACAGACCACGTCACGCAAAAAAAAAAAGAAAAAACACGTTATCAACTTACCCACCGTAGAATTTTAACGGCCCGTTGTTTTATCATTGTTGCTAAGCGACGACATGAAAAAAAAATGCTTTTTATGATAGATAAATTAAAATAACGGTTTAAAATATCGATTATCGACAATTATCGTGGGTATTCTGATACAACACTTACCTAATATAACTCCCAGACTTATATATTAGGGTTCTGTAAATTTTAAAGAAAGTCACTTTAGCCGTTTCGAAGTCGCACACACACTCAAAGTTGCATTTATATAATGGTGAAGATACATATCGCAAGTATGGCGTCATATATGACGTCACCATCTATGATGTCATAAATGACTGTCTGCTATGACGTAATATATCACGCCATAGTATATATATATGTTATGACGTCATTTTGAACAAACAAGCAAAGACACGAATAAGATTACGGCTTTATATATATATATATATATATATATATATATATCGTCATTCACAAACAGTACTGTTTCTTTGTTTCACAGCTCATCAGTACGGCTAGAAAGGCAACAACCTCAATCCAGGATTGAAACCCGACCGCCTGTACGACAGTAAAGAGTCCTAACCACTACGGTATGGCGGCTGCTAATGGAGTCGTGAGTTTACACAATGAGCATCGCTTTATACGCTAATAGTAATTCGTGTATCACTTCTCAATATGCTCAACTCAAGTTGAGGAGCATTAAAATTGTACAGGAGGTGAGAAAAACATTGGTACCGTCGGTTTCAAGTCTAACATAAAGGGTACCTGTTAATGGAAAATTGTAAATAATGGAGAAAACAACATGGCTGACGAGAGCCTAACATTATTTACGATTTACCATTAACTGGTCCCGCTTATGTTAGGCTAGAAACCGACGGTAACAATGTTTTTCTCATCTTCTGAACAATTTTAAATAAATAAATATTAAGCTCTTATATCGAAAAAGGTTTTTTCTTTGTAATCGAGCACTTTGTTGGAATTCTTTCTCCAAAAAACACTAAGCATTTTGACGTCAGAGCAAAGCGAACAGTCAATCTCTCTACTTACTCTCTCTATATATCTCGCTCTCTCTCTCTCTCTCTCTTTCTTAAAAATCTAATGAACCAGATAACCCCCTCTCTCTGTGAATGATGTGGCGTGGGAGACACTTGGCTGAGGGAAATGGGACAGAGGTTGGGTGTGAATATCGCCGTAGCGAGCGGAAATACGTCGTCATGGCAACCGGACAGTGAGCATTCGTCGCGGGAAACGCGGAGCACGAGGGATGTGAAAATAAGAAATAAACAGTTGGCGAAAAGAAGCGAGACAGCCCGGTATACAAACATTAGCTCTGAGAATCGGACCTCATCGAAGATTGAGATTTGGATCAATTGAACTGCGGATTATTAGTCAAATACAATCGTATTGTCGATTGAACTCAACACTTAATCTGGCTGAGATTTGAATTAATGAAATTGCGGATTATTATTAAAATACAATCGTATTGTCGATTGAATTCTTCTTTGGAACTAAGATTCAAGGAAGAGATAAACTTTCGCCATCTCAACGTTTTTCTTGGATATTGTGTTTGCGAACTTTTAATCCATGTTTACCCTAACGGATAAAAAAACAGATAAGTTTGGCCTATCTCATGCCAATATCTTTTCCTTTCCACAAACTTTGATACATATTGTACTGTATTTTGCATGTCGCATACATCTGGCAAACATCCTCAGAAATACGTCTGTCTCACTCATTCTTTTTATCGGAACTTTTTCTTCTTCCTTGTATATAAAAATCTTTCTTGAAATTTGAAACTTTTATTGAGTGTTTGTTTCGTCATTTTTGCTCTGTTGTTTCGTCCTCCTTAATGATATGTTTCGCTGGTTAATCCGACATCCGACGATTAACCGAAGATAATTATGAGATGTTGGATATAAAATAAAATAAATTCTTGTGTCTCGATCTGACTGCCAATCAATTCGGTCATCAATTAACCGGGTCGTGACATAATATATATATATATACTAGCATGGGTGCCCGGCATTGCCCGGGTGTTTGGAGGTGTATGCTGAAAAAAAAGAAAAAAGAACGTTTAATTTGTTTAAATTTGACCCCCATTATGACCCCTTAAAATTTATTGTTTTGGGCTCAAAGTTAGATCAATGTCTAAGGAACCTTTATCTAAAATTTTAAGTGCGTAAACCCAAAATTGTCGGAAGAGTTTGGTAGAGTTCTCAAAGGTCAAATCGTTGAATTTTGACCCGTTTATCGCCAAATTTCTGGCCAAACCCGATCACGTAGATTTTCCAAAATCTCAGTACCCTGTATATCAAATTTCGAGTCTGTAAACTAAAAATTGACAGAGTTATTGCGTAGGGAAATGTACACAGACAGACACACAGACACACACAGAGAAACGTTCACTTTTATATATATATATATATATATATATATATATATATATATATATATATATATATATATATTATATATATACTAGCATTTCAGTCCGGCGTTGCCCGGGTGTTTGGATGTGTATGTTGAGCAAAAAAAAAATGTCGTAGTAGGAAGGCAGGCTCGAACCCGTACCGCAAAGGAGGAAAAGAACGGGGGAAACCCTGACGTCTTTGAGGTTACGACCATCGCCAAACCTGAAGTGACTTATGTTTACATTAAGGCTAGACAATCGAAAGGAGAGGATATCTTTCAGAAATATCGGCGAAAAAAAGCGACACCTCCCTGTAGATAAGTGCCTAGTTGAAGGTGAAGATGTTAATATTTTTAGCCAATTTTTCGATATTTGTCGTATGAAAGGTCAAACTTCAAAAAGATACTGATCTTTGTAAAATCCGTCGCCTCTGTCGAAAGTTTTAGGCAGACATGAAAACATACATACCCACATACATTATTATATTTAATATTAGTTCAAAATGTTCATTTTTTCCCACGGCACCAAAATCAAGAGTTTGGACCATTTTTTAATGGCTTGTTCCCTGTTGATTGTGGAACATGCTGGTGATGTGCAGTTCTAGGAGGTCCACCCTCCCATATTCGGCCCTCTCTTTTTGCAGAAAGGGTTGGTGTAAATGTAGGAGTATTCATTTCGGGCGGTATAATTTTATACGTATGTATAAAAGTGAACTCTTGCTTTCAACACGGCCGGCGTCATGGGGAGTCACTAACAAATCAAAAGAGGCGAGCACGTGAGTTCTCTAAACTTATCCGATTCAAATAATCACTGATATTGAACTTTATGGCGTGTTTTCCCTTTCCAAATATTTATATGAGTGCATTTGTGTTTTGTTTCAGTTTCCATGTTCAAGAATGTGCGCTTGTTTTATGTCGAACATGTGCGCCGAAATAAATTTATATTTCTTCACCAGTCAGACTCGTGCCCTTTGATTTTCTTTACGTCCGTTACTGCTGTAACAGGTTAGTTTATTGCTAATCGCCTGAGGCGTCTTTATGAAGGAATGTCAGCGAATTTGTGCAAGCACTTTTTTTTCAAGTCAAAGTGCGCCTCTTTGGGGTGCTGACTCTACAATCTCACTCTTGCGTCGTATTTTTCGCCTTTTTATTACAAAAGATTAATTTAATAAAACAAAATTATTACAGTTAGCGTATTCCGTACTTTTTGCGAAAATCAACGGCCATTTTGTATTTACATTAAACTGCAGCCGTTTCTTTATGGATCTTTATAGATGAACTTGTTATTTTAGATGATTATGCAAGTTTTAGTAAAAAACAATATGTACACTTTTTATTAATTCTGTTTCTTAAGACTTTCACGTGTAATTATCATTGAAAAAGTTTCAGAAAACTATTAATTGGTGCAAAAATAATGTCGTTTTTTTACTTGAAGTTAACGTCAAAAACATGTTTTTATCACTAACCTAATAATTGTTAGATATTTTTAAAGTTAAATAATTTATTTTAATCATCGCGAAAAAAAAAAAAATCATGGCAATTTTTTAAACCCGTAAATATATATTTTATTTACTTTTAGTGATTATTACTAGTCTTTTATTTTTCAAGCAGTAAACTAAACAAATATTCATGAATCGCGGAGACGTCCGGCCTCGTCCGTATTGTGTAACAGGGGGGCTCATGTTGGGAACATTTTAACAGAATATAATCCGGGCATAACTATAGCGATGATGAGGGAGAGAAAACATTTATATTACATCATGACGACAACTGTGACAATTCTTGGGGACTTCATATTAATACGGACTGGGATATATGATCCAACAGTTCTTAACACAGAGGACTGGAAGGGATACTTCACTTATTATGATGGAGAGGACACATAATACTTGGAAGGGTTTGCACAAAGTTCGTTACAAGATGATAAAACACATTTACCTTTTCTGGTTGTGATGAATGACGTCACGAGACAAACAGTTACAAATTATTAATGGTGATTGCTTTATGCATCTGATCGGCCGGTTGATGACGTCAGGAATTCATCTTGTATCTACATGGGCTTATCTTCTACCCTTCGCCTGTAAGGGGCTCCCACTCCAACTGACTATCTCTCATCAACTGCCGACTCTCAACTATCGACTGAATCAACTGACAACTGACTTGTAACTTCGAACCCTTAGATTCCTATGTTGAGAAAACTCCTTCGTTTATGACGTCAGAAGTGTGTTTTTCAAACGTGACTAATTTTTACGTGGCTTTACATATGCTTGTCCAAACACACTTCTGGCAAACAAAAGAATCTTCAATTATAATTCTAACCAACTTTTAAACAATCTCATTTAACTCGCATTGTGCATTCATTTAACTGACATTTTTAATCTCTAGATTTCTAAAGAATGAACAATCGACTCTGTTTTCGATATAAACAATATTTAACTATTTCTAATAGAATTATCAATAGACTGAATTTCTAACATTCCAATTCCAATTACCTTTAACACTTGCCTACAGGGTTCGATTCTAACCTTATCCTAATATCATTTTCACTTATGTAGTATATCTTATTACTTACATGAAAAGGGACAGCCCTTCATGTAACAGTCCAGTTGTAAAATACGCTTAAATATTGATGCAAATTTCGTATCTATTATTATAGAGCTAATTCTCTAGTTAATATCATATTTTACCTAATATGATGTACTAATTTCAAAGGTTAAAAATGTGACTTGGGTGCTATAAACAAGAATCGAAACCAAAGAATTTAGCGGCCAAACCGTGTTCCCTACCGTTTGAGTTATCGACAGATACATAAGAAAGATATAAAATTAAACCACTTCAAGTCATAAATGAATTTGCACATGCGCAAAAGTAATAGAAATATATCGGCAAGTTTAAATGAACATTTTACATTTCAACTTGTCGACATATTTTTGTACGCGTTATTTAATTATCTAAACCATCTTCGGTGTATAATTATTATTTCCTGTTAATTTCAGTGTTATATGACCAGTAGTCTAAAAGTTTATTGGTTAAATATTTCTACACACTTGCTTACACCTACTGTTTCATTTATACGGATAAGCCTCTTTTAAGAATCTTAGTAGTGTTTATTTTTCGCCCATTTTTGCCTACACCTAGCGTCCATATATTTTCATGAATTGACCCTTAAATTCTCGTTCAGATTTTACTACTTTCCCGCTGTCAGTGTCTAGTTATATAGGCACCACCACATTTGAACACAAAAGCTGTTAATAATCACCCAAGCGTCTTGGCTACACAATCAAACCAAACGCCGGTGGAAAAATCGCTAATAAAAGCGAGCGACCGACCGCTGGTGACAAATGATGGAGGTGGGTACGGTAGACCGGAAATGTGACGCCCTAAAGAGAACCAAATTATTAATACTCGTAGCCGAAACACTCATCCTTACAATTTAATATCAATGAAGCTATTGATAAGACGAACACTTTACGAACAAGCAGGGATAACCAGTGGTTTCGAACTTTACTAGATAAAAAAAATATTACAATAGTTGGGTAATATCCTCTTTCTAAAATAGAAGAAAAAATAGTTGTGTAACACTATTCTTCGAAAATAGAAAAGTGCAATAGTTGTGGGACACCCTACTTTTAAAATGAAAAAAATAAAATGATCCTGTAACTCTATTCTTCTAAAATAGACGGATGCAATAGTTGTGGGACATCCTACTTTTAAAATGGAAAAAATAAAATAGTCGTGTAACACTTCTAAAATGTTAGAGTTAAATAGTTGTGTAACACCCTTCTAAAATGTTAGAGTTAAATAGTTGTGTAACACCCTTCTAAATATTAGAGTTAAATAGCTGCGTAACACCCTTCTAAATATTAGAGTTAAATAGTTGGATAACACCCTTCTAAATATTAGAGTTAAATAGTTGTGTAACACCCTTCTAAGATGTTAGAGTTAAATAGTTGTGTAACACCCTTCTAAAATGTTAGAGTTAAATAATTGTGTAACACCCTTCTAAATATTAGAGTTAAATAGTTGTGTAACACCCTTCTAAAATGTTAGAGTTAAATATTTGTGTAACACCCTTCTAAAATATTCGAGTTAAATAATTGTGTAACACCCTTCTAAAATGTTAGAGTTAAATAGTTGTGTAACACTCTTCTAAAATATTAGAGTTAAATAGTTGTGTAACACCCTTCTAAAATGTTAGAGTTAAATAGTTGTGTAACACCCTTCTAAAATGTTTGAGTTAAATATTTGTGTAACACCCTTCTAAAATATTAGAGTTAAATAGTTGTGTAACACCCTTCTAAAATATTAGAGTTAAATAGTTATGTAAAACCCTTCTTCTTAAATTAAAGAGTAAATAGCTGTGTAACACCTTTCTTCTAAACTGCCAGAAAAATTGAAAAAAATAATTGTATAACACTTTTCTACTAAAATAGAAGGGTGCAATGGCGGTGTAACATCCTTCTAAAATTGAGAGTACAATAATGACATAACACTATCCTAAAATAAAAGAGTACAATAGTTATGTAACACCTTTCTTCTAAAACGAGGAGTAAAATAATTGTGTAACATACTTCTTAGGAAATGGTAGAGTAAAATAGTTGTGTAACACTCTTCCTTTAAAATACAAGAGTACAATAGGTATGTAACACATTTTCAGCGTGAATGGGGCAGAGAGTGTCAAGTTTTAGCTCTTTATATAAATACACGTTGAAATGTATGTGCCGAATGATGTTACATTAGAAATGATCACTGACCCGGAGAATGGGACAGAATTTTGATAAAGGTTTAGAAACCTGCAGAATATAGAAATCTAAGTTATTACAAGGGCTGTGAAAACAGAATGTTCTTTTCATTGTTTGGAGTCTTGAGTATATATCCGTTAATATCTTATATGTTTTTATATAGACTGATGTGATTCTCAGTTAATTTACTGTGTCTTACTGTGTCGGATATATACTTGAGAGTCAAAAGAATGAAAAGAATATTCTATGGTCACAGCTTTAGTTATTACTAACTCAAAATTGTCCGCTCGATCACCATTTTAAAGGTAAGTAAGAAAGTTAAATAAAGAAAGGAAGAATTTTCGCCCCCCTTTTAGAATTATTCAATTTTAGTCTCTCTCCCCTTGTGAACAAAGTCTTTTTCCCAATAAAACCTTTGAAACTGTAATCAGTAACCATACATGATTTACATTTACAAATTTAGACGAGCATGCCTTCAAATCGAAGACAAACTTGATAATCTGTTCTCCAAGAATCACATCACCAATAAATCACCTTTTCCCTATTCTCTAATGTATTTTCGTGGCAGTAAATTGTGGCCTTGGGGTATATTACTTGCTAATGAATCAAAAATTGTTTCGTGGCAGGGTTTGAATCCTTAAACCAGAGTTGATCGTCATCTTCTGCACTGATTAAATAAACATGAAGGATTATTGTCTTTAGGTATTAAAATAATTACTTATAATTATAATCATTGTTGCTCCTTTAAGAAATATACATTCCAAGAGTTTAACACTGTTGAGGAAATTTAGAAAATGTATGTGGACCTAGTAGGTTGGCGAATCTGTTTTAGAACCCTACTTATGAGCGAATGTAACACGCAGATATGGTAACAATAATCTAATCAGGGGCGAATAGTGGCTTTGTAGAAGCACAGAATACTCTCTCTCTCTCACTCTCTCCATTTGTGAATTTCTGCCTTTTGGATTACTTTGGACCATCTTCAAAATTACACGATTCCATTGGATTTTACTTGTGGAAATGGAAACTTAACGATTTTTTTTAATTTTGATTTTTGGATTTTACCGTTATGGGATATTTTACCCTTCATCAGACTATTCATTCACGTGAAATCACTTTTTTCTTCACCATATTCCCTCTCCTTCACTAAGACTTACTTGTAGTTTCATCAAATACTTTTGCAATCCAAATCCGATCCCACATTTTGCTAAATCCTACTCTCCGATGAGAAGGAAAGTATTTCTCCGAAACTCCGCAGATTAAGGACTATCCACTTATTTAGTGCTTCCTTTTTAAAAATTAAATATGTTTTAAACTCTTTTTCAAAGTGTTTTTAACATGTTTTATTTACTACTTAAAAATAAAATGTTTAAATTTCAACGTTATTCCACGCGGTTAACAGTAGCCGAATGGATACAGTCTTTGCTAATAAAGCCAGAAATGGCTTCTGTCGCCGGTTCGAATCTATGGACTGGTGTTTATCGTAACACCCTGCACTGAAGATTCCCGAAAGGATGAAACACTAGTGTCTGTAAGTATTTAATAATCATTTTAGTAAATAATTATATATAGTTTTTTTTTGGGGGGGGAATCTAACGCCTCCCTCGAGGAGGTGGTTAGGACTCTTGTTTCTCTGGATTCTCAGCACGTGTCGTCTAGACTCCTCGGAGGTTGTTACATAAATCTGGTATGCTGAAAGCGAATATCGAAGCGGCAGACAGGAAGAAAGACAAACAATTGTAGTCTATCTACAAAAGCTTAATTTTCACAAAATTATGTACAAAATGTTTCTACAATTCTCATTCAGAGTTTGTAAGTTCTTTTCAAAGTCTCAACTCTTCACAGACAGCGACAGACGGACGGATGACGTACGGAGGGGTCACTTCTCCAGGGAACGGCGGGTTTATACGACCTGTTCTCCCCGAATTCAACAAACAATCTGCTTTGAAACTCTTCGCTCACTCTGCGACTCAAATCTAGCTAATTTTCGCACGACAGTCGTATATATAGTAAGGTATCTGAATGGGGTAGTAATTCTCCCCAGCCAATAAGATTTCGCCACGAAATCTCCACGAAATTCTAAGCCCCAGGTCCCTGGGTGGGCACCATTCCCACATCTGAAATCCTCTCATGATTTTCAAGGACAGATGTCAATTCTGACATCCGACCCTGGGTTCATTTAAGGCCAGACAAAGGTTCTAAGTGAAATTTCCTGTTGTCAACTTTTAACCGTAAAAATATATTTCTCTGGTTTTCAAACAATATCTGTTTTGACATGAAATAAAACATATATATTTATCTTCTCTATCTTACATCCTTGGGTTATCTAGCGTACCCTGGGAATAAAAAGCTACTTCAGCGTAGTTCTAATGCCCCTCAATGGGGGATTACGTTACAAAAAAACCCCATCAGAGTGCTCAATTATAAGAAAAAATCCGAAAATAGGATCGTATTATTCATACTTTGTTTTGTTTACAGAAACTTTAGATAAGTCATTGGTAACATTGGTTTCAAACTCGATAATTAGGAACCGTTTAAGATACCCATATCAAGCTCTCTTCAGCCAATACTATATATATATATATATATATATATATATATAGCAGGCTCCTTCAGTCTTATACAGACTATGGATACCCACGAAGGGTTGCTTGCGCGTGAAAATTTTGTGGCGGGAGGTTCGCAATCTCCAACCACCCCTCTCCTGTTTAATACCAGTGGCAAGTGAAGTACAGGACGACTGGAAACAAATACCGAGATAAACGGAGAGCACATACAGCGCCTAGAATTCACAAATGGCTACCCATATGATACTAACCAGGCTCAACATTTCTTAACTTCGGTAATCTGACAAGAACCGGTGTGTCAACGCGGCTATGCCATGTATATATATATATATATATATATATATATATATATATATATATATATATATATATATATATATATATATATAGATAACTATAAAACTTAAATGACCTTGTAACGAGTGATGTTACCAACTTTCCGGTTTACGACATCCGGTTGCGCATGCGAACATAAATATTTACCCATAACAATGTAAACAAATAAACACAAATCGCTTTTTTTTCAGATTTTGACCTGCGCACTGAAATATTAACATTATTATTTCGAAATTATTATTTAGCATGGGAAGAGTGGGGGTGTTTTGCAACTATTCTTTATTACAACTATACTGTCGCTATTTTCTTACAACAAAACAACTTTAACCCGTCGATAAACATAAGAATAATTGTAGTAAAGCCAAGACTACTACTACTACTACTACTACTACTACTACTACTACTACTACTACTACTCTCTATCCGTCCCTTTTCCTTCCTTCCTTCCTTCCTTCCTTCCTTCTTTTTTATTTTTCTTTTACATTTCTAGATACAAAATAGTTGTCTGAGAAAGGTGAATTTGACACATTTACTGATCTGTTTCAATATTAGTTTTATTTTATTTTATTTATTTAGGTTTTATTTTTTTGCTTCAGGTTTTATTAATTATTATTATTTAGATTTTAAGTTTCTATAATTTGGTTGAAGGATTCCAATATGGGTTTCTCATTCTAATATTTCTCATCGGTAGGTTCATGTGCGTTTTTGCTGCTAAGTGACTTTCGTCGGCGTTCGATTCGTAGGAAAATCATGTTTAATTTTCGATTTTTGTGCGATTATTCGGGAAAAAAGGCAACTTTACACGAATAGGGAGGACTTTTTTGTTCATGTTTGAGCGATCTGTCCGTTATTTTTCATTTTAATATACTTTCATAGAAATGTTTCTGTTATGTCAAAAAAAAAAACTATTTTCTTTACGTCACAAGTGTCACGCTCATACATGAATTCCATAGCTAATATAACATACTGACCCAACGGGTCACAGGTAGTCTAGTCTAGTCTATATATACATATATATATAGAGAGAGAGAGAGGGAGGGAGAGAGAGAGAGAAAGAGAGATAAAACAGGAGTCTGTAGACGTCTGGTTAAACGTTAGACAATGTTTTTATCGCATATTCATTGACGAACACGTATTAATGATAAGCAGAGTTTAAGCCGACGGCCGCGTTGCGTATTATCACTTGACTGGTTTAAGAGGATTACGTTAATCCACATAACACCGTTAATAATACAGTACTATAATCGGAAATGTCGACATTAAACAGTATCGGAAACAAGGAGATTAGGAGGGGTTAACTACGAAACTCAAAAGAACCAAGTTAACAAGATTTTATATAATTCTATAATTGTTTCTTAGATGCTATAAAAGGAATCCCGATTACAATGCTGAATTATTGGTGTCGTTTGAGGTCAAATGTCATTTACTGTTGGCTCTTCGTGTAAAATATTAAGACTTTGTGCCAGAATCGGGGAGTCTAAATGTCGGATGTCTTAGAGAGTGTTACACTTTATCATGTGCTTATATATGGTTTCATATACTAATAGTTCTTACATATTATTGGTATTAAGTGGTATCTGTTGGATAAAGGGCAGTTGTCTCTGTGTTTGTATGTTTGTATGTCCGGGGTAAACTTCAAAAATACACAACAAAGTTGGGATGTTTTTTCTTTTACATCAACGTCACTTCGGAAAATGATATATAAAAAAAAGATTTATTCTTTGGAGGTCAACTATTCATTTATATAATTTAATTTTATTAAGCAGTAACCAGGATATTTGCTTTTATTACGTAATATATATGTTGAAATAAGCCCGCATTTTGTCAAATTTAAAGACACTAACTCCAGATTCAATCAATTATTATTATGGAGCTATTGTCATTTCGCTAAAAAGAAATGTGGGCTAAACTTAGTTTTAGTAGTGTTCTGGAGACATTCTTAATTTTGTTTCGTGCTTTCAGTAGCGCTCTGGAGGAGTCCTAAATTTTATTTTTCGCTCTTCTGTTTCTTGATGAGCGGTTCCCCTTAAATAATCCAATTCATCAAATTCCCACTACTAGCGATTACGCTGATATTGTTCAATTTACTACCGTACACTCTTTAACGATTATCCTCGAGTGGCCTCTGGGCCTTGATAAGTGGTGATTCCTATGTAAAAAAAATAAAAATAAATAAAGAATTTCTTTTCTAAGGGATAGGATGAGAAATTTCACATCTTTTTTATTTATTTTTTTAAGTCAGATAGCCATGCTTTTTTATATGAAAAGCAAATATTATTGTTGAACTTCGGTATTTATTCACTTATGGAACATTGCTGAAAAGATAACGTTATTAGTTAGAAAGCCATTTGTACATGGGGAAAGAAGAGTGTTTTGTAACTATTCTGTACTTTCACCCAACAATTTATTAAAAAAAAGATAGTGTAAAACTTTAATTTAACTCAAAAATACTATAAAAAAATAGCGCCGTTCAATAAGTGCAGAAGCTCCAAAAGTTCTTTTAATAAACACGGAAATGAGGTTAAAAGCTAAATAATTTATATTCATGGTTTCATATATGGTTTCATATAATAATAATTATTCGTATTAAGTGTTATATAATTGATAAAGGGCAGTTGTCTTTGTTTTTGTAGGTTTTTATATCCAGTTAATACTTTAAAAATACACAACAAACCCCTAGAAAGTTGGGTTCTTTTTACACGGTGGTCACCACTTATCAAGGCCCGGAAGCCACTCAGAGATAAGGGTTATAGCATGTACAGAACGTTAGTGTGGAGATTTGATGAAGTGTTTACTTCAGGGGGCGGTTCATTGGGTATTTGTTAACGTTGGACTTGAAGACATCCAAGTTGTAGTCAGGTGGGAAGCAGGCAGACGGAACAGAGTTCCACAGGCGTGCAGTTCTAAGAAAGAAGCTTTGTTCATGGAATCCACGTTTTAATTTAGGCACAGATAAAGAGTGGGGGAAATTTTTCAAAGTGGATTCAGCTAGACGGGTGTTTTTCGTGAAAGATTGGCGAGGGGAGACCAGAGATTAAAGTTCAGACGAACACCTGCCATGGAAATAACGACAAAACAAGGATAGACTCGCAACGTCTCTTCTGTGGGAGAAAGGTTGCAGGATAGAGAAAAGGGCATCCCCCACTAAGCCACGAAGTCTATTTTGTACTCTGTCAAGGCAGGATAGGCTGTTTTTAGCAGCTCCTGCCCAGATATGGCAGCAGTATTCCATCCTTGGACGTACTTGGCTTTTATATATAGAGAGAATTGCATCAGTAGTGAGATATCTTCTGGAGCGGTAGAAGAATCCCACCATCTTTCCAGCGACCTTGGCAACAGACTTGATGTACGTGTTCTATTTCAGATCAGGAGTAAAGGTCAAACCCAGAAGCTTGTCAAAACACGGGGCCTCACCCAGACGAGAGCCATCCATCACAATTGATGCCAGATGGGGATCAGAGCGTTGATGATGTAAGGATAGAAGTTTGGTTTTGGATGCATTAAAGGTAACCAGCCACATCTTCCCCCACTGAACCACGCGCTCGAGATCAGAGGAGAGAGAATCAGAAAGAACTTTGTCATTTACAGCCTTTGATATATTGCCGTAGATGGTCGTGTCATCAGCATAGATGTCAACGAATGATTTAAGTATGTGTTTGGGGAGGTCATCGATGTAGATCAGGAAGAGAGTTGGGCCCAGGATTGACCCTTGAGGGACTCCAGAATTAATACTGCATACCTCTGATTTTTGTCCATCGACCACTACTCTTATGAGCCTATCGGAGAGAAATGATTTAATGATTGAGAAAACATTTCCAGTTATACCGTAGCTGGAAATCTTGTGAAGTAGACCCTTATGCCATACCTTGTCGAAGGCCTTTGATATGTCAAGAGCAATTGCCCTAGAAAGGAAGCCTTTGTCAAGAGATTCATTAATCCTGTGAGATATAACCGTCAGCACATCTGCGGTAGATCTTGCAGAACGGAAACCATATTGTGTGTCACTAAGAAGGTTATTTCTGCTGAGGTGGTTGACTATTTCTCTATTTAATATGGATTCCAGCAACTTACTCATAACACACAGGAGACTTATTGGTCTGTACTGAGAGGGAGATGACTTATCACCTGAATTCTTAAATACAGGGCAAACTGATGAGGTTTTCTAGGGAGTCGGAAAGCACTTCTCCTTAAGGCAGCGCTTAAACAGTTTCGTAAGTATGGGAGCAAGTTCTGGTTGAAGCTTTTTTAACACTATAATTGGGATGCCGTCAGGGCCAGTTGCTTTACTGGAATCAAGGTTCTTCATTAGCTTGGCGACCTCATGCACGGATATTTGTATGTTACCTAGCGTGTTCTGTGTTATTGGAGGAAATATGGGGAGTTGATGGCCTTTGTCGCATAGGTTAGAATTAGCTGCAAAGTTCTTTGCAAATAGTTTGGCTTTGTCTGATGCTGACGAGATGACCTCTGGTCCATTGATAATGGTTGGGATAGAACGCACACTTCTGTTCAGGATCCTATTTGTTATTTGCCAAAACTGGTGGGAATCAAGCCGCTGATCAGCTACCTTGGATTTAACAGACTGGGCATATAGCTCTCTTGCATTTTTTATTACTCTTTTACAGTGGTTGCTGGCAGTCCTGAAATCAGCTTTAGTCTTAGTGCATCTGTTACGTTGGTAGCTATGGAAAAAGTGATTTCTGTGCCCGATAGCAGCAGCACATTCTGGGGAGAACCATGGCTGGCTGGTAGGTTTTTGTTGGAATTTTTTGGATTTTATGAATTTTTCTATGCCTACAATTAACCATTCGGTCAGATCTGATACTATAGAGGACACATCCTTTTTAAACATGGAGTGCAGAGGTAAATAAGATATAAATGTACGGAAGCTATCCCAGTCAGCCATATAGTATCGGTATACAGTACGGTGGAGGGGTACGTCTGGGGACTTATTACATTTCGTTTTTATCTTAACTGATATGACGGAGTGGTCGGAGGATCCTAGAGGAGAATGAACGGAACATGAACATAGCTAAGGGGAAGTTGAGAGAAAAAGGTCTAGGAGGCTTGCATATTGACCGGGTGTATCGGGCACACGGGTGGGTTCGCGAATAATCTAAGTTAGGTCACAAGTAATGACAAAATCATGACAAAACCTCCCCTCATCGTCTGTCTTATTTGAATGGGTCAGCCATTCCACATTATGGACGTTGAAGTTACCACAAATGTGGATGTTAGCCGAGGGATGTGCAGACAGGACGTGGTATATTTTCTCAGATATGCTCTTAAAGATAGTAACTCCGCTGTTGTGAAGCCGGTAGAGGGCAAATATAAATGCAGTGGTGTTAGCAAGTGCAACCCGGAAGCACATATAGGGCAAATTAGGATCTTCTCTAGAGATATCCCTGCCACACGGGAAGCCATCTTTAATGTAAGCACATATTCCATGCCCATGGCGATCTTGGGGGTCAGATTTAGCTGTTAAGTTAGAGTATCCGTTAATTATGAACTCATCTAGGGAAGTGGTCGGCCCTATTCCAGTTTCGCTTAGAAATAATATGTTCTGTTTCATCTCCTGTAATTTGGTTTCAACCTCTGGAAGGTTGGAACGTAGACCCCTGATGTTGGAGAAGGAGACTTGGTAGTAGGGGTCTACTTTGGAAGATGGGGTTCTAGGTTTATTCGAGTGTTATTTCTGGAGATATTTCATGTTGAGGTTTTGGGATTTGTTGAACAGGTCGGCATACTTGGTTAGAGCAGTACAGAGAGGGAAAGTAAGAGAGAAAAAGACAGGAAATTTTTTTGTAGCACACGAAAAGGTAAAGCCGTAACAATTACCCACTAGTATGGCATCGAGAGGCCCCCACCAGAGACTACTGCATGGTCCAGATCCATTCACCAAATGGCAATACAGCAGCCTCAGTACTTTTCGCCTGCTGATAGGACAGCCTCCTTAGTGGTTAATCCAAGGTTCGGGTCCCTGACTATCAGGCGGATAACGTCAGCCCAGACAAAACGTTTACCTCCAGCACCCTTACTAGTGACATGGCCACAAGGACAGACATAGAGAGAAAATTTTCCGACATCTCAGACTACTGTTCACCAAGCACTACCGACCATTAAGCAGCTTTTTCTTCGCCCTTTGTCAGAAAAATCACTCATTTGAATGAGGACTGAGGGAAAAAAGGAGAAGCGAGAGTTACTGGAGCTGCCGATAACACATCCACTGTATTATCTACTCTCCATTTAAAAAAACAAAAAGAGAAACGGGGAGGAGGGGAATGGGTACAAGTGACTTATTCATATCTAAGTAGTAAGTCCGGTGCTAAATTATCCATTCAGGACACTTTTGATGGTAATCTCCCCTACCGTATTAATGGGTGGAAGTTTGTCGTTATCTATCTCGAGTTTGAATCATTGGAGCTTCACCTTATAATTAAAATCCAATAATTAACTTTTATCAATTTGTAAAGTTTGCTTAATATTAATTTACATTCGAGTTTAGATAATTATTACAGGGTTTTAATTTTGGAAGTTCGTTTTCATAGGTGACTTTTTCTTTGCTAATGTCACTGTATTATATTTCGAATATAATTGAAAATAAGACTAACCATGTTAGATGGTTTGATTGACTAGCTAGGAAGCAAGCATTTTCAATACAGTAACAGTATATATTAAGTATATTACTGAAATGAAGTTCTAACTTTATCTACTCTAATAGAGAAAATAATTCCCGGCATTTTGTCTTGTTTTGTTTATCGCTAGTTTACTTTGTAGAATGGCTGACCAGTGTTTTGCCTGTTTCAATAGTCGCGCCGGATGAGGGTGACGAATAAGACAGGAAAGTAGAGACAAATAAATACATATACATAAATAAAACAGGAAAAACAAGTTTAAACAAGGTAACATGAAAAACATTTAGGATAAATTTTAAAAATACTTAACGTCTGTTTGCTAATTGTTCGGCGTCTTTTTGCCAACTGGCATATTGTCGTGTCTTTCTAGAGCGTAAGAAGATTTCTATTCCCGGATAACTTGTGCACGTGTGCCTATCTATTTATAGATAAGTCGTTACGTTCAGATGTGTAAATATTAAATTTACATTTTTTTTAAAGTCCTTTTAAAAAATTGGTGTTTTTTTTTGATCCACGTAACCCCAGAAAAAAAAGGATTCATTCTTTGGGGGTCAAATGGCCATTAACATCAACAAAATCTGAATTAAACAAATCGTCTCTTACGAAATTGGGGAGAAACGTAAAAAATACACAACAAACCCTTAGAAAGTTGGTGTTTTTTTTTTAATCAACGAAACCTCGAAAAAAAAGGATTCATTCTTTGGAGGTCAAATGGCCATTAATAAAATAAAATCTGTATTAAACAAATCGTTTCGTAAGAAATGGAGGAAAAACTTAGTTTTAGTAGCGTTCGCGCGGGGGTGTGCATTCTTAATTTATTTGGTGCTTTCAGTAGCGCTCTGGATGCATCCTTGATTATATTTTGTCACTCTTCACATAAAATAAAGAACTTCTGTTTTCTAAGGAGAAGGGTGAGAAATTTCACACTATCTTACATCTTCTTTATTTAGTATTTTATGTCGGATAACCATGCTTTTTTATATTATGAAAGGACAAATATTATTATTAAAAGTTATTTTGAAATGAACACGGAAATGAGGTTAATAGCTGAATAATTGATATGCAGGATCATATCGTATGAATCCAGAGATTCAATTGTTGATGTTGGTTTCCCAAATAATTTCCCAGTCAGCTATTGCCGCCTTTATTGCTTAGTCATCATCAGTGTATGTAAGGATTTAAGTTTCAGCATCACTTAAGTGTGGCAGGTAATAAACGCTTTGGCAGTTATACCATATTGTGTTTTTTTCCAGAAAGGTGCCTCCATCCATCCATATATCCATCCATCCACCCAGTGCGGCCGTACCCGAGATTGAAATCACTATATGAGTTTGTAATGTAATTCAAATCTTGTCGGTAGCTGAATATTTGATGCTTCGCCAGGGCTATCAAGGGTAATTTTTATCGTGACCCCATCACTAGATGGGGTGCCTACTACGGCTTAAGAGAGTCTCCTCTACCCACGAGAGAAGGATAGATTTCGCCAGTTTCCCCATCTGGTATTTTACCTCGCGGTACATACAATGCCTCGCTTTCCCAAATGGTCACCCATCTGGTACTGGCCAGGCTCATGGTTGTTTAACTTCGGTGATCCGGCGAGAACCGGTATGTCAACGTGATTGTGCAGTATATAATAAGGAATGGTGCCTATATACTTTATAATAAGTAAGAGTTTTTTGTTCTTATGATTTTGCGAAATTTAAAGTATTTTTTCTTTCATCATATATATATATATATATATTAATTCCATGTGTTAGATATTGACAGGCAACGCCGGGAAGAAAAACATTCAGTGAGTTGCACATACGCAAATAGATTCAAATGTTAGGAATTTGGTATATCCACCATTATCTAAAGGAATGCATAATTCAACCGAGAAATGTTTGAGCAGATATCGGTCAAACGATTTAGACAATAGAAAAAGGAAATATTAGAAATTCTGATAGAAAGCATGTGATAATAAATAAAATCGTCACAGAGAGAAAGAGAGAGAGAGAGAGAGAGAGAGAGAAAGAGAGAGACGAACAGGCCGCGGCACGTGCTACCATTTCTTCACCGCTAGACAATTTTCTAACCACGCGCCCCACGCCTTTCAGTAAACGTCAAAACAAGAATAAGAATTTGTCATAGAAAAGCTGGTTGTCGGAGTAAAATAAAAACAATAATATATTTTTGTAGATCAACTGTGTTGTGATTTTTACTTCGCTGTCAGTGTGTGTATATATTTGTGCCAGCGACAAAAATACATGTAAGCATAATATAGAAAAAAAATTAAAACGTTAATATGAAGAGAAAAGGGGTGCGGGTTAAGTGACATTTTAGACACCATACATAATTAAAAAAAATATTTCTTCAATTCTCCAATTTAAGGGCCAGACTTCTTCAGTGGAACACAAACTTCGTCACCTGACGATGACTTGTTGGTCCTTACCGACCACTTGTCTGAAAAATTAGCATGTTCAATGTGGCGACTATGTAATATTTTTCTATATAAATGAAAATAATATATTTGGCTCTTTTTCATTAATAACCTCGTTTTTAATTCATAAGTTCCCTCCTGAATAACTTTTAACTTGACATATATATGTAACTGTGCATAAATGCTTCTCCCCCTATTTTTGCTGATGAGAAGACTTTGTTTGTAAAGGACAAAATTATTGTCAATTAAAATAAAATTGACATCGTTTCTGAAACGATTGTACAATCTAGTTGATTTTGTTTCTTTTTCCTTTTGAAACTGATTTTTAATTAATTTAATTTTAATATACATATATACTAGCAAAAGTACCCGTCGTTGACTGGGTTCAAAAACAGCCTACAGAAAATTGACTCTGATTTATGAAAGTATGATAGGTTATGAAAAGGAAGGGTTGTAAAGAGATAGCTTCGATTTGGGGGTATCAAAACCAAAGCAAAATATGATGAAAGTAAAAATAAAATAGATAAACTCCATAATTTATTATACCATACCTGTTCACACTGAAACACTTATCACAATATTCTGTGGATCTATATTAAAAAACCTTGTTAAACTTTGTGACATATTTCCATTCTATGGAGGTCAGGCGCGAACGAACACCCCATAATTTTATTATACCATATTTCTTCAAACTGAAACATAATTATCAAAGTATACTTACGCAGATAGATATGAAAAGTCTTTATTAAAGTTTGTGCCTATTTCCATTCTATGGAGGCCATGCGCGAACGCAGACCCCACAATTTTATTACACCATCCCTATTTAAGTTAAAACATACTTATCAAAGTATTATTATGTACATCTGGGACCTCAGTGGCCGAGTCCGGTGCTCTACTAACTAAGCTATGATGTTCGTATGCGTGCGCGAAACATTATTTATGTATATCATATTTTAAAGACACGGACTGAAAGAAAGACTTCATTAATTAAAGCAAAACGGAATAAAGCTATTACGATTTTCCTATATCGTCTGTCGCCATTAACTGGGTGTATTTATTGATAAATTAACCAGCAAAATCAATCGAATGTCTGCTGAATCGAAAGACAATTAAAATTAATGTTACGTTGCACTAATCTCCAATTAAATTCATTTTCGAATGTGTAGTGCGTTCGAGATTGATTCAATAAATTCGATCTGCTAACAGATGTCTCGATGCACTTGTCGATTAATGAGGTTATTTGCTTTGTGAAAATGCAATAGATCCGTACATGGAGAATATGTCAATAATTACGCACCTTGCAACCTATTCATGTCCCGTGACCGGCAATGGAGTTAGAGCGATAGCGTGATTTAGTGGTCTTCAGCTCACATTAGCATTTACCTCTTTTCGCCCTAAAGGCGTATTGTAAAATAGACGCAAGGAGTTACTAACTCGGATTATGTGGAGAATGTGGCATCGGGATGTCTCTTACCATTCCATTTAAACTTTTGCATGTTATTATTGTCAGAGAAGCAAGAAAAAGGAAAAGAATTCCAATGTCTAACAGTCTGAGGGGAAGAAACTATATGACTATAATAGTTTTCATTATCTAGCGATCACAAAAGTTAAGGGGAAGGATTTTGTTATTTATCGGGTTAGTTGGGAGTATGTATGGAACAGGGAGGAAATTCCAAAGTCTAGCTGGCAGAAAGCACAAATTACCGACAATGGAATTACAGCGATGGCGCGATTATGTGGTCTGGTGGCCTTCAGCTAACAGGTGCATTTAATCGTTTTCACCTGAAACATGGCGTATTGTCATCTGGACGTAAGGAGCTATCAATCCGGATCATATCTAAAAGGGGCTATGTAAGGAGTTGGCCAGCGGGATACTCACTCCAGCTACATTTAAACTTTTGAATGTTATTACAGCCAGAGAAGCAGGAAACAGGAAGGGAATTCCAATATCTAGCAGTTTGAGGAGAAGAAACAATGTGTATAAGGGGCAGGATTTTGCTGTTTGTTGGGTTAGTTGAGAGTATTACGCCGAGGAGGCACGTGTGATCGCAATGGAATTACAGCGATGGCGCGATTCTCCTGCCTTCAGCTAGCAAGAGAAGCAAGAAACGGAAAGGTAATTCCAATGTCCAGCAGTATGAAGGGTATAAACTATAAAGATAAAATGCTTTACAACATCTAGGAACTTCAGCAGTGAAAGGGTGGGATTTTGCTGCTTGTCGGTTAGTTGGGAGTATCTATGAAACATGAAGGTAATTCCAAAATCTAGCAGTCTGGGGGGGGGGAGAAATCTATCAGAGAAGGCTTTCCGGCATCTAAGGACCTGTAAAGTGAAGGGGTGGAAATTTGCTGCTTTTCAGATTACTCAGAGGTCGAAGGGATACAAGTGCTATGAATTCATCAAAGCACATTCCATTAAGGTACTTGTTAAGCAGGCACAGGGATGCAGCATGGAGCGATGGGTCAGAGGGTGGAGCTTGGCCGATAGTGCGGCACCATGTTTTTTTTAAGAAGATGAAGCACGAAGCTTGAAGGTGAGAAAGGAACTCTCTAGAATCCTCAGTTCGTCGGATTGATCATCGGAGAATCCGTGAATGATGTGAAATCCCCACTTCCGGAGACAAACCTAACTTAAGAATAAAATTAGACCTATGTTCTTTCAAACGAAATTCAAAAAATGGTAATACTCTGATTTGGTTACAAAAATATTTATGAACGGACCCGTCGGTATTCTTCAGTAGGAGCATCTCAGGCAGTAAACTAAACATCTTTAAAAAAACAAAAAAAAACAAAGAAAAACGGAATGTAATGCCTCAGAAGGTAGTCCTTCTACGACCTTGTTGAACGATAATTTATATCGACCCAGAAAGGTCCAGTGCTGCCACGGCATCCCAAGTTTATCGTATTATTCCGCGAGAACAGATCTTCGGATTTGTATGAAATCTCAGCTGCTGGAAACAGACATAGACTTAGATTACAACAATGTCAATAATCTACCAAATGAATTAATTCAGGACAACGTCAAACTAATATCACATAGACATACCGATGTATCCATTTTTTTTTATATCCACACCTTCAAAAAAGAAGTAATACCGGGGAAGCTGTACCTTCCATGATCAAGTCGGACTGTAACTCATACCGATAAATAAATTTTGCCACGACAGTCCCTTATTTGTTGGATTGATCGCCAAGGTCGGATTCTCGGCTTGGTATGAAATCCCGGATACTGGAGACGAACAATGTTGCATACTGAAGTTTACTTTCGTCTTACTGATATTTGCTCTTCGTTTCGTGCATATGTCGTGTCCGATTTGCTAATTATATGTTGATGAGAGGGTGATTGGGTTTGAGAGGAGTTGATATACCCGAAACTGAAAAAAGAAAAGGATGCCATGGAACGGGTCCAGCGTAGAGCAACAAAACTTGTACAGGACATTTCCAATTTGCCCTACTCAGAACGCCTTGCCTATCTCAACCTCCCTCTCAAGATGCAGATACAAAATTATCCTAGCTCTTATGGTCAATTCTCCTCTAGCAGAGTTAATCCTGTTTGGAATCGAGTAAGTTTCCACACTGTTAATGATTCTTCAGTTATTGGCAACAGAATGGAAGAACCACCAGAACCTATTCCACTACCTATTTTCCTACTGGAGCAGGCGCGAACGCAGACCCCACAATTTTAATGAACCACCGTTCTGCCAGACCAAACATACCCATCCCTGTGTATCGATACATCTTCTATCATTATATGTAATCAGTTTTTTAAAACAGTCAACCATATAGGAGCCTATTCGTGACCACACACACACGCACACACACACACTCAGCTTTATATATATATATATATATATATATATATATATATATATATATATATATATATATATAACTAATACCATCTGCCAGTCTTTGATGGAAGATGGTCAAACCTTGACATATGGTCTCAATACCCTTGTCGGGTAAGCAATGACCTTTACTTAAGATAAAACTTAAGATACTAACTGTCTTCGTTCTGAATTGAGCATCGGGATAGTATCACAGTTTTGTAAACTGAATTGAGAATTAATAGAAGTAATAACATTGTGTCGGATAAAAAATCATATATTCATTAATAATATACGAGACATTGTGCCAATTAAAATCAGTTACAACCCGTTGATTTATAACGAGTGCTTAATGCAAAATCGATAGATGAATATAGTTAAATTTGTACTGATGGTACCTCCGAACGTATTTTGTGTGTATTTACTGCACAGGCCGTGATTGTCTGCTCGTCGTCTTTGTCCGAATTTAGAGCTTTTTGTAATACTGGCTCTAATATCAATCGTATGGTTTCGATATCTGTTGCACCAAAAGGATTCTTCTTCCAAATAAAACCATAAGTCCTGATAGAAGCAAGTAACAATTTTTCATTAAAGTTTTTTAATAATAATAAATACGAAATTTGCATAAATTAAAGTATATTTAAGCGTATATTACGACCATGTAACACAAGGCGGCTTGCTAGTGTATATATATATATATATATATATATATATATATATATATATATATATATATATATATATGTGTGTGTGTGTGTGTGTGTGTGTGTGCGCGCGCGCGTGTGTGTGTGCGTAATTATTTACTATATTAATTATTAGATACCTACCAGCACTAGTGTTTCATCGTTTCGGTAATCTTCAGTGCAGGGTGTCACGATTAACATAGTCGATAGATTTGAACCCGGCGACAGAAACCATCTCTGGCTTCATTAGCAAGGACCATATCCATTCGGCTGCCGTTAATCGTGAGAGATGCTATTGAATTTTAAACATTTATTTTATTAAATGTTTTTACCTTCAGTCAGAGTGATCCAGTCAATTATATGACGATCTGCGCATCAGAGCTAAATTGACCGACTTTTAATTCAATTGAAAATGCTCAACGATAAGGAACGAGTTTCTAAAAGGGACTGACATAATTATTTACTATAATAATTATTAAATGATTATTAAATACCTACAGACTAGTGTTTAATCCTCTCGGGAATCTTCAGCACAGGGTGTTACGATTAACATCAGTCGATAGATTTGAACACGGCGACAGAAGCCATCTCCGGCTTCATTAGCAAGGGCCATGTCCATTCGGCTACCATTAATCGCGATAGATTCTGTTGAATTTTAAACATTTAATGAAATAAATGTTTTTTTTTTTACGTCAGCCGCCCTCGTTCAGTGTCAAAAGACAATGGATACCCCTTATAAGGGTAACTGTTGTAAAGTGAGAACAAAAGACACGTTTACCTAGAATAAAGGCTTTAATGAACTAATAGAAAATACTAGAAAGTAGACAGCAAGGGGAGATAATTAGAAAATACAGTAAACACAAACTACAAGAGTTTTAATATTACGACAGTAACTGTGAGTGTAATTCTGAGAGAAAGGTTGCGCAATCTCCAATCACGATTCTCTTGCCTGCTTGAATCGAGTGGCAAAAGTGGTAGACGATTGGAAACAATGTCGAGATAAGGAGAGCTTATATAGCACCTGGAATTCCAAAATGATCACCCATTTTAGTACTGACCAGTCTCAACGTTGCTTAACTTCATTGTGTCAACGCGATATGCCGTATTTGTACTAATTTTAGCATTAAATATAAATCATTATTAATCTCTATTCATCCCTAACTGTGCATCGAACGGACCATAATATTAGTTCGATACACCTTATGAGGAAAAATGGTCCATACAAAATTTCAGCCATATTGGATCGTAGTTTCTGAGAAAAAAAATGGAACGGACAGACAGACAGACAGACAGACAGACAGACAGACAGACAGGCAGAGTAAGAGAAATATAATATAGATATAGATTGCTGAAAATTCTTTGTCGTATATAAATGTATATCTATGTTATTTATGGTTCTGTATGAAACAGTATACGCCCAAACTCAGACAACACACGTGTATGTATCCACATAAAAAAAAAACAGCTGTTACAAATTTGTTTCTTTTCACGAAGAACAAAATTTAACATTTCAGTATAGCTTGGTTTAGTGGATACTATTAATCTTTTAACATGCCCTTCTGTGATCCAATATTTGATAAAAGGTCGAATCCTCAACTGACTGGTATTACTACTCTTTGGTAGGTAGATTTTAATATTAATAGGAACTCATACTATAGTTTCAAAGGAATTCAGGAACTACCGAAGAAAGCCAAGAATGAAAAATGGAAGCATATGAAGTTGATCGAAGATACAGATAGGTAATGGTATAACAGAGCCACAAACGCTGGCAGCAGCGGCAGCAGCAGTATACACATATGTAAATGACCGAGCCAATGCGCGAAGCGACGTCACAGCCGAGAAAGAGAAGGTAAATATAAAAGAGCAAAAATGCACCACGTGGCGAGAAAAAAAAAAAGAATAACGTATCGGGCGAGATGGACGTGTGACTCTGTGATGGCAGCGATAGACTTTTAAACTCGTGTCGAGACGGCAGGGTTTAGTAAACTACATGGCAAACGAGATAAAACAAGAGCCAATGCGTTATTTTGGAAGACCCATGAATTAATGTATTGCATTTCAACTGAAAAAAAAAACTGAGTGAAATATATTTCCATTTTTTTTTGTTTTGTTTTCCATTGCGACCGTTTCAGATACAACGTGTGGGTCCAAGTATTAAAATACAACGCCTTCGTTGAAGAAGATTAACGACGACGTTGCAATAACGTTATCAGTTTGCTGATAAAGAAGCAGGTTTAAAGATTAATGTGGAAAAGTCGACAATGTTTCTATTTTAACTGAAAACAAACGGAAAATTCAATGTATTTATCTAATTTTAGATTAAAGTTCCAAAAACAAACACACCTTTTCTTCGTTATACGCAACTATAGAGAAAACAAATGTAATAGGAAATAACTGTCATTTAAGGTGAGTAGGGAGTGGACGTGGGTTTACAATCGAAAATCTCCTAACTCTCACTTCGTTGTTTAGTCCTTTAGTCCTCGCATTCTATGAGCGATATCTCTCAAAAAGGGAGTATTGCTGCTTTTCTTGTTTTTTTTCTGTGATTTACCTAACACATATTTTTTTTTACATAGGCATCACCACTTATCAAGGCCAAGAGGCCACTCGAGGATAAGGGTTAAAGAGTGTACAGTAGAAATTGGACATTATAGTAACCGTTAGTAATGGAGATTCAGTAAATTTGTTAACTTATATGGAACGGCTCATAAAAAACTTGTTTACGTTAGACTTGTAGACAACCATATCGTAGTCAGCTGGAAAGCAGAAAAACGGAAGACAATTCCATAGGCGTGCAGTTCTAAGAAGGAAGCTTTGCTCATGGAATCTACACACAGATAAAGAGTGGGGGAGACTAGTGATAGTGTTTTCTGCTAGACGGGTGTTTCTTGTGAAAGTTTGGCGAGGGGGACCATAGAATGGAGCTCAGCCGAGCACCTGCCATGAAAATAACGATAAAGCAGAGACAAACTCGCAACATCTCTTCTTATTATTAGTTAATTTTTTTTATCCCAAAGTAGTGTTTGCAGTTGATACGGCAGAGTGTCTACGTAATACCAGTTTCATTTTTGTATAAAAAACGTAATATATTTTCGGTCAATCTATTTAAAAGTTCATTAGCATTGTTCAAATCCACGCTTAAGATTGAATTTTAATTGCAGGGCCCCTGCGAGGAAGGTAGGCGCTCACTACCGTGCTAGAAAGCTACTTACGCCTGAAAGTATCATGTATCTCTATAAAGCCATTATTCCCCCATGTATCGAGTGTATATATATATATATATATATATATATATATATATATATATATATATATATTCCTGTTCTGCAATCGCCGAATAAAAATGATTATATATATATATATATATATATATATATATATATATATATATATATATATATATATATATATATATATATAAAATTACCGATTCCGACTACGATTCTTTATAAATCTCTAAATATTCAACTATTCTTTCACTGATTATTATAAATATACATGCTAAATATGCATGTATTTCCCCCCCGGGGGGGGGTCTATAGAATTTAATTTTATAGATTTTACTTTAAAATCATGAAATATTTATTTTATCATTATTACTACCAGCAATGGAAGATTTTGTTTTACATAAAATCTAATAAAAATAAATAATTAAAGGAATCGTTTTTTGGCATCGGAAAATAGTCACAATTTTTTTCCGATTTCAATACCGATTCCGATACCTCCAAAAGTTCCGATTTTTTTTAGATGTCTGATTCTAATTCCGATTAATCGTCCCAACACTAGTCTGATTCCCAACGAACTAGACTTTTAAAACTGTTGTCCATATTATAATTCAAGTTTACGATAAAGGTTCAGTTGACAATCGACGTTTAAGATTTTAGATGCAATTAATAAATCCAGTCATCAGATTTTGGTTTAATATACACTTATATTTAGTTTCTACGGTTTAGCAGTAAAATTGTGGAGAGAACTGCATAACTGTCACGCACATGTAAAAGGTTTCTTATTTAATGAATGGTTTCCAACATGAACGATTCGTATTCGTATGACATCTAAGTAAAATATATTAACAAAGCGTCTGGTAATAAATAACCTAAAAAAGCGTAGAAATATTCGAAAACATTGAACAAAATGTTTGATAACGTGGATTCCACCTTAATTTATAGGCGTATATTTATAAAAGTACAGCATTCACGCTGAAAATTAATCTATCTATAAAAGTGAGAATGTATGTGTGTGAAGACACGTCTCAACCTATATACTCAACGATTTTTTATCTACAGACTTGAAATTTGGTATATAGAGTATTTATACACGCGGAAAACTTTTGAATCCAGAAAAAAAGCTGCTAAAGGGGTCAAAATTGAAAAATTAGTACGTGGATGGGGCATCCGATTATCAATTTGTCAGCTGTTTCACGAATGCGCATGCGTGAATCGTTTACATAACATATTTTTTATGTAAAGATTAAGTAGGTTTAAAAACATTTTTAAATATCATGTCAAGCTGGCCTAACGGTAATCGTACTTAACTCGCTGTTTTTAGGTTTTAGTTTCGATCTCAGCTCGAGTATTTTTTTTACTTACAAGAAGTGAACTGTTTAGAAAACGCATAATACTCGCATGCACATGTCTCAGTTTGTGTATGAATTAAAATATAATATTATGTATATTTTACGACCGGGCGATACCGGGAGGCTTGCTAGTATATTATAATTGCTCTATTAGAAGATTGAATGAAACTGTTTTGTGAACATTTAAGAAGATTAAAGTCTCTCTCTCTCTCTCTCTCTCTCTCTCTCTCTCTATATATATATATATATATATATATATATATATATATATATATATATATATATATATATATATATATATATATAAGTGAACCTGTCTGTGTGTGTGTCTGTGTGTCAGTGTGTGTACATTTCCCTACGCAGTAACTCTGTCAATTTTAAGTCTACAGACTCGAAATTTGATATACAGGGTACTGAGATTTGGGAAAATCTGTATGATTGGTTTTCGGCCAGAAAGTTGGCTGTTAAGGGGTCAAAGTTCAACGATTTTACCTTTGAGAACACTACCAAACTTCTCCGCCAATTTTGAGTCTAAACACTTGAAATTTTAGATATAGGTTCCTTGGACTTGGATGTAACTTAATAACTTGATTTAAGCCCCAAAAATAAATGTTAAGGGGTTATACTAGGGGTCAAAGTTAAAAAAATTGACCTTTTTTTTTTTTGCTCAACATACACCTCCAAACACCCGGGCAACGTCGGGACCCCATCCTAGTATATCTATAAAAGTGAACGTGTCTGTGCGTGTGTGTACATTTTCCAACGCAATAACTCTATCAATTTTCAGTATACAGACTCGACTTTTGATATACAGGGTACTGAGATTTGGAAAAATCTTTGTGATCGATTTTCGGCCAGAAATTTGGTTGATAAGGGGTCAAAGTTCAACGATTTGGCCTTTGAGAACTCTACCAAACTCCGCCAATTTTGGGTCTAAACACTTGAAATTTTAGATATAGAATCCTTAGACATGGATCTACCTTAATAATACGATTTAAGCCCTAAATAATAAATGTTAACGGTCATAATAGGAGTCAAAGTGAAAAACATTGACCGTTTTTTTTTGTTTTTTTGGGGGTTTGCTCAACATATACCTCCAAACACCCGAGCAACGTCGGGCTGAAATGCTAGTAACTAATAATTCCACGAACACTGACTTACTGGACTCGATCTTTCTCTTCTTTTAATTTCTGCTTGTTGATTGATTTTTTCAGGAGTTGGTATTTCACATTGACTCGGTAAAATAATAATTTGAATTGATCGTAGAATCATTTTCGTTGGTTGAAAAATGTGAACGTTTTTATATAAAAACATTGCTTTTATTCCGACGATAGCGAAAAGGAAAGTATAAGCTAAACTGAAAAAGAAATAAATAAGTCGCTTAGAAAAGTAAAAACGTTTCATGTTGGTTTGCATTTTCTTTTTTTACTCATGTTCACCCCTTACAAAGCATATCACCACTTGGACGTAAGGGGCTACTATTTGGGGCCATGTCTAGGAAAGATTAACAAGATACTTGTTTATGTTACATTTAAACTTCTGCATATCAGTACAGCCAGGTAAGCAGGCAGCAGGAAGGGAGTTTCAAGGTCTAGCTGTTCGAGGGAAGAAACTATTAGAATAAAAAGCTTTCTGGCATTTAGGAGCAACAACAGTGAAGGGGTGAGATCTTATTGCTAAGCGGGGTTGTCGGAGATATGTACGTCGAGGGGGTACAATTCTATTGTTTCAACAGATTAAGTATATAGTGTGCAGTTTATATGAGAATTGTGAGAATTATGAAAAATTCAAAATTTATCGTGAAATATCCTTTGAGCAAAGTGTAAAATAGTTGATTGGTCCCACTTTTTCTTACGTGATATTACTTCATCTACGGAAGAACATATGACATAAAAAAAAACAGTTGTTCTGTATTTAAAAATAGTTGTTTTCCAAAATTACGTCCAAATCTGCTGCTGTCACAATTTTTAGAGCCAAAAAATTCTAATGAAAGTCTTTTTCACAAATTATGCGATAATTTTTTTTTAATATGGTTTATGAAAAAAACAACAACAACAAAAACAAAACAAAAGCAGTTTTATATTGTTTATGGAACAAGTATATGTGAAAATGATTGTAATCTTGAAATTAAAGATGCATTCAATTTATGAAAAATAAAGAATTTATGGTTGATGTAAAAAATATATCAGAAAACAAGGAAGTTTTAATTTATTTTTATTTACAGGTCGAGGGGCGTGGAATAAGTTATGCCCATGACCCACTTCCCATAGCAGTAGAGCAATAAAACTTGGCACAGTTATTAGTCTTTCTCTACATAGGAACCACCCAGAGTTATGCATTTCTCCTATCGTTTGATGCAGCTCTCGAGACCGTTTTTGTAGAACACCCAGGGTTGGTCCTCCAACCACAACGTGACTTCAGAAATCAAGGCTGCATCATCTAGGAAACGCTTTCCTTTCAAAAACAACTTCATGGCTGGGAAGAGGTGAAAGTCAGAGGGTGCAAGGTCAGGAGAGTAGGGAGGATGAGGAACGATTTCAATACCACACGCTCGTGCTTCTGATCTGGCGACATGCGAGTTGTGAACTGGAGCGTTGTCCTACAGGAGGAGGGCACCTTTGCTGATCTTGCCCCGCCTCTTGATTTTGATAGTTTCTCTTAATTTCCTCAAAAGTGAAGTATAAGAGGCTCCTGTAATTGTAGTACCGTTTGCCAAGAAACCTGTCATCACTACTCTGTCCTGGTCCCAGAAGACTGTGAGCATGACCTTGCCAACGGAGGGCTGCACCCTTGCCTTCTTTGGAGGTCGTGAGTCCAAGTGCTTCCACTGCATTGACTGGGCTTTAGTCTCTGGATCATAGTGATGGACCCAGGTTTCATCCTGTGTAATCAGTCTTTTGAAAACCTTTGACTCATCTTCTTGGCACATCTCCAAATTCATCCTCAAGCACTCGACGCGTTCTCGCTTCTGGAATGGTGTGAACAAACTGGGAATCCATCTGGCAGACATCTTATGCATATGCAAATGGTCATGAATGATAGTTTCCACAGACCCTGTACTAATCTTGACATCTTGGGCTATTTGGCGAATAGTAATGCGCCGATTTTCCAAAATGGCAGCCTCAACTTCACGGACAGATACTTCATCAATGGCAGAAGGGAGGCGACCAGGTCTGGGAGCTGTTTCCACAAACTTCCGGCAATTTTTGAATTCACGATGTCAGCGTTTTACAAGTTCATATGATGGGGCATTATCACAATAAGTTTCTTTCATTTCATCAAAAGTCTCCTGTTGTGTGCGTCCTTTAAAATACAAAAACCGGATCACTGCTCGACATTCAACAGGCTCCATTTCACACCCGACTCAGTTCAAACACCTGTAAAACAGAAACCACAATTAGTTCAGAACTGTAATTTGATACATAACCCGTAGAGATATAAATCATCGCACATGCAAAATTTCAGCTAGATCAGACAACTGGAAGTGGGCCAGGGGCATTACTTATTGCACGCCCCTCGTATTTACTAGGAAAATTTAAAGCTTGATAGAAATTAGTGTAATGGAAAAATATAAAGCGAAAATAACATCATATTGAAGGTATTTGACCATAAATGGCGTTCGGAATTATAATTTAATTCAATTATTAAAAAAAAAAGAGTAATTGCATGTTTGGTTACATTAAAATAATATTTTCAGGATAGGAGTGACCACAAATAAAAAAGGTGGTCATATCATCCATCGTTGTCGATGAAGACCACAAAGATCACTGGTTTGGGGGATAAGATCAGAGTGTACTATCTGTTTGCATGCTATACTTCACCTATCCTTTCCTCGTTTAATGAAGGCGAACTCTTTCTAGATTCGGACAATTTTAATTTTTGTTCTTATCCAGAGTGCCCCATTTTGGGGAGCTTTATTATACCCACATTAAAAACCGATCTTGTGTCTAACTCTGTCCTCTTGGAGAGGCAAGTAAATACAAACGTCACTGGTTTGTCAGCTATCTGATGATGCTGTGACTTGCACTTGACTTAGTTTAAAGTGCGGGGTACTTGCATCTATTAAACTATTATCCAGAAACACTTGGTCTGGATGGCAAGACAGGGTCAAACCAACCAAATACTAGATGCAGTTGTTGTCTCAAACTCATACGGCGCCTATACATATAATAGGGCAACAAGAGTATGAAATGAAGACACAAAACTATATATTGGTAGATATAGAATGGATCATTTATTGAATAATGGAATACAGACAAGATTTGAGGCTAGAAGGGACTCTTTATGCCTGGGCATTTCGAAGCCCAATGCTTCTCATCAGAAGAGCAGAGAAGGTGCTAGGTAGCATGGGGAATATGCGGTGTCTAGCGTAAGATTCATTAGGAATGAAGAAGATTAAGAGGAATTATAAAATGTGGGGTGAAACTTTTGTGGAATTGATCTTTCTCTTTTCCTTTTACTTTAAGCTATATATGAATGTATATATATATATATATATATATATATATATATATATATATATATATATATATGTGTGTGTGTGTGTGTGTGTGTGTGTGTGTGTGGTTTATGACAGAAATGAAACCATTATTCTTCACTTAATCGTCAAAACAAACGTTATGACTAAATGAATTTATTTTGTCTTTTAAAGGCTACCGTAGTTTCTTTAAAAGTAACGTTAAACCTTGGATCTTTTAATTTCATCACGCGACATTTATATATTGAGATAAAAGATGTAATTATTTGAAATTCAGGTACCTATGTTATAATATTTTTGTATATTCTTAATGAAAATCATCCTAAATCTTATTTAGACAAAAAAAAAAAAAAAATTAAAAAACCTTTTAAAAATATTTAATTATGTTTGTCCATCATTACAAACATGGCGGTGAATTGTGTTTTTTTTTCCCCTTTTTTTTTAATTTAAAATTCTATTAAAAATAGTCGAAAACGTTTTGTATTATTCAGCTTTTCATTTAATAAAATTCAGGCTTTTAATTTTTGGAAAAAGAAGTTGCTCAAGAATAATGGATTTTTAGTAGATTTTTTATTCGTAAAAAAAACAACTTGATTTTTCTTGCATTTTTTTCCCGTACCTAACGTATGGAAATTTTCTTTGTTTTAGAAGTAAACAATTATATAACACAATGATTGGTATAATACGTTTACTAGCAAAGTTATCTTTTGCATGAAATGAAAAGTAAAGGTTCCCGCCTATAAATTCTGAATTACCTGGGTTGATTTATAAAACCAAAGCTATATTGAATTTTCTCGTGTTTAGTAGTTGGATTAAATGAAGCGCTACAATCGTAACAAAATTGGTTTGCTGGTGAGAGAAGATGTAATTTCAGCGTAAAACGTGACCATAACAAAACTAGATTGTAATACGTAATGCATCGTTTGTTTTTAGTTGTTGTTTTTAGTTGTTGTTTTTTTAAAGGTGCCTTAAATAAGTTTCCAGACTTTTTTGTACAGGTATTTAAAATTGTTGTCTCTTGAAAATTCAGATTGTTATTGCTATATATCTTATGAGGTGACTCATAATCAATTTTTATGATTTCAGATTCAAATGAACAGCTACAGCAGGAATTGGAATACAACCTACTAAAGCCTGATTGTCGCAGCTTGTGAATTTGGAAAATGCAATCTCGACGTGAGGACAAGTTAGAAGAACAATCTGCAATAATATTCTGTTTTAAACGGGGGAAAAATGTCAAAGAAACGTAGAATGTTTTGGACTCCTTTTCGACCATCTTGCATGAATCGAGTATCAGTTGTTGAGTAGCATAAGAGATTCAAGGAAGGCAGTCTGTGAGGGGCGATAAGAGGTGTGGGAGAAATAAGGAAGTCAGAATATCACAGTTAATTGGTCAAATAAGGAATTTCATGGATAAGAACCATCGTGTGTCTATAGAGACAATAAGTGCACAGTTTGATGTCAGTGTGGGAACTGTACACACAAAATTATTTGCGATGAACTGAAGATGCGGAAAATTTGGGCGAAGTTTGTCCCAAGGGTGCCTAGAGAAGGTCAGAAAAAAGGCGCCGTAATGTTCACCAGGACAGCTCAACACCCTCACTATATTCCAGACCTTTCTCCCTGTAACTTTTGGTTATTCCCTAAGCCCAAGGAAAAAACCTTAGCGGCTGTCATTATGAAACGATTGAGAAGACGAAAGAGGATGTAACAAGGACCCTTGACAAGAGAACTTCCATGGGGTCTTCCATAAGTTGTTGGAACGGTACAACAAGTGCATTGCAACCGAAGGAGATTACTACAAAGGGAACTACAGTTTCGTGTGTGTATTATCAAGCAAAAAGTTCATACTAAAAATGTCTGGAAACCATGTATCAATGTTTCCATGGAATAACTTGGAGAAGTTGATATACATTGAAGCAAAACAAACAGGGAGAGATTTTTTTTGCCTCAGAAACAAGTAAACCATTAAATACAGCTGATAGCTTGTTTGGTGTGCGTTTAAACCAACGCATTTCAGGTAAAACATTATTTCGTACTTATATGTAATAGCGAAATTACTATAAATTATAAATAAATGGCGAAAAATGATCCAGTAGAAAAGTAATTACATGTGAAAATAGGATTTATCGAATTAACTAGTTTTTATTGTAATGTTTTAATGTGGAAGAGTTGTGTTATAAATTTAGTATAATAAAAAAAGGAAGATAACCCTGGACTTAAATGGACTTAAATCAAGGATCAGCCATTTTTAAATATGCTATCTTGTAACGTAATTGTTACTGAGTTTTTTTTTAATTTAAAATATTTATAGTACATCATCTACTGGACCATTTTTCGTAATTTTTGTAATTTATACTAATTTCGACATAACACGCAAGTGCGTAATAATGTTTTCAACAGATATGCGCTTGTTTAAAAGACCATTAATGAAAACAAGCATCGGTTGGTTTCGAATTCGGCTGGAACGTATTGATGTTCCGATTGCAAGTCTGTCGTTTGGCAGAGAAATCAACTGTCATTTTAAACCGTTGAAAGTAAAAAAAAAAAAAAAAAAAAAAACTTGGTTGTTGTAGAACTAATATTTCTAATTTTATTCGGATAAAAATATTCATTTTGTCATAGCAGTGACCGACACAAATCAAGCAATACATATAACGAGAGGACGATCACGATCTGTTCTATGTTTTTACACAAAAATTACTTAACGGTCGCTTTTTATTTTAATTCGACAATTTGAAAGCATAGCAACAATTTTCCCGTGGGGTCAAGATGTCGACTTTTCACCGTCCAATATCCGTGACTGAACGATCACTACTGCGGACTTCTGCTTTTGGTCTCTAAGTTATCATTCATTTAATTACAATTTTATGGGAAATCAAATATATTTAAATTGCTTTCCTTATAATTTAACTAGTTTTTCGCTAAACTTTCGATATGATCATGGATGGCGTCGCCATGACTAACTCTTCAATGTGTAATTTTTAATGTTCCGTTCCCCAGGCTGTGCGAAGTAATTCAGACTTATTTATGGTCAAATGATGATGACAAAATCGCCTGTTGTCTCAAAAGGTAATTAATGTTTATATCTCCACTTGAAACGGCATTAAGTTAAATCTATGGAGATAGCAGAATTATTACGGGTGGCCCGCTTAAAAGTAGCCCAGAAAAAATGTAGTAGAGAGAAGAAACATTCTTTTATTGTTTAAATCCTTATAGTGTTGTGAAAGATGCTGGAAGTGCTCCCTGCTGACACATGTGCAGTTCTAGGCACGTTTAACAACGTTTGCAAATACTGCCTGTAGATCTTCTCTAGTAATTCTCCTGATAGCGTTAGTAATGTTCTCTCTCTACGAAATCTGCATAAACCAAAATATAATATTTGAGCGTATTCTACAACCAGGCAACGCCGGGCACCCCTGCTAGTTTATTCTAATAATTGCCGGGACAGCATGAGAAAGGAACAGACTCAGTTTATTATCTATTGTTACATAACGAAATACTTCAGTGACTATAAATATTACCTTCCGTGTGCTGTATATACAAAGCAGCATCTTATAGAAATACATTGAGAACATTGCCAAGGCTGCTGCAAAGAAAGTAAGCTAGAAAGCTACTCACACCCAAAGAGCATCCTGTATTTTTACAAACCCACAATTTGCCGATGCATGGAGTAGTGTTGCCACGGACTAGTGAATCTACCAATAGTTTCTCACTTTTAATCAGGGTAAAAAACAAACAAAAAAAAGAATCTCAAATCTAATCTTGCACTGTCGGCCAAGCTCCAACCTCTGTCCCATCGCCGCAATGTCGCATTCATGTGCTTGTTTTACAACTACGTTAATGTAATGTGCTCTAATGAACTCAGCACAGCAATTGCGTCCCCTCGAAGTAGATACCCCGATTAACCCGATAAGCATCAAAATGCCACCCAGGGTTTGATAAACTATTCTGTATTTCACTTGACATTTTAAGAATGAAATTAATAAATGAATATTAGTACAAAACTTGTCAAAAAAAAAATCATTAATATCAGGAACTGAATCTAGCCAGACACCATGTGCTGCACGTTCAATAAGTGATTCTTCTCGTTTGTCTATTATTATTATAACATTGCAGTCGATGTAACCTCCGACCTTTTTCAAGTGCATCTTTTCATAATCTTATGCATGTTTCATTGGACTGCAGGGTTAATTCCTGTTTGTTTTTCTTGCGATCCGTTTTTTTTCTATTTGGCGGGCCAATGTTCGAACGTTCTGTTCGAGTGTAAAAAGAACATCGCCATAGTCGTGAACATTTTCGACTTCCATCTTTTTAATTTATCACTCGCCTGAAGACAACTCATGAAAGTCGAAAATGTTCGCGACTATGGGAAATTTCTTTTTTGCACTCAAACGTTGACCCGCCAAATGAAAGAAAAAAAAAAGAAAAAAAAAAACGGATCGC